>NW_022991286.1:593010-1049793 GCF_902827175.1 Gymnodraco acuticeps
CTTCTCGATTTCGGTCTTGTCGAGAAGATCATTACCGACCAAGGACGGGAATTTGTCAATGAGGTACAATAATCTATCTAATACAGTGTATGTGTTATGTGTAACAATGTAATACGATTTTTCAGGTAATTTGGTAATTGGTGTACACTAAACCATCTGCAGGTCAACCGTGGTGTTTTTGATGCACTGGGTGTAAAACACTGCATCACTTCAGCGTACCATCCCCAGTGCAATGGCCAAGATGAGCGTACAAACCAAAACATAAAAAAAGCACTTGCAAAGTACTGTGGAGAGGACCAGAATGACTGGGATTTACATCTGAGGGGCATTGTGGCGAGCATTAACACCTCAAAGCAGGTACAATGTTGTAACAAATGCAGATGGAAACAATACTCAACAGAGATACTAAAAGGAATTTTTATGCTTTCAGAGGTCAACCAAGTGCACGCCCTATTTTGCCCAGTTTGGGAGGCACCCTCGCGTCCCGGGTGTTATAAATGCTACAGTCAATGACAGGGATGATACCTCTGTTTTGGTGCCTGCTGATGAGGCAGAACAGCAGCTTGAGGCAAAGGCTGCAACCATTGCAGATTTGCACTCGAAGGTGAGAATAAAATGGCAATATTTAAAACATAATAACTCCTAAAAAATGCAAGCGTATGTTAAGGACTGTAAATGATAACTGTTACATATCTTTCTCAGATTTACCAGAACATCCAAATAGCACAACAGAGACAGAAAATCTCTTTTGAAAAACGCAAGGGAAAGAATGTGAAATCTTTCCTGATTAACGTTGGAGATGAGGTCCTAAGAGCGAATAAGAGGAAGGAGGGCCGAAAAGGTGGAAAACTGGAGTGCAACTGGTTTGGCCCTTATGTGGTTTCCTCAATCACCAACAAGGGTGTGGCAACCCTGTTGAGCTCAACAGGAGCTCAGCTGAGACAGAGTGTGAATGTGTCTCAGCTGAAGCCCTTTATCAGGCCTATGTTGAGAGGTATTTTGATTATCAATACAAGGACACATTTTAGGTATACTTCATGTGTGGTACTTCAATAATACTGTTTATTTTGTGTCTATCTAATAACAGCTGAACCGAAGTTGGATTCGGAGGGGTCAGTTGCTGACCACCAGTATGCCCTCTCTGGTGCGAAATACGCAAAGGATCTACATCCGATTCAAGACAAGCTGGTAGATATATGTTTACTTCATGCACAGTGATGGAGGTGCATTGTTTTGATTTTAATTTTTCTATGTTTTCTATTGGCTTGAAGTATGTTTTGCAATCTGTTATTTGCAGCTCAGCTATGTGCTAGACCACAATAGGCCTGGAGCAGAGGTCATTGTGAAGGAGGGTGATGTGTGCCTGACCAGAGAGGACTTTTGGAGCCTGGGTCTTCCTCAGTGCATGGAGTCAAATGTAGGTATACTTGAGCTTTCCTCCCAACTTCATCTTGTCTCAAATAAATGGCACAGGTAACTTACTGTTGTTACTGTTTCAGATTGGAAACACGTGCCTGAAGATGGTACAAGAAGCCACCCAAAGACATGTACGGTTTTCAACAGACATCATTGGCCTGCTTTTTTCTTTTGAATAACACATATTTTTCTAAATAGCTGTTTAGTGGTGAAACTCCAATCTCGTGAAGTGTGGTTGTCTCTTGTTGTTGAACATACTTCTATGAAGATTTCATTTTTTTTTGAAAAACTATCAATATAGGGCAAAGATATATACATCGTGGATATGTATGTGGTTCCTACCTGGAAGTCCAAAACAGCTGACGCGTTGGCCAGTTTTCCAGTAAGTTCCTGTTGCTTGAGACCTATGTTTCTTGAAATTGATATACAGCAACTTAAAATCCCTTGTTTAAAATACTAGGCTGACCAATTGGCCACCAAGGACATGGTTTTCATCCCTGCCTGGAGTCGGCAGCAAGGAAAGGCAGATCACTATTTGCTTTGCGTGAGTCTGTTCCAAATGATCTCACCAGCATGTACAAAATGAACATAAGTTGTGCTGTGTGGTTTTCTTCTGGTGTTTGATTATGTCTAATTTCAGCTATTTTGTCAATGGTTGACAGGTGATCAAGCCAGCAAAGAGAGAGTTATATTTGCTCGACCCTCTTAAGCCAGATGGCTTTGGGGACAATTCCTACAAGGACATATTTAGGTTTTTGTAACATGATTACCCCCACCGTTCTGTGGCTTGTATGGGAGTTCTAAATAGTTTATAGTATTCTAATACTGCAGTAACCATCTTGTAGACCAGGGGTCTGAATCTGATCAAATTCATTTATAATATATCTCCATTTCCACAAAGTCTGGAGTGTCCTTAGTGGAACCAAAAGAAAAAGAGTCTGCAACAGGATGCTATGAATTATAATGTTCATTTTGTTATAAGCCTTGTTCAAAGGTTGTTTTCAAGTTCAGCTTTGTTCAGAGGCTGGTAAACGTATTTTTGTTTGTTTTATTTTAGCCCCGTTCAGTGGCTTTCATAACTTTCCTCTTTTAAGGCATGCAATAGTTCAATGTAAGGAAATCCAAAAACATGAATTATATTGAGTATAGCGTTCCTTCACCAAATCAATTCCCATGTCTTATCATTTCTTTTGACAGTGACCTAGCGCACCGCATTGCTCCAGGTCAGTGGACAGTAAAGTTCGGCAGAGACGTCAAGGTACATTTCTCCACCATCTCATACACCTGCTTTCACATGTCTTTATTTTCCATTTGACCATGAACATCACTGTTATATTCCAAATTCTTACAGGGTTTGCCTCACCAAACCACGGGCAATGACTGTGGTGTCTTCATACTGATGGTAAATTCCTCCCTTGACACTTTTTTTTAAGGGGTTTTGTTAGTTTTTGAAACTCATAACTTAACAGATCTTTATCCTTTCACAGTATGCACTGAACTTCAGCATAGATGCTCCACTTTGGTTTACCGAGGTCAGTATTTATCCTCTGAGTTAGTATTTCAGGGGGAAGAGGGGGCTAACATTGAGTAGACAAATGATGAGGTTCCATTCATTTTCAACTTTATTATTGTTACATTTTCTTTTAGCGGGACATAGCACAGATCCGGAAATGGTGGTGCATTATGCTCATGGAACGGTACCAGATTGAAGGGTAAATCATACATTTTAAATGTTACTTTATAGACAACAGTTTCTTTGACACTGATTTACATTTTCATCCTGATATTATGTGATTTTTATAGCCACGGACAGAGGTTTTCTTACTGGACCAATGAGGCCGAAGAGCTGCTCAAAGGGGCACTGGAGCCAGTGTACAGGGTCTCAAAGAAGCAAAAGACAGAACATGAGGTCAATAGGCACACTCCTGTTTGTGATAAAGAAATGTAACAATCCAGATTATTTAACACATGCATACATATCAATATTGATAATTGTATACACATGTAATTAAACAATCACATGACCCACACCTTATATTTTCCTTCAAAGGTCCAGTTTCAAAAGTCCGACATGTGCTTCATATTGGAGGTAATATCTTTTCAGTGAAGCAGTAACTGTTTTTTTGTTTAAAAAACGACCTATGATCACGGCAGAATTTCCAACTATTATGTCTCACTGCTTTTTTTAACTTTATTGATAGCTGTTTTTTACCTCAAGGAGAAGAATAACAAAACATAAGAAAAATGTGTGTGATATATTCAACATTAATATTAAAAATGTGTATTTTTGCTACCTGAAGCCCAAAGAATCTTGGTATTTCGATTGTGCTGGCAACAGTCTAGTCAATGTGTTGTTAAATATGTTTGATCTAGTCTGACCAATACTTCACAGCTGCCAAACTGTCTTCTCTCGGACCTTCTGATGGAAGTGGTTCTCCAGGAAGGTGACAAAGCGTACTCATCACTCACTCTAGTGTGTACCACCTTCAGAGACACAATGTCCACTGTGTCTTTCAGAAGAGGGGCCCACTTTCGCTGGCTTGAGAGTAAGTGATTCAGTGAAGGTGCAGCAGTATACGACAGCTGTGGTGTCTATGCATATTTTTAATGGCTCTATTGAAATGCTTGTTTTACACAGGTGTTGCTACATGGAGTTTGTTCTCTGCTTCATACAAGCAGGATTTCAACGTCATGTACACCATTGACACCTGCCGTGGATGCTTGGAGCCTTACAAAAACTGCAAACCAGGTAGACTTCTTATTCTGGATAATAATGTTTATGTGTCATTACATATTTAGTGTGTTGTGGTCCTAGTGTGATTCAATTACAATATTTTCTTTTTCTATTCATAGGATATGTTGGGAAAGGTAAAAGAGGAGAATTGCAGGGCATCTACTCTGATGACCAACATCCAGGCTATTGCAGTCCCTTCTGCAACCAGATATCATAGGTAAAGATTAACTCACACAAACAAATGTCAGAATAGACTAAATTGTCACTGCAATTAATGAAGATCATCATTTGATATCTTACCTTCAAGTTTGGTTTTCCCGGACGCTGCCCGTCATGGACTTCGGGTCGTGGACTTCGGGTCGTGGCTGAACCTGTCTCTGCAGTCCTGCCTTGGGTCATGCTGCTTCCCTGATGGCTTCCTCATATATTCTGAACAATCTGTGCTGTTTTCCTATCCACATGTAAAAGGAACTAGAAGGATTTCTTGATACTAAGGGCTGTAGAGAAAAGTTTGGAGCTTTTTCCATTAACGTTGAAGTTCAAATTCTCAATAAACACTTGAATGCTGTGCTGTCTTTCTATTTACTTGAATGTGTGAATTCATTCAGTTGGGTAGGTAAGCTTGGGATGGATATATGAAATATATACATACAAAAAATTAGAGACTCTTTCCAATGAAAGTAGCTAGCCGCAATAGCTCCAAGATTGCTATATCTAGTTTGTAGGTCGCCAAGTTGGCATCATTGACAGTTCGTCTCTTAAAGCCTCTAAAGCTCTGCAACAAAAAAGGATCATTATGAATGTAAATACTATACATGGTAATGCAGCAGGGCATAGTGCGATGAGGCAGGCAGGCAGAACCAGATTTATTTCTAAATATTTGTCGATCAATATTAGGCTACACTAATATAAGGCTACTAGTATTATGATATTACTGCAATAATATTCCAGTGGTGGCTGCTTAAGGTTGTTTCTGGCTCGTTTGATCCAAACATTGTCCAAAGCTCAAAATGTATTGTAATAGATGTAAGAATTCTCAAAATGTACAATATGTTTTGATCCAACACAATATTCTGATTCAATCCATATATGTTAGGGGTTTTTTTTTTCACCAAAATAAATAGACTGCCTTCTCTCCAGCTCACCGCACACAAAGGGGGGGGGGGGGGGGGGGGGGGGGCATCTGTATTAACGGGTCAGTCTATAAGCACTCTAATAGCACCATAAATTACATTTAAATAACCACAAAAAGACAATTATTGTTTCCGATATTGATTTAACGAGATGCTGTTATAACATGGAAACGGCTTAATTTAAAAAAATAAGCTTCAAAAATGTTTTATGAAGCACACTGGGTACAGCCCTGTAATACATGTGTTCCGTGTGTATATAGTCTTACGCAAGAAACACATAGCATGAACAGACTGCAACAAAACCAGTCTTACAAAACAGACTTCTGCTAAACTGGTGCAGAAGCAAAGCATCTACCTTAGATGAAGTTCACACAGAACTGTGGAAAAGGGAGAACATCTGTACTTGCTTTCAACGACATGATCAGGCTTATATATTATAAAAGTGTTGGCTAAAGTAACGCAGAATATATATATTTTTTAATTGTAAATAATTAAGTACACACACATAACAAGCTGTACCGAGTTCCTCCGTCTGCAGTTCCGCAGACGGCCGGTGTGTGGCAGCATAGCGCTGGGAGCAGAGGGAGGTGAGTATATGACGGATATGACGGATGACGGATGCGACGGAAATACACCCGAACATATTTGGTAGGCCGAACATATCTGGTACTGACACCGGCTACATTTATAGATATCTCAGTAAGTGAATGCTCGCATAGTTTGGTTAAGAGGTAGTACCCATAGAGTCCAGTAGAGGGCTCCACCTGTGCTATAACTAGGGTTACAATACGTAACCCCTGTTTCTCCCAAAGTCTCTGCAGCTCTCTGGATACCAGACGCTGTCTCAATTGATCCACACTGTGAACATGAGGGGAAAATGTGTGTAATAAATGCTTTAGACAAAAATAAATATGAAGTTAACTGTAAGGAGTGGCTCAGTTTTTTTAAAATAAACAATTCTATTACTGCATTTCAATATCTCAAGTCTGAAAGTTTAATTTCAAAGAAGAGGCCCCAAAATAGTGAATGTGAGAGTATTTCAGTAGTGTGTGTGCAAGGCCAGATGTTTTCAGTAGAGTGTGTGTGTGTGTGTGTGTGTGTGTGTGTGTGTGTGTGTGTGTGTGTGTGTGTGTGTGTGTGTGTGTGTGTGTGTGTGTGTGTGTGTGTGTGTGTGTGAGGTGTTCAGTAGTGAATGTGAGATATTTCAGTAGTGTGTGTGTGCAAGGCCAGATGTTTTCAGTAGTGTGTGTGTGCGAGGTTAGTTTGAATGTTGGCCTACACGGCCCCTCATACTAAGCACTACATCGAGATTAAGATTAAACAGACTTCTTTCACTTGGGAATACACATATACCTATGGAGATAGCCAGATGTGCGTAAATTACTGTTCATGGTCATTTGAAAACAAATGCTGGTGTCGGACACACACATACACCGAACACACACACACAGAATGGAGCTGAGCAGAGCATAAACACACACACACACATCATGTGCCCTGAGATTTCCTTCATAAAACGAGTAATAGGGGGAATCTAATCTGCGGATGGCTTGAACAGTCCGCAGGCATTACAGGCTCTGCCCTTGCATGGTTAAGGTCTTATTTGACGGACCGTAGCTTCTCAGTGCAGTTAGGTGCCTTCTCCTCTGCCAAAGCCCCTCTTACCTGTGGGGTTCCCCAAGGCTCGATTCTGGGCCCCATCCTTTTTCTATTGTATATACTGCCCCTAGGTTCAATTCTCACAAAACATAATATCCCCTTCCATTGTTACGCTGATGATGTACATATCTATCTGCCTCTCAATCAAAATGCCAACTCACTACAGCAGTTGAAGGACTGCTTAACAGAGATTAAATCCTGGCTGAGCCAAAACTTCCTCACCCTCAATGAGAGCAAGACTGAGGTCATCTTTTTTGGACCCCAACCAACAGTCTCCCCGGTTGATATTCTGGGCTCCCTCAATACAAATATCCTCCCCTCTGTCATGAACCTTGGAGTGACCTTCAACAGCGCCTTTAAATTTGATAAGCAGGTTAGCACTGTAGTCAAGACCTACTTTTTCAAAATACGACTATTGGCTAAGACCAAGTCGTTTTTATCTTTTAAAGACCTAGAAAGGGTTATTAACGCCTTTGTTACCTCGAGACTGGATTGTAGCTAATGCTCAAAGGTCCCTTATTATTGTTTTGTCCCTTTTTTGAAGAGCGTTTAATGTATGCTTGAACATTGTTTTATTTTGTAAAAATGATAAGAGTTGTCTTTCCGGAAGTCATGTGACCTCTTGCCCCGGATGTTTATATTGTGTTTGGGAGAGAGTAAAAGGGCGGTAAAAGTGTCAACGATGTGATAACGATAATTCTACTGCTGGTCTACTAGGCAAACACGTTTTCACGGTGTTTCATGAATGTGCAAAGAAGAGAATAAACGTCATTGTGGACATCAGTTCGATGCGTAAAGTTATTTCAAGACCAGAGTAGTTACAGTGAAAACGTAACCTAATCCATCCGAATCGAGGTATTCGATCCTGCTACAGGCTAGAGTGTGCTACGCTATTCCCCATCCTGCTGCAAGCAACAGGCTAAAGAGGTGAGACGCTGTTCTCAATCCTGCCGCAGGCTAAAGTGTGCGAAGCTATTCGATCCTGCTGCAAGCTACAGGCTAAAGAGGCTAAAGACGTGAGACGCTGTCGCTGTTCCCCATCCTGCTGCAAGCAACAGGCGTCGCGTATCGTGTGCGAAGCTGCGCTTCATCGGACGGTGTGCTGCGCATCCCGCACGGACGACAGGCTTCATTCATAGACTGGCTTCATCAGACGGTGTGCTGCGCATCCCGTGCGGACGACGAGCTTCATCAGACTGTGTGCTGCGCATCCCGTGCGGACGACGAGCTTCATCAGACGGTGTGCTGCGCATCCCGTGCGGACGACGAGCTTCATCAGACTGTGTGCTGCGTATCCCGCGCGGACGAGTGTGGCTCTTCAGGTTGAACTGTACTTTGAAATGTAAACCTCAAATAATTGATGGAAAGTCCCACAAATAAGGTAAAGGTAATAAAGACCTATTAGTATAAAGTAAAGAAAATATATTTAAAGTTCCTGTAACTGTTATTGTTAAGGGTTATTACTGTTAAGAATTGTATTGGCTAAGTGTTAAAGGTATTCCAAGAGTTGCCATTCATGCCTGTAACTTAGTCTGTCAGTCTGATTTAATGTCGCTACATGAAAAAGAGCAAAGCTCAGACTTTGAAGCAGAAGAGAAAGATGAGAGAAGAAGTGCTGCATCTAAAAAATCAGAGACAAGAGTAAGGAAATCCTCTCGAGAGAGACGGCTAACAACAAAAATGCAAGAACTTAAAGAGCAAGAGTTAACTCAAAAGGAAAATAAGTTCAAAACGGTGTATGAAAAATGGAAAAATGCGGTAAGAGACATTCGTACAATACTTAAAAGAGAATGCTCTGAGAGTGACATGTATAACATGATGGATGAAGTTGAGGGGCTTGAATCCGAATTAGGACTTATATGACAACATGCGAATTAATACAGCACCTAATCAGGAAATTCGCAGGAAAATGGATGCATGCTCAGCTGTAACTGCAGATCTACTACAGCTAATGAGAGTAAGGTTAACTGAAGATGCAGGCGACTTTGACGCTGAAGCAGAAAAATCAAGGTTACGCATGCTGCTTAATAATGAGTATGCTCGGTCCATATATGGATCTACGGCATCTAGAGCCACTGCACCTAGCTACCGTTCAGATCATCTCTCAGAGTCACCTAGTATTTCAGCCAAGAGAGCAGAGACAGTTGCACAGTTAGCTGCAAAAAGAGCAGAAATTGATATGGAAGCTGCTATTGAAGCTCAACGTCAACAATTGAAGAAACTTGAAAATCAAAGAGACCTTGATGTCATTCAGGCAAAGTTAAATGTGTATACCGAAGAAGAGAGAAAGGAAAGGAGTGAGAGGCGTAGTCCTGTACACAGCCAATTGAATGATGCTAACCCATCTTCTCCTCACTCTGGAAGTCAAGAAATGACTAAAAATGAGGCACATTTAGTACAGGCGTTGCAAGAAGCAATGGCTCTCACCCGACTTCCAGTCCCAGAACCCACTGTATTCTTTGGTGATCCATTGAAGTTCACTGAGTGGAGCTCAAGCTTTAAAGCTCTAATAGAAAGGCGATGCTCTAACCCTGCAGATAGGCTGTTCTACCTGCAAAAGTACGTAGCAGGGGGGGCGAAATCTGCCCTTGAAGGTAGCTTCTACAGAAAAGATGAGGAGGCCTATGAACAAGCATGGGATAGGCTGAATGCCAGATACGGTCATTCCTTTGTTGTGCAGCGAGCTTTCAGAGAGAAACTCAACGGATGGCCAAAGATTGGGGGAAAGGAATATCTCAAGTTGAGAGAATTTAGTGACTTCCTCCAAACATGCAGCAACGCTATGCCTCACGTTAAGGGCCTACAAGTTCTTAACGACTGTGAAGAGAATCAGAAGATGCTAACCAAACTTCCTGACTGGTTCACATCAAGGTGGAACCGTTATGTCACAGAACAGCTGGATTTAGGCAATGATTATCCAAGTTTTGCAGAGTTTGCCAGGTTCATATCAAAGGAGGCCCGTATAGCATGCAACCCAGTGTCATCACTATATGCTCTGAAACCCTCAGCAGAAATGCCTGTAAGAGAAGACAAAGGGCCAAAAGCAAACACATTTGCCACCGACGTGGGGGATTCAGAAACACCTTGCATTGTAGCTAAAACCAACGTTGAAGAAACCAAGTCAGAAGATGCAGAGAAAGTGAAGAAAGGGAGCATGCTAACACAAAACACTGAGTGTTTTTGCTGTGGAGAAAATCATTCCATATGCAAATGCCAAAAGCTACTGGAATTGACTGTGGAGGAAAAGATAAAATGCATACAAGAAAATAGGCTGTGTTTTGCATGCCTGAGAAAGGGACATGTCTCCAGAGACTGCAAGAACAGAGCCATGTGTGGCATATGCAAAAGGGGTCATCCAACTCCTTTGCATGAAGAGCGTTCCTCAGCGGACAAACCCTACACACACAGCAGGTTTGAAGGAAATACATCCTCACTATCATGTTGTGTGAATGGAGGTGAAGGTGGGAGCACATCAATGATCGTGCCAGTGTGGATTTCATCATCTAACACTCCTAATTCTGAAACTCTGGTGTATGCTCTATTGCACACCCAAAGCAATCACACCTTTGTAGAACAGGAGGTTTGTGAGAAGCTGCAAACAGAGATGGAGCCGGTAAAACTAAAATTATCGACTATGATGGGAAAAGACTCAATTGTAAAGAGTCAGAGTTTGTGGACTCAAAGTCAGAGGGTTCACCTCAAATACATCCATTGATCTGCCTCCAGCCTATACAAGGGATTTCATTCCACTGGAACGTGCGCACATTCCAACCTGCAAGACAGCCATGAAATGGAAACACCTTGCAGATATAGCTCAAGAGATGCCTCCACTTATAAATTGCGGTGTTGGATTACTGATTGGCTATGACTGCTCCAGAGCACTGGCCCCAAGGAAAATCATCACTGGTGGCGATTACGAGCCCTATGCCATTAAGACTGACCTTGGATGGAGCATCGTAGGAAGTGCATCACAGCGTGTGAATTCTCAAGATGTGACTGGACTTTGTCATCGGGTATCAGTCAGAGAGGTGCCACCTGTAACGCCATCTGCGGTTATCAAGGTGCTGGAGTCCGATTTCGCGGACACCAAGCCAGGGGACAAAGGTATATCACAAGATGATATTCGCTTTCTGCAGATCCTAAAGGAAGGAATCCAGCAAAACAAGCAGGGTCATCTAGAAATGCCTCTTCCATTTAAAGCACAACCTCTACTCCCAGACTACAAAAGGCTGGCTTTGATTCGGCTAAAGCACCTTAAAAGGAAACTGGAAAGAGATCCCAAACTCAAGGCCGACTATCTGAAGTTTATGGATGGCGTCTTCAAAGATGGCGACGCAGAGAAAGCAGAAACACAACCAGAACCAGGCAAGGTCTGGTATATCCCACACCATGGGGTTTACCATCCTCGGAAACCAGATAAAATAAGAGTTGTTTTCGATTGTTCTGCAAAGTACGAAGGCACCTCCCTAAACGATCACCTGCTAACAGGACCGGATCTCACAAATGGCCTAACTGCAGTGCTCTGCCGGTTTCGTAAGCATGCCGTCGCCGTCATGTGCGATGTGGAATTTTTTTTCCACAGGTTCCATGTCCACAAAGAAGACAGGGACTACTTTCGGTTTCTCTGGTGGGAAAATGGGGATACAGACTCAGAACCCACAGCATACCGAATGAAGGTCCATCTTTTCGGAGCATCATCTTCCCCTGGCTGCACCAATTATGGTCTGAAGCATCTTGCCAGTCAGAATCACATACAGTACCCCTCTGCAGCTAGCTTCATCAGAAAGAACTTCTATGTAGACGACGGCATCATAAGCTTGGAGTCTGTCGATGAGGCAGTTAAGTTGGTGAAGGAAGCCCAAGTTGTGTGTGCCAAAGGGAATCTACACCTTCACAAATTCCTTTCCAACAACCGGGAAGTTCTAGACTCCATCTGTGCTTTAGAACGTGCTGCAGAGGTAAAAAATGTGGACCTCAACCACGATGAACTTCCAGCACAGAGAGTGCTAGGAATACGATGGAACGTTGAAAGTGACAGCTTCTCCTTCAAGGTGGTTTCGATGAGAAACCAGCAACTCGCCGTGGGATACTCTCAGTTGTGGCCTCTCTGTATGACCCATTGGGGTTTCTAGCTCCATTCATCCTAGAGGGAAAGAGGGTTCTGCAAGAGATGTGTCAGAAAGGAACCGGATGGGATGAACCACTGCCAAGCGAATTGAAGCTAAGGTGGGAGAGTTGGATGAATGATCTGGAAAATCTTGAGAAGATTCAGATCCCAAGATGCTTCACACCTAAACACTTTGGTGAGATACTGAGTGTCGAGCTTCATCACTTTTCTGATGCGAGCAGTCAGGGGTACGGACAGTGCTCATATGTCAGGTTGGTGGGTAAAGAGAACATACACTGCGCCTTTGTCATGGGCAAAGCGAGAGTCGCACCAACAAAAATAGTTACTATCCCAAGACTGGAGCTTACGGCTGCAGTGACCTCTGCTGCGGTGAGTAGCATGCTAAAGGAGGAGCTGGATCTAAAAGTGGACAAAGAATACTTTTGGACAGATTCGCAAGTTGTCCTGGGTTATATAAACAACGAAGCTCGAAGATTTCATGTCTTTGTCGCAAACCGTGTTCAGAGGATTCGGGAAGCTACCAACCCAGGACAGTGGTTCTATGTTGAAACAGGAGAAAACCCAGCTGACCACGCTTCGAGAGGCCTCAAGGTGGCAGACCTCATCAGCTCAAATTGGATCACAGGTCCCAAGTTTCTATGGGAAAGAGAGATCGTTGCACATCAGGGTACTACAGAGTTGCTGGTGAGAGACCCTGAGGTAAAGGTTACTCAAGTTCTCAAAACAGATGTTGCAGTGCAATGTGACTTTCAAGAGCAACTGTCAAGGTTCTCAAGATGGACCACAGCAGTCAATGTCATTGTTCGCATTCAACGATTGGCTAAGAGGACCAAGGCCACTGAGCCTTTAAATGTGGAGGAAAGAAAGCAAGCTGCACTGACGCTCATCAAGCTTGCACAACAAGATGCCTTTCAAGAAGAGTTGAACACGCTCAGCCAGAAATCAGGAAGGCTTCCTCGCAACCATCAACTCTATCAGCTTGATCCATTCATCCAAAATGGCGTAATGAGAGTGGGAGGGCGAATGAGGAAAGCGTCGGGACCACTGGAGTTGAGACACCCAATAATACTCCCTAAGGTTTCAATACAGATTGGGGTGCAGCAGTTGGGGAAAAAGTGTGAACGCCTCAACAAGCAATCCATTGTTGAAAGACCGATTCAGAAGTTAGTTGTTCTAAGTGGAGAGCAGTTAGGAAGCTAACTTTCTAGAATAGCTAGAAACGTATATATTTCCTCGTTAGGCTAAGGCAGGGGTGGCCAACCAGTCAGAGGTTAAGAGCCACATGTTTTCTATGTTACTGCAAGGAGCCACATCAAACACACAGTCACTGATACCGCTTGTTTCAGTTTTTTGTTTTCTGGAGACAAGATTTCAACCACGTCACCGATTCATTTTTGTGGCATTGGGATATATTTTTTAAATCCTCTGGAGCAGAGAGAGGAGCTGTGTATTATTGTTATTGATTAATGCATCAGTGTTTCTTAGGGTCAAAAACACTAAACCCACAAATTAAAATGAAAGCGTTTAGTTTATTTAATAAAAGAGCACATGTTCAATGTGAAAAGTGACAGTAGTTATAGATTATTTGCAATTTGATGCTATATATATTTTTTTAAAGTATATATATAACACCTTGAATTTCAGGGGGGGCGCGGGGCTCCGTTGGCGGCTCGCAGTGCCCCTCCAAGACAATGGTAGGGGAAACACTGAATAGTGTTTAATCAACAATAGGTTTCCCCCCCTCAAAGGTGATTGGTTCACTGCATTGCAGGTATTATTGTGATTGGCTGTTGGGCCACATCAAAATTAGACGCGCTGTCATCCTCTCATACTGACACCTGACACCACACATACACACACACGTAGGGAGAGCCGGGACGAAAGTAACACGGGACCAAAGTAACGGAGCGATTTTATCCGAGCCCAAACAACTTTGACCGGCCAAATTACGTCAGAATGATCAGCATTCAATACTTAACAGACCTACTAAATATCAGGTTTAACTGTCAGTGTTGTCACGATACCAACATTTTGGTTTCGATACCAAGTCAAGAATTGCGATTCCGATTATTTTTCTTAAAAACGGGAAACAGTCTTAAATGTAATTATTGTGCTTTATGTCACACCAGAATCATAACCATAACACAAACTTTTAAACAATGAGAACAGTAAATACAATAAATGACAAGAATTCGTATTAAATAAAATTAATACATTTCTTACAGACAGGCCTCGTGGTGTCCGTGGCTTGCCCTCACTGTCAGAGATATAGCTCAAATACTTCCAAATTTAGCTTCTGGCATATTTTTTGTCAACAAGCCGAGGCGCAGCGGCAGTTGCACTCCCACTTGCAGCCATGCTTCTCGTTTTCTCACATGCTCTGGCAGCTAGCGCGTGCACGAGAGAGGGGAGGGATTTAGAGCATGCTTGAGAGGGGAGGGTGCAGGCACGGCTGCAGTGCAGGGAGTGGAAGCAGAGCGCTGAACACACACGGCTCTTATTAAAACAGCGCTTTCTCACCGGAGTACTTTCCCCCGTCATTCTTAAAGTACCGATACTAATGAAACGGAGGAATCGTAACGATTTTAACGACAGGGTATCGCGGTATACCTTTCAAGTATCGGTACACCGTGCAACACTAGTCAGGAGTCAGTGTCTCTCCCCCAAACTCACACATATACAATTCGATATGAACTGAAGAGCCGCATGCAACTAGGCAAAGAGCCGCATGCGGCTCGAGAGCCGCGGGTTGGCCACCCCTGGGCTAAGGGAATATTAAAGTTGATGTAGCCTCAGTTATGTAAATGATATTAATTGTTCAAATATGTAAATTATATTGCGAACTTGCACTGTTCTATATGCGAGTTAAGGGAAAGACAAACAAGATAAAAGAGTTGAAAATTACCATTTGATGAAGATCATATAGTATATGTATTAACATCTGCATATTTGTTTGAAGGTAATTTTGGTGGGAGTGTAGCTGACGCTCAAAGGTCCCTTATTATTGTTTTGTCCCTTTTTTGAAGAGTGTTTAATGTATGCTTGAACATTGTTTTATTTTGTAAAAATGATAGGAGTTGTCTTTCCGGAAGTCATGTGACCTCTTGCCCCGGATGTTTATATTGTGTTTGGGAGAGAGTAAAAGGGCGGTAAAAGTGTCAACGATGTGATAACGATAATTCTACTGCTGGTCTACTAGGCAAACACGTTTTCACGGTGTTTCATGAATGTGCAAAGAAGAGAATAAACGTCATTGTGGACATCAGTTCGATGCGTAAAGTTATTTCAAGACCAGAGTAGTTACATGGATTACTGCAATGCTCTGTATGTGGGTATGGATCAGGCCTCAATTAGACGCCTCCAGCTAGTTCAGAATGCAGCTTGTTGGAGTCCGAGTTTTTTTTTTTTTAAAACCCACCTCGGCTCCGCGTGTTCGTTTGGTGAGCATCTTGTAAAATCATAAAGGAAGGAATTCAAAGCACCAGATACAGGGTTAAACAATAATCTGTTTTAATGATAAACGGTAATAATACAAATACACTTCTCAAAGGGGTGGGCCCAGCCCCTGCTCTGGTCCAAATGCCGGGAGAACCTTATCATCTTGACGGCAGGAGAAAAAGAGACCGACCCAAAGACAGAACAGGCTTACATGCAAAAACAAAACAGGAGGAGCTGTGGTCAGATGCTCCTCCTTTTACGTTATCTCATTGGGGGATGCAAAAAGATGGCGTGTCGTAGCACATCAGCGCGAGCCAGCCAGATAATAAACAAGTGTCTCTCCGGTTGTAGCAATTTTACCCACACATGAAAGAATAAAACAGAAATAAATCAATAAACCACAAACACATAGTTTGAGCAGTAATTATACCTAGCTACTACAATAAACACACACATCCTCCCTATGCATGTTTGACGCACACACCTCTTATCCTCCAGCTCACCACATCAATGTCACATGTTTTTCTTTATGAAAGCCATACTTGTTGGGGTTTAACAGTCATCATCTCATGACCTCCTCAGGACCAGCTAACCAACAAAGCTTAACTGTTCCCATACCCTAAGGCCATCTCTGAACTTCCCTTCCACTCCGAAGTCAGCTCACCCAGAATCAGAAGGACCATTGTCTCTCTAATTGTGTGTGACCCAATCGTCTCCTGCTCTTTAGGAGTCTTGAAATGAACGCACATACATTTCTCTCATTAACTAACACTTAACATCCAATATATCAGTTGACACAAAAATGAATATACCAGAATTACACTGTATTAAACTTTTTGCCATAACACTTTATTTTAATTTTCTTCAAGCTGCACGTCTTCTCACTGGCCATAAAAAGCGTGACTATCACCCCAATTCTGGCTTCATTGCACTGGCTTCCAGTTCGGTTCAGAATAGCTTTTAAACTCCTTTTATTTGTTTTTAAAGCCCTAGATGGGCTGGCTCCTGCCTATATAGCCGAACTCCTCCATCGCTACACCCCAGGCAGAGCCTTAAGGTCGGCTGATCAGCTGCTGTTGATAGTGCCTAAGACCAGGCTTAAAACCCGAGGGCATCTAGCTTTCGCAGCGGCTGGCCCTAGGCTCTGGAATACTTTGCCCCTCCATGTGAGGTCGGCCCAGACCCTGGGGGTTTTTAAATCAACACTTAAAACTCACTTTTTCTCTCTGGCTTTTGTTTAATTATTTATGTATTCATTTATTATTAGTTATTTATTTATTCATTTAGTTCTTTATTTTAATATTTATAACATAAGATAGGATTTCATAAAGTATTTTTAAAATAGTTACATTAGTTATACATTATTCGAATATAAGAATAGTAGATAGGATTACTTAAAATATAGTACCTTATATTTCATATTTTTTCCCTTTAGACCCTTGCGGTTTATTCTTAAAAACCCTTACCCACCCCCCATTTCCCCTCTGCTGGTCTTTGGTCTTGTAGAGGGAAACGGGGTACAGAGTCGCTTAGATAAGCGGGGGAGTGCATCTGACGAAGAGATAGGTTGTTGTGCTCCCTATCTCTGTTTCTTTTCCTATATCTAATAGAACTGCTCGGGTCTTGATAGATTGAGTGGGGAAGTTCATGAGATCTTTCTAGAGGGTTATCAAGAATAAATGTTATCCAATGACCTTTTCCCTCTCTGTCTGTGTCTGTGTATTCTCTTGTTCCGATTAACCCAGCCAAATCTTTTTTCTTGTTTTGTATCTATATCTACGCCGGGATCCGGAGTCGAGGCTGATCCTCTTGCTGTAGTCCTGTATCTTGGATCCTCTATCCTGAGTTCTGGATTAAGTCGTGGACTTCGGGTCGTGGCTGAACCTGTCTCTGCGGTCCTGCCTTGGGTCTCGTCATGCTGCTTCCCTGATGGCTTCCACAGGATTGTAGCTAACATCCTCGTGGATTCATCTTCTTATTACAGACACATGCATTTCCTAACATTCGGTCTATATGCTGTAAAATGTATTATCTCTTGGATTTACACACGGCATCTATTGCACGTCTGTCCGTCCTGGGAGAGGGATCCCTCCTCTGTTGCTCTCCCTGAGGTTTCTCCCATTTTTTTCCCTTAAACTGTGGGTTTTCTCTGGAAGTTTTTCCTTGTACGATGTGAGGGTCTAAGGATAGAGGGTGTCGTTTTTATCATACTGATATTCTGAACAATCTGTGCTGTTGTATTTGCTGTAAAGTGTCTCTACTGTAGGCAATTTTTATTATATGTACAGCACTTTGGCTCGACCAAAAATCTTTATAGATGTGCTATATAAATAAAACTTGATTTGATTTGAATAATGGGGCAGTTAGATGTGTGTAGAAGTGTATGTATGTGTGTGTGTGTGTGTGTGTGTGTGTGTGTGTGTGTGTGTGTGTGTGTGTGTGTGTGTGTGTGTGTGTGTGTGTGTGTGTGTGTGTGTGTGTGTGTGTGTGTGTGTGTGTGTGTGTGTGTGTGTGGTAGCAGCCTCGATCTCTATTCAGTTGTTCTAATGAACAATGGTGCTTAACCTGTTTAGCCCGGGGGCAGGGGGCAACATCTTGCAAGAAACAGCATCTGAGGGCTTCTTAACATTTAACAAACTATGAATGTGTCCTACCCACTTAACGGGAAGAAACTCAGCTACCTGACGATATGAACAATTTTTACCGAAACAAAACACAAGTCTAACGCCGAGTCTCTGATTTAGCAATAAGCGAAAGAGTGCTAATGTTACGCCCCTGATAAAAGGGAAGAATTTTGACAAGAGTCAAAGATAGGTTTCATTCTCCAATACTTTACTCGAGTGAGGAAAGTGCCCCGAAACCCCCCAGATATGTGGGCGGAGACAAGAGCAATCGATCTCCGTCCCCCAGATCAAGGCCATCTAGTCGATCATAGTTTAACAGATCACACGTCTCCAAAACGAACACAAACGAGCGCAGACAGAATACCTTCTCATCCTTTCCAAACATCCTACAATTAAACTGCATTAACAAAGGTCAAAGGTAATTATTAAAATACTGTCAATGTTACGAAAACTATCTATTACACACTACCCTGCTAAATTTGATGTCGTCCCGACATCTCAAAATCTATAAACTAAAGGTTTTAAACCTGAAATGTTCAATTTGGTCTTGAGGTGTGTCAATAAAGTGATTAATTTTGGCATGAACACAATAAATCTACTGAACTACTGTTTCTGTTTGTGTCAAACGGTCTCAGTCCTACCATTCTCTATAATACACTGTCCATGTCTGTTTTATGCCTAGTATCCCTGCACATATAATGGTTGGGAAACTTGAAATGGATTTGTCCACATTGTCACTAGTTGACCTTCCCTAAATAAACTTGGTTGATACTGGCAAAGCATTCCATTAGCATGTGCTGCGCTATAGCATGTTGGAGTCCCAAGTTGATCATAAGTGAAGAATGTAGGGGCTCGCCTTTCCCTCCTTGGTAGATCATCTCTTTGCTCCCTTTCATCTCCACCTGAATCTGAGTATGGGGATGTTGGGTTCTCATTCTGTGCTTCCTCAACCGGTTGAACATCTCCACACTCACAATGTTCCTCTGGCAGCACATCTTCTTGCTGTGTATCAGACTCTTGTGCGTTTGTTATAGGCATCTCTTTAACCACAGGCTAATCTGTACTCAACACTGGTGTGTTCTGTTCAGCACCATCTTGTGTGTTAGACTGCTCCATGGTTACATCAATAAAGGGCATTTGAGAATGTTCTACTGGCTTGTAGTAGTACTCAATCTCCTCTTCGTCATCTTCCTGTTCCCGAGCTGTGTCTTCAGCAGCTGTCTCTGTCATCCTTCTTTCATTCTTTTGCTTGGACACTGTCTTTGGCTGAATTTCCAAAGGTAAGTGATCACAAGGTAGCAACAGATTGCGATGCATTATTCTCGATCTTCCTCTTCCCTGCTCAGGTCTGATTTCATAAACTGGAATGTCTTCTCCAACCTGGCGGATTACATAGTGGATGTTCTCTTCCCAATGGTTACGAAGCTTTCCAGTGCCTCCTCTTGGTGTCAGGTTTCGAACAAGGACACGATCACCGGGGTACAGCATGGAGCTTCTCACTTTTCCATCATAATGTCTTTTACTTCTTTCTCTTGACTTCTTTGCATTCTCCTGCACTATTTCGTACGCATCTTGCATCTCCCTTTTCCATTTCTCCATGTATGTTCGATGGTCTGTTTTTCTGTTTCAGATGTTAGACCAAACAGTAGGTCAATGGGTAACCTTGGGGATCTTCCAAACAGAAGGTAAAAAAGGGAGAAGCCTGTTACCTCACAACGTGTGAAGTTGTATCCATAGATCAGCTTGTTTAACGATTCCTTCCAGTTTGTCTTCTGTTTATCAATAAGTGTCTTTAACATCTGTAGCAGTGTTCGATTGAAACACTCAACTTGCCCATTTCCTTGAGGATGATATGGTGTTGTTCGCGACCCAAGTACACCACAGTTATTTTTCAGCTGGGCAAAAAGCTGGTTCTCAAATTCGCCGCCTTGGTCGTGATGTATACGTGTTGGTAGACCAAACTTGAGAGCATAATCATTAAATATGCGATCAGCAACAGTTTTGCCAGACTTGTAAGTGGTGGCGTAAGCCTGGACGAAACGAGTGAAATGGTCTACGATTACCAGTATGTACTCATAGCCGCCGCTGCATTTGTCCAAATGAAGAAAGTCTATTGACACCAGTTCAAAGGGTTGAGTAGTGACAATGCTTGTGAGAGGTGCACGTGATTATTTGCATGGTGTTTTTTGCTTAAGGCAAGTACAAGTCCTCGCTACATAGTGTTCAATTTATTTATTTTGTCCAAAATAATCTGTCTCTAATCAGTGATGTTGTACGATCAATGCCTTGATGGCTGTCGAGACGAAAGTCAAAAAGTAATATCTGTGAAAAACGGACTAATAAATAATTATGTGTTTTCATTTAGAGTATTATTATTATTATTATTATTATAGTATTGTTCAATACCAGGAGAGGGTATTTGTTTTATTTTGGATAGCGTGGGCTACTTTTCATAAGCGAGCTGTAGAAAAAATATGAATGCCGCTTCCGGCAACACGGCTACAAAAGGGGTGTAGTTTGTGATGGCCGGTCTCTTGCTCTCAAAGCCACGGAGAGAGAACCAGGCGACAGTGTGTGTGAGGCTCCGGAGACGCCGTTGGTATGTTTATTGTGTTTATGTACTTGATCTGTTGCCGCACTTTGCGAGAGTGCTGTTGCGCAATCAACTGGTTTTTTTACACAGCGCGGTCTGCCTGTGCTCCGTTTGTTTTCTGTGTAATTTAGATAGCGCAGGTGTTCAGATGAGGTTTTCTCTGGTGCTTGTTTCCAAGTGGAGATAAACACTCCTATTAATTCATTTAAGTTAATGATGTGGTTTTAAAGTAACAATTTATCCTTTTTAATTAAAACATAGTTTGTGGTGCTATTATTATTATTGAGAATGCAGTGAGACCTGACATTTGTTGTAATTTGTGTAACATGTGAGCCAACTTTTGTTTGTCCTTTGTGTTTTGAAGGTTTTCAACCTGATCAATTCTTGGAGCTGTCTTGAATAAATAAAGACAACAAGAACGAATTTGAGTTGTCCAAAGCGTCCTCTGTTGCCCTCTAGCCTATCAAGTCAGGCTAAATCACTGGTACAGGCCAAAAACCTGAAGGACTTGACAGTTGAAAACCACAGTTGAAAACCAAGCGGAGCAGCCTGGGCCAGAGGATAAAAGGCTTCAGACGTCCAGAGAAAGCTGTTGACGCAGAGAAGGGAAACTATGGATTTCCATTAGCTCAAAATGGCGGAAGAAATCCTGGGGAAGACGGTTAAAGAGCTCAAGAAAGCAAGAACAAGTGCAAAAAGCAACTTCACCAGGCAGGCCAACTACCTCAACAGAGAAGCAGGCAGAATGGTCGAAGCAGAGCTAAGGGAGGAATTCACCAAGCTGAAAGAGGGATTAAAAAAGGTTCTTGAAGCAAATGAGGACTGCATGGCTGGGTTGCAGGCAGACGCTCAAAAGGCCGAAGGAAAGGAAGAAGAAGCTCTTGCAAAGCGGGAAGAGGCCGACGTTGGAAGGACTGCAGAGGAGGCTGAAGCCAGACTGGAAGAGGTGAGAGGCCTTATTCAAGACAACCTGTGGTCCAGATATGGCCGATATGAGCTCATCACTGCAATTGAGGAAGCAGAAGAAGCCAGTGAACAAGCTGGGACTGTGCCTGTGGAAGGAACCAACCTGGAAGGCTACGGGGTGCTCCTGACCATTCTAGAGAGGCGGATGAAGGAGGCCACCAGAGTGATGGCAGCTTGGGAGTGCTGGATACCCATAATGGCGAAATCAGATCTAGTTGGCAGAGTCAAGGACCACAAAGCAACCAAGAAGAGACTTGAGATGAGGCATGTTGAATTTGTTACCGCACGCAGGATTGCAGCGAAGAAACTGCAGAAGTTCTTCCCAGAGGTCAAGCCCGACAAATTAAAGAGGCCAGAATAAGTCAAGACTCCTAAAGGGACAGAGAAGGCACATGGACTTGTCTGCTATGGCCTAGAGGAGATCGCCAAAGTGCATAAAGTCATCAGTCCTGAAAAACTGCAGAAGTTCTTCCCAGAGGTCAAGCCCGAAGAATTAAAGAGGCCAGAAGAAGTTGAGCTCCTCATAAGCCACAGGGAAGGAAGACTTGCTCCACAAAGAGTGAAGGTGGGTGGAGACCTTGGTTTGTGGGAAAGTCCATTGGGAAAAACAGTAGGCGGTGCACACCCAGAACTGTTTGAGGAGATTGAAGTGGCGGCACACAGGTCCAACACACACTTTGCTCGCTCCATGAGAACAGCTGGAGTCAGGTATGAGGAGATAAAGCTTCCAAAAGACAAACCAGCACAGTTGCAGAAGGAAGATATGACTGAAGTAAAGGTCACAGCTGCAACTAATCGTGAGTTCCTGGAATGGTGGAGGTGGGACAGCATTGGAGCAGCCTGTGAGCCTAAGTGTGGAGGATGTCGGTGTGGAAATGGCCAACCAGGAGGGAAAGAGATGACCCTGGCGGAGGAGAGAGAGCTGGATACAATAAAGGCAGGCCTAACCTACGTCAGGCAGGATTCTCATATTCCATCACCACACTGGGATGCAAAATATCTCTGGACTGAAGACCCCACTTCTCTCCCCAACAACAAATGTGCTGTGGAGGGCACAGTCCTGAGGACAGGAAAACAGCTGAAGCGGGAGCCTGAGTGGCAAGCTTTAGATAAAGCCCAAGAGCACAAAATGGTGGAAAGAGCTGGTGGCTTATGCCTCAAACCATGGGTCCGGTCTGGTCAAAGTGGGAGGCAATAAACTGCAGCAGCGCTCCTGGGAGGAGAAAAAGCAACAGCTGTAAGTAAAACTCTCATCCTCCCAAATCAGATGAGAGAGGAGGACAACAAAGCCCTGGGAATTGGGTACAGAGTGGAGGAGTGGCCAATAAGATCAGCTGGAGAGGTGGCAGCCAAGCCAGAGAGAGTGTGGACAAGCTCCAGATGAAGGCATTCTCAGCAGCCATAACAAGAGCTCAAGCCGAGATAAATCAAAGAGATGGCCTAGAAGATCCACAGGGAAACAGAAAAAGGAAGAGCCAATGGGAGAAACCTAGAGCCGATCAGACTCCTACCAGAAATCTCACAGGAAAGACAGTGAAGGATCCTGTGGAGGTGAAAAGATTCTGCAGCCTTCAAAAACGTGTCGGTGTCATAGCCTGGGTATGGAGAGCTGCAAGGAAGTGGCTGGAGATTAAGGACCAGCCTAGGGCAGAATCAAAGTTGGAAGTAATATGGCACACAAGGAATCGAGATGTAGCAGTGGGAGATGTGGTGTGGCTGGCTGACCAAAATGCCCTGAGAGGACATTACAAACTGGCCAGAGTGGTCAGTGTAAATACTGATGGAAAAGGCATCGTAAGGGATGTAAATGTGAGAACCTCTCCCAGCTACCCAGTCTCAGTTATAATAAAGTCTGTGGAGGGTACAAGGGACATCCAAGCATCCCTGCCACTATTCTTCATAGAGATGTCAGGCGCCTTGCCATCTTACTTCCTGTGGAAGAACAGGTGTGATTTGAAGGTGAAGAACTGGTGTGAGCTCATTGGGTTAGAAACCAGGAGCTCAAGTGGGAGGTGTCGAGACGAAAGTCAAAAAGTAATATCTGTGAAAAACGGACTAATAAATAATTATGTGTTTTCATTTAGAGTATTATTATTATTATTATAGTATTGTTCAATACCAGGAGAGGGTATTTGTTTTATTTTGGATAGCGTGGGCTACTTTTCATAAGCGAGCTGTAGAAAAAATATGAATGCCGCTTCCGGCAACACGGCTACAAAAGGGGTGTAGTTTGTGATGGCCGGTCTCTTGCTCTCAAAGCCACGGAGAGAGAACCAGGCGACAGTGTGTGTGAGGCTCCGGAGACGCCGTTGGTATGTTTATTGTGTTTATGTACTTGATCTGTTGCCGCACTTTGCGAGAGTGCTGTTGCGCAATCAACTGTTTTTTTTACGCAGCGCGGTCTGCCTGTGCTCCGTTTGTTTTCTGTGTAATTTAGACAGCGCAGGTGTTCAGATGAAGTTTTCTCTGGTGCTTGTTTCCAAGTGGAGATAAACACTCCTATTAATTCATTTAAGTTAATGATGTGGTTTTAAAGTAACAATTTATACTTTTTAATTAAAACATAGTTTGTGGTGCTATTATTATTATTATTATTATTGAGAATGCAGTGAGACCTGAAAAATGTTTGTAATTTGTGTAGCATGTGAGCTAACTTTTGTTTGTCCTTTGTGTTTTGAAGGTTTTCAACCTGATCAATTCTTGGAGCTGTCTTGAATAAATAAAGACAACAAGAACGAATTTGAGTTGTCCAAAGCGTCCTCTGTTGCCCTCTAGCCCAGTGGTTCCCAAACGGTGTGCCGCGGCACACTGGTGTGCCGTGAGGCAAGTCCGGGTGTGCCGTGGGATTTTGTGACAACCATACGTTATTATTGCAATATACAACTACACAAAAATAATTATTTTTTAATTTACTATATCAGTACTTTGTAGGTTTATATGTACATAATCTGCGCGACTTGTGCGTCCACATCTCCACGTGCAGTGCTGCATAAACATGGCTGAGTCAGCGATAACTTTCGAGGGGTGGAGGTATGCCCATTATTTTGAGTTCGTCCGAAGAATAGACAGGAATGTGACGGTGAGGTGCAAACTGTGTCCAGGCCAGAAGCTGTTATCTACTGCTGTAAACACCACGTCAAACCTCAACACACACCTGCAAAGAACACATGCTAAGGTGAAGCTACCGCACACGCTATTTGTTGTCTGTTCTTCTTCTCTGTCTTCCGGTTGTTGCCTGTTTTGAATGACAAATACACACTAGGAAAGTTATTGCCACTCACGCATGCGCAGTTCGTACGTGCTCGGCGAGTAAAGTAACAAGTTACTTTATATAGATAGTAACAAAGTAGTGTAATATATTACTTTTTTAAAAGTAATATGTAATATATTAAAACAAATTAGTAACGACCCCATCTCTGGAGTTGGCGTTATCTACTCTGATTTACATGAAGAACAACAGGAGGTCACGGCTCTCTGTTGAACAGGACTTGCGAGTGGCCCTCTCCTCAGTGCCACCAAGGATTAAAAAATTCTGCGCGCCCCGACAGGCACATGTATCTCACTAATTTGTAAGTCGGCAAAATATTTACAATAGCACATGTTTCAATGCTGATTGCTGAAATGTTACATTTATAATTTGTAGTTCAGGACCACAGTGCAGCTTCCTTGCATTGACAGTTCTCTGTGCTGAATTTCTGCTGAGTTTCCTTTGCCTCATTTTTAATGTTGTGACCTGTCTGGTTTAAATGAGTGTGTTGCTGCTTTGATGAAGCCTAATTTGATAAAGTTTCAAATTAATTTCTGAAATATTTCGTTAATAAATATTTCATGAGTAATATAGTTGTCTTTGTCACATTTTATTTGGCATTAGTAAATAATTATGCACATTTACAGATATTTTACATGATATGAGTGATAACACGTGTTATAAGGGCTATTTTGCACAATAGGTGTGCCTTGAGATTTTTACTTGTCCTTTGGTGTGCATTGGGCACAAAAAGTTTGGGAACCACTGCTCTAGCCTATCAAGTCAGGCTAAATCACTGGTACAGGCCAAAAACCTGAAGGACTTGACAATGGCCCATCTCATCATGCAACTCTTTCAGTACAGTGATTGTATGCCTCTCAGGTAATACACGCTGTGTTTTGTTAACTGTCTTCCTGCGAATAATGCCATTGTCATCGATATGGAGTCTTTCCCATTCGCGGAGAAGGCACTTGCTTTGTTTACTCAATGCATGAAATGCATGTCTATCTGGCTTTTTGTCCCTCAGTTTACACTGCATCACTGGACCTATGTTTTTGTCATCTTCCTGTGCTTTTCTTATTTCAGGAACTGAAAATGATTTATATGTTGCTTCACTCACTGATGAACATTGGAGAGTGGTAAGTACTGGGCAGACCAACGATGAGCTTGAGTCTTGAGTCTTGACTGCTTGAACTGTAGCTGCCACACAGTCTGATGGGAGCTCTTCAGTACATTTGTTCAACATCTCTTCAACATTTACAGGCATCCTTGATAGACTGTCAGCATCCACATTCTCTTTCCCTGGACGGTATCGAATGGTAAAGTGAAAGTTGGCAAGCTCTGCTACCCATCTATATCCAGTTGCATTAAGCTTGGCACTTGACAGGACATAGGTAAGTGGATTATTATCACTGTATACAGTAAATGTAGGCGCATAGTACAAATAGTCTCTGAAATGTTCTGTTACTGCCCACTTTAATGCGAGAAATTCCAATTTTCCTGAGTCGAGATGGTAATTTCGTTCAAAGGCTGTCAGTGTCCGGGAACCGTAGGCGATCACACAGAGTTTACCATCCTGTTGTTGGTATAGGACTGCGCCAAGGCCTTGGTTTGACGCATCTGTATGGAGGACAAATGGCAGTGAGAAGTCATGGAACCCGAGGACTGGGGGCTCAACCAGACAGTCTATTAGCCGTTTCAGGATGCATTGATGTTCTTCAGTGCACACAATTGGTTTGTGTGACGGCACTCCTTTCTTTTTTTCTGTGACTAGTCTTGTTTTTCTCCTGCTTTCTGTTACATTGCTGTCTTCTGCTGTACCTTTCAACAAGTCATAAAGTGGTCCAGCAATTCGGGAAAAGTTATGTATGTATTGTCTGTAGTAGCTTAGCAAGCCCATGATAGTTCGAAGCTCTCCCACATTTTTCGGTCTCTTATCTTTCAATGCTCTCACAGCGATGGTGTCAGCTGGATCGATTTTGCTACCTTCGGCAGAAACAACTCTTCCCAGATATCGAACCTCACGCTTGAAAAGTTCACACTTGCTGGGCTTCAATTTGATTCCATATCTTCTCAACAGCTGTAGCACTTTTCTGGCATGGTTCACATGGTCCTCAAACGATTGACTGTACACAAGTGTGTCATCCAAATAGGGGATGCAGATGTTGTCTCGCACTTCTTCTAAACACTCTTCCATGCACCGTTGGAAGGCTGCTGGTGCATTCATCAGCCCAAATGGAATTCTTATCCATTCATACAGGCCCCACGGCGTCAAAAATGCAGTTAAAGGTCTGCTGTCTTCATCTATAAAACCCTGATGGTAGGCCTTCCCTTGGTCTAACAATGAAAACCAAGTATGACCGCCAAGACTGTCAAGGATGTCCTGCAATTGGGGTATTGGTTGTCTGTCAGGGTGTGTCTTTTTGTTTAACTCTCTGTAATCTATGCAAAGACGTAAGTTGCCATCTTTTTTGGTAACAGGTGAGGCATATGGTGAGCTGGATTTCTTTACCCATCCTTGTGCAATAAGGTTATGTAGATAGTCTTTCATCTCCTTATATAGTGGCTTTGGCACAGACAAGTACGTTCGTGATACAGGATCTGTGTCTGTAAGTGATATGCTCAACTTCAGCTTCTCAATACATCCAATATCATAATCTGACTTCGAAAAAGATGAACATTCCTCACGAAGCATGTCTTGCACCATTACTTTCTCGGTTTCACTTAGATGACTCAGATTAATTGGTGGATTCCATGGAATGTCAGCATCATGTTCACTCTTTGCATTCACTCGATTGACTGACACTGGAGGATGCTGATTTGGTTTCTCTAACACTGTAGTTGGATACACAGCCTGGACTTGCTGCACTCTGCCCACAACAGTTCTTCCTACCAACTCAATATCGTGATCGGTGGGGTTTTGCAGATCGAGAATAATGTAAGGTGAAGCACCACTTTTAAGCATCACCAATGTATCACAAAACTCAAGGCCTTCAGCCCACTGAGGATTTATGTCAGGCTCGAAGATGAGGGTAGTGTCTTTCTTCAGTGGCTGTGTCTGTATTTTACAGTCAATTTGAACAGAAGAGTGTTTAGGAACCATGACTTTCCCTTTTGTGGTTTTTACCATATAGTCACATGACTGTTCTGTAGTCACTAGGTCAATGAAGGCTGTGACATTATTTTTCTCAAGACTGGGAATAGCTGCTGTTCAAGTCTCATGCAACTGCTCTCTTCTTCTAACATCCATTTGTTCTGAAGTGCTGGTTTTCACTATTCGCTCAATGACATTGTAGCCTAGAATAGGCTGTGAGAGAGATCTGCCTTTCATCACTAGCATGGGGACAATAAGTTATTTGGGATCAGCTCCTTCTGCAGCTAATCCAAAAGTTACCTCAATGTAGCCCTTGTAAGGCATGCTCTCTCCGTTAGCAGCAGTGATGTTCAAATGATCCGGTGCATCCAGTAACTCTGAAACATTTCTTAGCTTCTCATGTGGCAAATGTCTCTTTTTCCATTTTTCATCAACAATGCAGACTTGGGAGCCTGTATCCCACAATGCTTTAGTTTTACGGTCTTGGATGTAGCACTCAACTATACACCTTTTTCCTACCAACACCACAAGACGAGAATGGCTGTCCTCTTTCTGTTGTGGGCTGTGCTTGCACTTGGTTGAGAGCACTGATTAACATGTGTGTGAGGGGGCTGCTTGCATTTTTTGTAATGTTTTGGGCAATGTTCAGTTTGACAGGTTTTAGAGCAGTAATTGTCTTCTTTACACGATGCACATTTTCTGAATTTCTGTTCGTTTTCAGGGGCACCACAGTATGAGCAATGCTGTTGAGACATTACACTGTTGTTGGTTACTCCCTGTCCCGTGGGGGTAACCCTGTTTCGTTTAAAAGGGACCTCTCTGTCTGGTCCGTTTCCTCTCAGCCTGCAACCTGCGAAAAAATGTTCACTACTACCACACCTGTAGCAATGGGTGCAATACTCACTTCCATTTTGCTTGCAGCCAAAACATTTTCTTAAGCGTGCACGACTTGACCCGGAGAAGTTGTGTTGTGGTGCGAACCCTCTTTGGTATTGAGCTGTCTCTCCTCTCTGCCCTGGTCCTGGCCAGCGGTTTTGCTGTGGATACTGGAACTGAGGAGGGGGGATGCATTCTTGTGGTATAGGCAGTGTTGGGACTAACGCGTTACAAGTAACGTGTTACTGTAATGCCGTTATTTTTGGCAGTAACTAGTACTCTAACGCATTACTTTTTAAACTCAGTTACCGTTACTACATGGTGCGTTACTCCGTTATTTTTTTTTATATAGTCAACAGCCAGGCGAACAGAGATGAGAACTGTACTTAAGTACAGTACTTGAGTAAATGTACTTAGATATTTCCTGTGTCACATGCGGAGACGCGCTGTGGGCGTGTTTGTGTTGTTTACTAACAAGACTATCATGGCGGCGGCGGAGCTCAAGTCTAGTTTCTCCACCTGGAGATATTCTCACTATTTCACTTTTGTCGAGCACAAAGAAAAGCACGTTTTAGTTAAATGTAAGTTGTGTCTTGGCGGGTCAAAGATCCTATCTACTGCCCAAATCTCTTAAAACATCTGCAAAAACAACATGCTGGGACGAAGCTAGTAGCTAAGACCACAGAGACTCAGCCGACGCCACTCCACCTCCACCTAAGCAACAGCGGCTGGATTTTAACCAAAGGACTGCTGGCCAGGGAAAAGTCGATAAAGCCATTGCACGGTATGTTGTAGAACACATGCAGGCTATTGCTACAGTGGAGTCACCCGCGTTCAGGGAGCTAGTTAGCATGATAGCATGTCCGGGCGGCACACGGCATATGGGACGGAAAACTTTTTCCAACTACCTGGAGAAAGAAATCGAGTGTGCAACTCGATTTTGACAGGAAAGCTACTGGAGACTTCTAGAATTGTGTGAGTAACATTATGTTTTTAGACTTCTCTGTTTCAGTGTGTGTACTCTGTATCAATGCTCTGTAGTTGATCTGACTGGAGTTCTCTTTAGACTCCACTTCGAGCGATAGAACTATTAACGAAGCACTTTTATACTAATAAAGGACTGGCTTATCTAAAGCCAGTTGAGTAGCACTTGAAATGTTTGGCTCTATGAAACCTGATGTACTTATATGATTCTGTTTTCTTCAAGGTTGTGTCTTCCTGGTCGAATGTACTTATTGTAAGTCGCTTTGGATAAAAGCGTCAGCTAAATGCAATGTAATGTAATGTAAAATATACAAAAATGGAAAGCCAGCTAATATCGATGCAATCCAGATTGCATATAATGCATGTCAAGTTGATCAACAGATTGTATTATTCTCCAATGCAATAACAGTACTGAAATGAAGGCTATAAGGGCATTAATGGGAGCCCTTTTTTCAAGTAACGAAAACGTTACTTTTCACAGTAACGCATTACTTTTGGGTGTAAGTAACTAGTAAAGTAACTGAGTTACTTTTAACATGAAGTAACTAGTAATGGTAACTAGTTACTGGTTTTCAGTAACTAGCACAACACTGGGTATAGGTGAGGTGAAATACTGTGGCTGTGCTTGGTTAGGCTGTCACATTGACTCTCTGATTTGTGCAACTTCAGTGCCTATGTTTTTCAGTAATGCCATATCAGACCGCATTTCCTTCAGTTCACTCAGAACATCAGGCTGAAATCTGCTGTTTTGGTCTAGATTAGTATTTTTTTCCTTTTTCTCTGCAGTTGTCTCGCTGGATTGAGCTGAGTGCCGCTGCTGGGTAAGTAGTTTATTTTTATTTTGTCTCTCTGCTTCGTTGGCACAAGCAATGTTAACTTTTTCGAGGAGCAGCTCATCACTTGATGTTGTCTGTTGCAAATACGGCTGAAGATCACTTCTAATGTTGTCATTTTGCAGGCCTGTGAGAACAGTGTGGAGAAACATACTCTGTACGAGGACAGGATCATATCTTAGACCAGATTCTGCCTCCTGTGAAGCAAACAGCATTTTCTGTCTTAAATCCAGAGCGCGGATCAGGAAGTTTTGTGGAGTCTCCTTGTTACTTTGGACCTCTGAGGTCAGTTGTTTGTACAGTTCTGTTGCTCCTTTTTCTTGGTAATGGGACCTGAGTATCCTCCTCAAGGTAGGTAAAGTCAGGTTGATTTTTCCCTCCAAATAGCTGCATAGTTGTAGGCCTAGTGCTATTGCCCTTATCACTGCATTCACTATTTCTATTTCAGGAAATCCCTTGCTCATGCCTTGCTCAATTTGATGTGCTAGACTAGAGAATGTAAGTTTGTCTTTTTGACCTGGCTCACCAATCTGGCCTGATATTTTGAATTCTCTGCTCCACTGTAATGAGACACGTGGTTGGGGGGGTCTGTTGGACAGTCACATTGTCTTGTTTAATAGTATGACCTTCCCCACTCACTAACCTTTGGGCCCCACTGGTCTGGTCTGGTCTGGTTTTGCCTGTAGTGAATACGCTAAGGCTGACTTTAGTTTCTCTATCTCTTTAAGCAAACTTTCTCTTTCTGATGGCTGTATGACATGTTCCTGCACCACGTCTGTCTGTTTGTCACCTGAACTCTGCACTTTTACTCTGTTATCTTCTCTTAATAAAGCAGCCTGTTGTAACTCAACTATTTTATCTTTTAGAACAAGTAGCTCTGCCATACCCTGATCCTCAAGTTCACTTAGCTCTTCTCTCTCTAAGTGCATTCTAACATGTGAGATGAGAGACGAACGGATTTTACCTGATACATACTCAAAAGTTGACCCGGCAATAGTTAGGAAATCACACACTTCAATCAAATCATCCCTTGTCAATGTGTACAGTTTACCACCAACTTCTAGCTTCAAGTCTTCTAGCGCTGAGGAGTCCATTTCAATCTCTTTTCCTGTGGACATTGTCAGTGTAATGTAGAACCTTCACTTTGCAGATGAGACAGCGTAACTCTCCTGGCACCCGTAGTTGACCTCAGATTCTATACAAGTCCCTCTCCGTAGCTATTGAACCACCACACGTCGTCCACCCTAGTTGTAGTGAAGATGGGTTGAATGATGATCGGGGACATCTATCTGGAACAGCTGGCCCTCGTCACATTTGTCCCGGACGAGCCCCCAAAAGTTACGCCCCTGATAAAAGGGAAGAATTTTGCCAAGAATCAAAGATAGGTTTCATTCTCCGATACTTTACTCGAGTCAGTCAACAAATGCAACACCTTTCAATAGCACATACAACTTGGCTATTAACACTGTATTTTAATCATGAAACTTCTTAATTACAACAATCATTGATAAGATTATATAATTGACAACATATTACATATAACTGTGTGCACACAATACACAAGATGGTGGCAAATGCAACACCTTTCAATAGCACATACAACATGGCTATTAACGCTGTATTTCAATCATGAGACTCCTTAATTACCACAATATCATTGATAAGATAATATAATTGACAACATAGCAGAACCCTCACAGAATTATTTAACTAAAATATAAAGACAACATATTACATATAACTGTGTGCATACACAATACACAAGATGGCGGCAAATGCGCGCTACGCAGTGTTTGTTCATGTAACCATGTACGTTACTACACACATTCTCGGCTATCACACACATAATAATAATAACACACTCAATATTACACACAACCGCTTTAAAACACTCCTTACACATGTTATGTTATAGTTTGACCCAATTTGCTATGTTTTTGTACTATCTACATCATAGCCGCGGGAAGTAGGGGTGCTGAGGGTGCTGCAGCACCCCCTGTTGGCGAGTGGTGTACATTTGAAAAACTGAGTGACCACCTAAATAAAAATGATTAAACTGCATAAAATAGTTATGATTTTACTTAAAATAAAATTAGATATACAGTAGCATATAATAGTCATAGTATATATTTGTATCAGTCAGGTGGCTTAGATTTATTTTCCAAATAAATAAAATCCGAGTCATCTAGGTCGTGGGAGAGTGACGTAATTGACACGACACACACACTGCAGAGTGACAACTTTCTAGAATGGTGCAAAAAAGGATTTTGGATTTTTTTTTTTCAACAAACAACGCAATCAAAAGAGTGGACCACCAGCTACTCCTCAGCCCACCACCTCTACAACTAGAGTAATATGACACAGAAGAGATTGACACATCTGACTTTGATGCATGTCCATAGTAACATTTTGGACAATGTGGATGTATCTGCTCTAATGAGGGTCTTCATTAGTGCCACCCCAGGCTACATTTGGAGTTTTGTGAAGCCCCAACACAAGGTAAGACGATTTTTCCTTTAATGCTGCTGCCGCTGTGCAGTGTTTTGCCTTGTCAATCAGTTAAAATTGAATTCATAGTTTTATTAATATTGTAAATAATATTTTCTGACTATTTGTAATGTTATGTAGGTTTGTAAGACCCATAGTTATTAACATGTGGGCATGTGATGTAGGTCTATAATGGTTTATTAAGCCTAACAGTTAAGGCGAGACACCCCAGGTGAATAGGGTAATTTCTCCAGTTAATTACCTACAATAAGGCAATTGTTTCTTGTATTAAGTTTTCTGAATATGCAAATGATCCATTATCTCATTAAATGTGCGCATATTTTAACACATTTCAGGAACCGAAATCTGAACTTTGGATAAAGCCAGGTACAAAATTATCGTTTCATTTTGTAGTCATATTAGCATCTAAAGCTTTTACAGAAGGGATTTTGGATATTTCTTTTTATCACTCCATAAATCAGAAAATACTGTCAACAGCCCTAAAATATCCATTTTCGCCATGTTTTTAGGTATACAATGTTATATAATTCAGGCTATAAATGATATATGAACAAACCCTTCTGTAAAAGCCTTCATAATATTGATAGTAATATAACTGGAAGGTTTGGTGTATGTAAGTGCAACTGAAGTGGACATTTCGGACTCAGAGTAGGAGAAAAAACTCATTTTGAGAAAACAACCTTTAAAGATTGCAGTGTGGCGCTAGCTAAACCCTCCTGTTCTTTGGACGCACTCCGTGAAGGTATTTCATGTTCGGGGTCATTTGTTTTTTGTATAATCTTGCTTCGTGCATGTAAGAGCCATTTAGGCACATTATTTTATGGTAATGAATTATGGTTTTGTGAGCCAATTGAATATTCTTTAATTTAACTTAAATGAGCTGAATTACTATTATACTGTTTTTGTAACGTGTCATCTTGCTTATGGACAGCTCTAGTTTATGTTTGTTATTATTTATACAAAGCAATAGGAGGGGCGTGCTCAGGTATAAATGACGCTGCCAGCATGACACAGCAGGAAGTCTAGAGAGGAAGTTGGAAAAAGTTTTTGACCGCACACATCCGTATGACCAGGTATCTTGTTTATTTGTTTTAAATACCGTGCAAACGTTGCACGTCGGCAGTGGGCCGCCAGCTGATTGAACCTTTCAATAAAGCACCTGAATGGAACAAGCAAGGTATCTGATTTCTTGAATATACGCGAGTCAATACTCGAGCTCGCCTCCTAGACTAAGTGGCCTTTGAGCATTAATTTTCTTTGGACAATTGGCCATTACAGTGCAAGTGACAATAGTTGTTTTCTTCTGTGAACGTTTTTTTCGCCGTTCTTTTGACATTTTGAGATTTCAATAACCAGGAAGTGTTTTAGCACACCACGTGACACATCTGAACGAATCACGTTGTCAGAAGTTGACACCAGCCAATGAGATTTCGTTTCTTGGTTTAAGACCCTTTTGTACTTTCACGATTGGTTGCTGATAAAAAGGAAATGACCATATTTGGATCCGATGAGATTGTGCAGGAGAAACGTAGCTTTCCAATGATATCTCCGATGACATTGTGCAAACAGTGGTCGCGGTACTTTATGTTACGTTAGAATGCTATTTTTTGGTGAATTTAGGAAAAATATACAGACGCAAATAGACAAACTATAGTAAAATGAACACTTAAATGTGTATTTTGTACGTTTTCCTTCCAAAAGCCTGAAAGAAAACATGTTATGGAATCAAAATAACACAACATCTCAAAATTGACCAGTGCATGAAAAACGATGTTTTTGCCTGCCGTGTCTCGCCTTTAACAAACAATTTATGCGGCTCGTATCGCTGACAGTAGGGCTGTGCAATTAATCGTATTTTAATCGCGATTACGATTACTGTTTGTGACGATTATGAAAACAGCATAATTGACAAAATACGATTATTTTGCTGGGTGTGCTTTCGCCCCTCCCTAAAAGCCCACTCGGCCACGTGGGAGTGACATGTGTTCAGCGCGAGCGAAGATGTCAGAACAAGAGCAGCAACTCGTTAAAAATAAGGGTCGCGGGGAGATTCCCAGTCGATCGCGAGATGTGTCAAAAAATAGAACAACAATATTCTGTTTTATCGTTAATGTCCTATAACATAATCTTCCTGTGCCAGAATAATGCACTTGAACGCATCAAAGCTTTGTGATTGGCCGGCGTGGCTGGTGGGCAGTGGGCAGTGCAGTGCAGTGACAGTCCGCACACACACAAGACCACAATTATGGCAGAAGCAAAAAAGCCCAAAATATATAATTTTCACTCCGAGTGGGAGGATGATTACTTTTGTATCTATTCCAATTCAAAGTCCATCTGTCTCATCTGCAATGCGAGCGTGGCTTTATCGAAGAAGGGTAATTTAGGAGCGGCATTTCAAAACAGTGCACAAACGCTACGAGACGGAATTCCCTCCTAATTCTGCCCTACGCTCCAAAAGGGGAGGGGCCTGAAAGGACAGCTAAATGCACAGCAGTCCATTTTCACCAGGCCCAACAACAAGAGCAAGGCTGCTACCAGAGCATCTTATCGTGTCAGTCACGTTCTTGAGAAACACATGAAGTCTTTCAAAGACGGCGAAGTTGTGAAAGAAGCTTTCCTGGAGGCTGCCGATGCGCTTTTGGGGGACAGTAAAAATAACAGTAGCATTTCAACAGGTTTTTGATATAATAAAAACTCAAGTTAGATATCGTTATTAATCAGCTGTAAGTTTGAGTTTGTTTGAACTTATTCATTATAATTATTGTACAAAATGGTATAAGAATGCAAACTTCAATTGATTATAGTCTGTTATCAGTTTCAGGTTAAGAAACTAGTGTTGCTTGCATCCTATTTTAAAAAGGTATTTATTTGTATACTCTAATACAATGTAACAAAAAAAAGGGTTTGATTCTATTAATTTAGTCTTTTATTGCACTTCGGCAGCAGATTCCTGAGTAGCTTCAGATCTGAGTTGTCTTATTAGTAAGCCTAATTTATACTTTTGTAGCAACACTAATTTTATATAATGGCAAAGAAAGGGTTCAGAGTCTTTTCTTTGTGTCCTATGTGGCAGCACTGCCACACGTTCCTCTTCAGAGAGGGTCTTCAGTACAGGTGGCAATATCGTCCCCTGCCTGCGCTCATCTCTGAAAGCAGACCATGTCAACAGGCTGGTGTTTCTTGCAAAACATCTTTAAGAGATGACACGAGCAGCCCTACCAGCATGGTGTGACCATGGTGGCCAAACATTTTTTATTTGGTCTTAAATTGTAGTTCAACATTTATTTCCTGCTACTTCTGGACCATGACGGTGGGCCAGCCTTCAACGTTTAACTGAGTGGAATATGTTGAATATGTTTTACCAAAATGTTGGCTATATGTTAAGGAATTTTCAGTAGGTTGTGCAGTGCACTGCAACATATTTGATTTCATTTATTTTGGTCTAATTTATTTTTATTTATCATATTAATATATGTTTATATGGTTTTGGAAGTGCGCTCCAACATATTTGTTGATCTTGTTTATTGGTCAAATATTATTTGTTTTAAAGTTCAATAAATGGTCAATGAATAATCGTCAGAATAATCGTGATATCAATTATTGACCCAAATAATCGTGATTATGATTTTTGCCATAATCGCACAGCCCTAGCTGACAGCCGGGTCCGGCACCGCCTTTTTTTCTTTTTTTTAAGCGGCTCCCTCCCCACTTTTGGCAGCACCCCCAGAGCAAAATGACTTCCCGCGGCTATGATCTACATACCTGATAAAAGGGAAAAATGTTGACAAGAGTCAAAGATGGGTTTCATTCTCCGATACTTTACTCGAGTGAGGAAAAGTGCCGCGAAACCCCCCAGATATGTGGGCCGGAGACAAGAGCAATCGATCTCCGTCTCCCACATCAAGGCCATCTAGTCGATCACACATCTCCAAAACGAACACAAACAAGCGCAGACAGAATACCTTCTCATCCTTTCCAAACATCCTACAATTAAACTGCATAAACAAAGGTCAAAGGTAACAGTTAAAATGCTGACAATGTTACGAAAACAATCTAACACTAACGCACTTAGCACATAAAAGCAGCGAAAGCCAGCAAAGACAACACACAGCTTCACTTTACGTAGCCAAAACGGCAAATACTTCTTACCTTTGCTGTTTTCTGATCAAAAGTTGTGTTCAAGGGAATTAAAACGCATATAAACGCTGCTGAAGGGTTAATCCAATGTCTCTGTGTCACTTTGAAATGATTATTGATAATCCATCAGAATATTTATGTCAATAACCCGGAGTTTTCATATATAGCTGCTACTGAGAGTAGAGCTACGAGAGTGTATGACAGCTTCCGGTTTTGGGACATGCTGGCTGCGCATCACTCTCATTCACCGATGGCAATGTTTAGATGGATTTAGGGACTCCCTCTTCGATTCTATTGGCTCTATCGGTTAAAAATAGGTGTCAATCATCAAAATCAACCGATGGGTTCCAGATATATGGCATACATGGACCCCAGAGGTGGAGTTTCTTTTCTAACCTCTCTAAAAAGCTAACATATCACTTGTTTTGCATCAATCTTAATACAAGGTACTTATTATATGTTATAGTTTGGATTCCTATAGCTTTTTGTCTATACTATCCCATCATTCCAAGGGTGGTTTTTCACTATATTTACATGTTTTTTACGATGTTCAACCTGAATTTACTTTAAAAATAAAAACATCTATATTGATTCTGACTTTTCTACATCCAACTCACAGGTTGTATCATTGCTTTGAGAAAAAAGATTATTAATGTACCCCTTTTAGAAGTGAAGATAATCATTTGTTCTGGCCAAGTCATTTTCGAGCCTGAAACCTGAAAAACAGGCTCAGGACTTAACAGGTTAAACAAATAGCTCTACACCCCTGGCCGAAATGTCCCTAAAATGAAGTCCGAGTTTGAAATATATCTCAAATAATGTATGCACTGCCATTTTCCCACATAAACATAACAGTCTATGATGAAACGGTTCTCTCCTGTGCGCTCCACTTCCTACTTGGCACACCGGTAACTTTCTTGTGTGAACGAGAAAGTATCTTGTGCGAACGAGAACATATTGTGCGCACAAGATACTTTTTTTTCCATTAACCTTTAAGGGCTCCGTACTTATGCCTGTTCATGCGGGAGATTATATCGGCAGATTGTAAACTAAACACTGCCTTGATTAAATGCCATATCATGTTCAAAACCACATCAAGGATTATTTCTGAAACAGTATGGAGCTCAAATGCTTTTTCTCTTGCGGGTTTACCACAAGGTGAGTTCCTTTTTTTATTTCCTGCTTCTTTACACATACTCTCTCCAGTACAGCTTAGCTCTGAGTGTTAGCGAAGCTTGCTAATATAAACAAAGACCATATTACGTCCCACATTTCCGATATTACGTCATATCGGCAGAAGATCTGGATCAGCTAAGTTGTACACCCATTTTTAGAGATTTGCGCACGGAGGAAAAGAGAGAGGGTTGTATTTTCTGACACATTGTGAGTTTTCTGACACACCGGGGACACCTATTTATGCGGGGTTCGAGTTATGTGGGAGCCAATGTGAGCTGAGCTACCATAAGGAGGGGTCTGAGCTCCTATGAAAGCAGTGAAATCATACATCTGTGGGGGTCGCTAATACATTACCGACAACCATTATTTTAATCACAAATGATGCATGTGTCCATGTTAACGAGGTAAATAGGCTAAAACAAAAACATGTTTTCCAAAAGAGCTACACATCGTATTCTCTCTTGAATGACAATATGCCTGCGCTTCTTCCCAAGGTATGCAATAAATTATTGCGCAATCTATGCCTGTGAACGTGCTGCGCAAGCCGAGATGTGTTATGTGGTGTGCGTAGTTGAAACTTTTCATATTTAAGTTTGTAGCAAGGCTGCTGCTGTGTGTGTGTACGTGCGTGTGTGTCTGAGCGTGCGCTTGCGTTAGTTTTAAAGACCCCCATAAAGCTCAGATTATAACTCGAACCCTGTATTTATGTATAGAAGACATCAAAAAGTGCATTTTGCATGATAGGTCCCCTTTAAGACTACAGGAGAACAGAGAAACATTGTGGTAACCAGTGGCGGCTGGCCCATAGGGGTGCTAGGGCAAAGCAGCTGTTGACACCGCCAACAACCAGGGGGCAGCAGAAGCACCAGAGTGAGTGATTGACGTTTGAATGAGAGATAGTTAGACAGAGACGGAGGGTGTTACTCAATCTCGAGTAAAGCTGCTCCAGAGCCACTATTTCAAGCATACTACGCCATCGAGTGCCGCCGAAGTACTGTTTCAATGTCCAGCATACTTGGAATTCTACCGAGCCCGCCGTACTTCGTTTGGAAAATGTTGAGGCTGCACACATGTAGAATGTGAACATGTGTCTGAAGCAAGACGCTCGGAAGACATGTGCTACCAAGCAAGCGTACTCCAGATTGAGAAACACCCGGAGTGTGAATATAGCACCCATAAAGTTGAGGTTGTCTACCTGCACATGCATGTTTATACCACAAGGGGGCAGATCACCTGATGGTTCATCATTGATTTATGCTGGAGATGAACAGAAGAAGTGTGTCGGTGTGTTGTGCTTGGAGATCGTTTGAGATGCTGAAATCTTGCACATCATGTGCCTTGTGGAAGTTAATAAATGAACGTTTTCTACACCTATAATACCCTTGCGGTCTGAGTGGTGTAACATACACAAAACTAGATAGCGAATATGGAGAACGAAAATGATGTTTAATCACTTAAAGAAACACCCTTTGAGAGGAGGACACTGGAGGGAAAGCTGAGAGTAAAAGAGCTCGGACCTGATCAGCCTGACATAGGTAGGAGTTAAGGACAGAGGAAGGCACTATCCTGCTCTTTTTCAAGGAGCTGGTTTAGCAAGAAGGCTTGGCTAACTACCTGTAGCAACACCAGTGCTATGTTTTTGCTTCCCCTGCTTCCCTTTTCAAACGTCAGGATCAGACCAGTCTATGGACCAGACCCAGCATGGATCCAGACAGATGTGAGTGACATAAAGCACATATCAGAAAAAACTAAAAAGCATGAACAAACTACAGTCCACATGGATGATGCTATGCGACTAGACATGTTTAGGAAAGTAAACGCAGCTGTCCAATGAGGGCTACACACGCGGCTCCGTTCGGATGCTTGGCTTAGAGCCAACTGCTGAAACGTGGATGGCGGGTAGCCGATGTCGAAGAGATCTTCGTCTGACTCCGGTGAGTTGATCAGCAGTCCGGGATCCATGGTAAGTTGAATGTTCTCGTGGTAGCGTTTAGCTTGTTTGAGCCGTGACGACGCGTGGCGTGAGTCACGGTCTGGCTGTCAGTCCTTGAAAGGATGGAGACGAGCAGTGGCCGGAAGTTTTGCCGGATATAAATAGGGGTGGCCGTAGTTCGAGGTGGAGTTTTAGGCGTGGCCATGCTCCTGAACCTATGTTAACATTTTAACCTCATTACTCCACTTAAAGATATCTGTTCTGGACGCAGTCCTGTTGTCCAACAGATGATTAAAATAAGTATATACTTCATATTAAAGGATAAAAGACAATAACATTAACACATAGCTTCCATCATTAATTACTTCATGAATGTAGAGAAAAGTTGGACTACAACACATTGAGGTACACTTTTAGCATTCAGTTTGTTTTTATTTATATTCAACAATCATTAGTCACCAGTCACATAACTCAGCATAGTCTGAGTTATGTTATCCAAAGCTTCCTCCTAGGGTTGTATACAAATGTCCACACCAAGCTGACCTGCACAAATTCTACACTGTGATATGATACATGTAAAGCAGAAGGAGGAAACAGTGGAAGACCAGTTTTAATGTTTTAATTAATAGTTTTTCCAAAAAGCACACATTTCAGATATGTGCTGTAGTTTAACAGCTGTTAGACATTGCAGCAGTAAACTAAGCTAATTAACAAAGTGAACTGGTGTGAAAGTACATAAAATGTATCTTTGATAACAAAAAGTATTTGTATATCGTACTGGAATCCTTGAAGGCCCGAGGATCAGACTTCACACTTTAAGCTGCAAAATACAATTTTAAAAGAAAGTCAGTCACTGTGAAATCTTACAGTCTACAATAGTTGTTTTGCTGGATTTGGTTTAAGGTTACACAATTACCGCATGTATAAAAGATATCTGTAAAATAGACTGTATTTCCGCTTTATGTAAGTACAGATTGTTACCTGAAACACAAGGGTGTGTGTATTCTGTCTCAGCATGGTCACCTGAGAGGAATGAAGGAAAAAGAAGCAGAAGATAAGGAGACAATAATCTATCCAAGTACTAAATAATTAAATAAAATACTATTCTGATAATGTTCAGGTTGGAGCAGAGTGTATCAGTGTGGCCTGTAGTCTCTGTTAGGGGTTCGTAAGGATTTACTTGGCTGATAGTAGTCATAGATCTTGACCACGGCTGGCTTCATGTTCTGCACTGGGATCTCCAGTCTGAGATCCAAGCTGTGGTTGATAGGTATGTCTTTTGGTAACTGTTGGGATAAAAAGAAACAAACCATGAATAACAAATGTGAAGGGCATCATCAGTTGCTGCTCGCTGAGGATAGGATTTCTCTCACCTCCCGTATGTACACCAGAACATGATCCTCCTTTTGTTCAACGCGATCCACCAGCAGGGCTCCTTTGAGCTGTGAGGAGATGGTAATCAGCCGGGTGGCTCAACAACAGATGAAGATTTTTAAACTTCGAGCTAAAGGTGAAAGTTACTGAAATAACTCACCCTCTTCAAAGATTCTTGGTCTGGGACAAATCCAGAGAGCATTTTGATATCCAGTATCACCATGTTTGTGCTGGTCTCCTTTCCACTAAATCTGTAAGGCAAGTGCTATTCATTTGTCCCATGTCCATCCTCCAGCAGTTACATAGTTCAAGATGGTAGATGCAGAGGATTGTATCTAAGAAATGTCATGGTTCTTCTTTCGCGTGAATCTGCTTGTTGATAACTTACCGGGACTGAAGATTCAGAGTGAGTTTGATGTTTTTGATGGCGCAGTCGAACTCTGGTCTTACATTGACACTGAGGGTTGTTGCGTCAGTAGGAGTTGGGATGTTATAGTGTTGAGACATCTGGAAAAGAGAGACACAAGGAGAACACTATTCAGTGAACCTGAATCTCGAGATTGCCTTTGCTTTAAATATATGATGTTGCTTTCTTTTTTTGGGACCTAGGTGGAAGGTAAGTTTGTATACCTGCAACGCCACGTCGAAAACACTCTGTTGGCTGCTATGTGCACGGAAACTTTGAAGGGACCTTTGTGTGGACTCCCAAAGTAACAGGAGTTAAATAAAGGTGGCTGAAATTAATTTCTACGGTATAAATGAATTTCAGCCACTTGTATTTAACTCCTGTATTTAACTGTGTTGAGCGATGAGGCTGCTAACATTACGATACAGTTTAATCAGCAGTTTTTGTTGTGGTGTATGTATTTCAAAGAGAAACAGGTACATCTGCATGACCACTGACCTGCATTGCAGCACATGCAGTGCCCTTCACCTCCAGGCTGAACTTTCCTGTCACGTCCTGCAGCAGCTTCTCCTGGTAGAGCAGTTTGTTGTTCTGGTTCACATCAAATGTCAGAGTGTCACTGGGAGACTGGACTGTCACCGTGCTTGAACCTCCTGGACTGAACACCAGAGTGGAGTAGAGAGCCAGAGCCTGAAGAGCCACCACTGTGTCCTACAACACATATACACAAATATGAAATGCTGTGTGCACCTACATTAGTGCTAATGTAAAGTTGTATTATTTTGGTTTATACATACAGTATATTTCATATGTAGGAGTTCAAATATTGGTTCATGTCGCTTTTTGGTGAAAACTATTTCTATCTTTATTATATGATTTTGAATGCTTCACTTGAACTGAAGGATTTAGTATTCCTGTTGAGCACATTTATTTTAGCCTACAGGTATTTTGGAAATATATGGTTTTCACAAGAAGGTGATGGTTAAGAATGGTTAAGCTTGTTAGGTCAGATCAAAGTCACATATGTACATTTGAATTTAAATTAACTTTGTTTGTTCATCATTTTGATCAGGGTAGCTTATATGTTTAACTGTAAGTCCAGCTGTAAGCAGTGTGTGCTGTACCTGTGTGGAGGAGAAACCTCCGTAATAGTTCTGCTGGCCCGCCAGCCATCTAACGATGCCAGCAGCATAGCCCAAGTCTTCAGTAGTGGGAGAGGCACTGAGTTTGGCCAGCAGCACGTAGGAGCTGATCTCCACAGACAGAGAGGCTGATTTTTCTGATGCTGTCTGAGACCAGTGAAGGAAACCTCCTGAATCAGCCATCCACAAACACACAAACAGATACAAGGTAAGCTACACCCACATTAGTGAATCCAGAAAGATATTTTTAAGAAAAATGACTCACCATTTTGTATTCCAACAGTGTCTAGGTGATTGAGAAGGTGAGCACGGGTCTCCATGTCGCCTGCCAGGGTGAAGACGTACGCCAGCAAAGCTGTGGTGTAGGTGTTACTGAGGTCACTGATGGACTCTTTGAGGCAAGACAGGCTCTTGTTCACCACAGGATCCTAGATCAGATTCAAATAACACCATTTTTAACAGTCAGCATGTCAAACCTGATTTAATCTATCAAAGCACCAAGTTTATTCTAGTTCATGATGCATTAACACATTTCTATATAAAGGAAAACAAATGTAAATGTAGGTGATAATATTAACAAACATCAGAAAGTATGGGCTCAGCAAGTCTTTACCAATACGACAAACCTGAATAATGGAAGGGAGAAAATACAACTTGCATCGACCAGAATGAACCAACAAATATCATTGTTTAAAGACGCCTACAATCATAAAATGTACCCAAGTTCCTAAATATATCAATAAAGACAGTCCAGTGGTCTTGTGTCCCAAAACAATTTTTAGCAAGTCTTTCATTTATATCTTTCGGCAACAAATACTTGGGCGGAAAACGCTTTGTTGTACTCACTTCCACAGATGTTTTCATCTCCAAGAAGGCAGCAGTGATGTAGGCACTGAGAGTCACTTCATCAGACACACCACCCTGTAGAGTACAACCATCACACACACACACACACACACACACACACACACACACACACACACACACACACACACACACACACACACACACACACACACACACACACACACACACACACACACACACCACACACACACACACACACACACACACACACACACACACACACACACACACACACACACACACACACACACACACACACACACACACACACACACACACACACACACACACACACACACACACACACACAGCACATCTAACACCCAGGGTCGGACTCACGGAAGTTAACTTAAGAACTGCTTACGAGCAGTGTACAAATGTCAATACACATTTTGTGAAACCGGTCCCTAGGCTAGCATTAGTTACTACTGAGCCATCTTTGAACGTCCTGATGGTGTATTTGCATTTAAATAGAGCAGCATGTGGTTTAATGAAAACAACAATTTATAACATTCTTAAGTTTCAGTTATTAACAGGTATTTTCATGAGAAGAACGACTTTGATTACCTTCATTCTGTTGTTAAACAGCTTTCCTGACTGTTCAAAACAGCCATTTTCTCGTTGTTTCCTTTGGAGCCAAATCTTAGACTCTTCCATCTTTGCTGGGTCAATGTAGACAAAAGACTGTGCTTTGGCAAATGATCTCACCACAAAAGCAGTCAGCCTGAGGATATTAAAACAAAGTTATATGTGACTGACATAATTAAACAATCATGATCAGGGGCGGCGGGTACTGTAGGCTAGGGAAGGCTAAGCCTTCTCAAATATTTGTGTCACTGCATCCTGGTAAAATCAAAATATAGCCTAATGTATAATGTTTGTGTCTTTGACATTAGCGTGTCGCTTAAAATAATACGTCTGCATACAGTATATGTGACAATGCACAGCCAGATACGGCTCGAGAAGCTGACTCAGATATGGAAATATTGTGATATTATATGATCGATGATCTGATTGATGATGTGATATCAGTGTGATATGAATGATAAGTGTGACACGTCGTCGTCTTCTCTGCATACGGCAGTTTAAACTGTATTTCCTTTATCCTGTAATATGACTTGATAGATTTAAACTCCGCACACTGAGCTCTGATCGGTCAGCAGGCGGTGCTTTCACTGAGTTGATCTCTTTTCTATAGATGCCGGACGCGGGCAGCGTCAGGTAAAACAAAGTTATTTAGCCTTCCCAAACCTGAGCCTCACGCGTCGCCTATGATCATGATCTGTTTAATGTCTCAAAGTAAATCACAACAATATACAAATCATACAACTCTATTTTATGCATTAATTAGAAAGACTTGAACTTGCGTGTGTTCACATAGCACATTAGTGGTTTTAATGTGAAGAACTTATGAGTAATAAAATAAAATGTCCAAGTACTTCTACATCATCTACTCTGTTAGCACTAGTGGTAAACTGTATGTCTTGGTGTGACATGGTAAATATTGCACAGCATGTACATATCATTATTTGGGTTGATGATCGATCAGTAGTTTTCTCACCAAGTGTTCCCAGTTCCTGTTCCAAATGTGCTGTATGCACCATCATCATGTTTGTAGTTCAGCTGTCTCTGGTAGCCTGTATCACAAAAGTAACACGTGTCAAATTACAAAAGGGTTTTGCTAAATTAAGGAATGAAGTAACACTTTAAAGCTTGTGATCAACCTGGAAACCTTAAAGTGATTCAAATAAAGAACGCAAATTAATCACATTACCAAGTTTGACCGAAACTTCCTCTCATATATTCAGGATGTTTACCATTATTTGCATAGCAGGGAAAAGGCAGAAAAAAGGGATGAATCGGCACGGGCTACATAATCATGCAACACTCTTTCTGATACTGGTTGCATTTTTGTGTGCCAGAATGTTACTCATGCTACATTTGACATATTTCACCAGAGACTCACCACTGGTCAGGAAGTTGGTAGCCTTGTCCTTGATGGCTGGGGTCAGCTGCTGAGTGTTTTTCAGGTACTGGAGGATGTAGATGTTGGGGGCCAGGAGCGCCATGTTCTGCTCACCACATCCATACGGCATCTGCAGCAGCCCATCCAGGTTGTTTAGAGCCCTGCCCAGAATGTCACCTGCACAAAAACAATGAAGCTAATACTCGAAAATGTAACTCAAAATGCAACAAAAACAACTCAACAGAAATTAATGTGTTACCCAAGACTGATAGCGAAGCTCGGGCAGATCCAAGAATGACGTTCTCAGGTAGCTGTATTTCTATTTCCTCTTTCAAAGCCTCTCCTGTGTGAAGACAAGATACAGTCAGCTCAGCACTCAAACAAAGATAGATTTCACGGATGGTTAATGGATCATCGATTGAAACAGGACTGAGAATAAGAATGAGGTGTTCTTCCATCAGGGTGATAACATTTAAATAATGACCTTTTATGAATCTGTGACTCATTGACAAATAAGTTAAGTGCTACCCACAGGTAGTGAATGTATCTATTCTATGTGACTGACCTGCTCCATCAAAATCAGTCACATGGACCCTGAAACACATTTTGAATTATATACAATGTTGGAAGAAGGAGATTCTTTGCTTTCTTTTATATCCTTATTCCTTTTGTTCTCAAACAATCAGAACAAATATCCCCACAAGATGCTGAGTGTGATCAAGACAAAATGATGAGAAAAAGGCCTTCAAAGTTTGCAGTATCTTTTTAGCCATAGTTTTTAGTTAGTTTGCTTTTTTAAGTGATATTTTTCTTATGGCATAATATTTTTGCAGGCCCCCCCTCAAAACCACCACTCGATTAGATATGATTTGTTTGTCCATAAAAAAGCTTGTCAGCAGGCCGTCCCTCTACTAATGTTCACTGAGATTCATCTGTGTGTTGTGTGTATTTTCTGAGGCAACACACAACACACAGCGCCTGTTGTACTGTAATACCTCTGCACGAGGTTTTGGACATAAATCCACGATTAACTTGGTATTCGCCAGACTGATTTCGATAAGAGGGTCACATATCCTTGATGGGAAATCTCCTAACTTATCATAATTGGTTGTTATTTTTCTGAACAAACTGACCTTTTGGGCAGAGAAGCCAGTTGTAGGTCTTGGACATCTCAGTTCCTTCAGCCTGAAAGGAAAATATATAATGCGAGTTCCAGAGTTTCTTTCTAGTTAATGGATGAACTTATACTTTATCATTTTGTTTAAACGTCCTGACCTTGACTATGAGAGAACGTTTGACCACGTCGATACGACCCCTTTCTGGCACGCTCACAATCTCATTGTCACACGAAGCTTGGGATGCCACAGCCTCAGCAGTCACTGACACATTCATAACCCCTACAAGAGAACAACAAACAAGATGTGACACTTGATCAATCAATTGTGTTATTTTATTAATAATAGTGTATAAACATTCTGTCACTAAGTTGGATCTTAATGATGTCACAAAGGTAAAAAAAAGGTTTAATCTACCTTGGCACACTTTAACATTTCACATCAGTAGAAACATCTTCTCTCACCTAAAGCTGAGGGGGCCATGGTCCAGCTGAGGGTCTTGCGCTCTCCACCACACAAACAGGATGTGTACTGGTCACCAGAGAGGGGGGTAAGGGTGTAATCTAAGGAGGGGGTTGGAGCCACAGTAACCTGTTCAAGAGAGACAGCAATATATTTTAGAAAATGTAGATTTATAGCAAAAGCAAACAAAAGAGTGGTGCAGAAATTATTCTTAACACCCAGAAATGGGTTTGAAAGATGTCTTCACTTGGTCCACGACCATTTCTGAACTTCGCCTTTTATTAAGCTCTCAACTAAATGAGAAAATCACAAACAATAAACTCTTCTGAGTAGACTTCAGCCTCCTTACCATCTTCATCCTTGATGACATAAGTGCAGCCTTTGACTCAATCAACAATTCCATTCTCCTCTCACACCATCGACATAACTGCCTTCTCCTGTTTTACATCATTTCGCTACACCAAAATTCATAAATAACTGCCATTCTGCTCAACTCCCTCATGGTGTCCTCCAGGGTTCAGTCCTCGCTCCCCTCATTTTTGTCCTGTATATCCTTCCCCTAGGAAGCATCCTCCGTCAACATGGCATCTATATAAAAAAACTGCCCAAATTCCCTCACCCACTATGCCCAGTCATTTTCACTGAACATCTCATTCTCATCGCCCCCTGCACAACTATTGCATCATCTTCGACCCCACCTTCTCATTCCTACCATATCAGCAAAACTGCTTTTTTTCCATCTGAAGAACATTGCTGTTCTTACACTCCATATCCTTGCCCTCATCATTACCAGACAAGACTTCTTCATTAGAATACTCTAAGTGTTCACCAAACAAGATCACCAATGAGTTGGGTCCATGAGTATGGGACTAAAGCCTTGGTTACAAGGATTGTATCCAGATTGACTTCAGAAAGTCTAGACAACAACAAAAAGCTATTTGGAGATGTTTCGACCTACAATACAGATTTCTAAAGATGGGGCACAGTGACAATGTAAAAACCATACGGCAAAAATAGCTGAGCAGTATCCATTCCACTACTGGCTATCAACGGTATGATGCACAAATAAATTATCCGTTGACATTTTGAGGGGAGGATCTGTACAGGCAAAGCTGGGAGGAACCTACCGGAACAAGACAGTTTATCAAGAGACAGAATATTTTCTGCGCTCGGACTATACAAGTTCAATGTTTGGAAGGTGAAATGTTGGACCTTTTCTCATGCTTCCTTATAGAAAGCAGCTACCTTTTACTTGCACCAAAGTCGTTACCACAGTGCAATATAAGTAAGTAAATACAGTGAAGGCATTATGAAACCATAAACTGCATAAATATTGGGTGCATTTACATAACATTTCTTACATTTTCACCAAATAATGAATTGTATTGCACCTGCTTAGCATGTTCGCAATTATTATGAGCATGCTGACGTAATAATTTAGGTCATGTGAAAACATGAGTTACCATGATGCAGCTGGTCAGGTAGTTGAAGACGGTTGCCTTCAGTTCAAAGTGCTCCCCTCGGATGATGGAGTAGGGCAGGCTGAGCTCGAGGAAGAAGGGCTGGAAGACAGTGATCTCTTTACGAGGAGCCAAGCCAAAACCTTGAGAGGACAAACAGAACGCCTCCGTCTCCCAGGTGGTGATGGTGTCTGGGACTGTGACGGACACATCCTTCGTTCCAGACTTTCTGGATCAGCAGAAGCACACAAACAGATTCCGTGACCTTGAGAAATATACTTAAATACTAACTTACATATGTGAAATTGTTTAATTTCGTTGATTTTTGAGATCTCAAAAACTCAGAAACGATTACTTGGTTCAGTCTTGCTAAATCAATTCTGGCAATATTCTAAATAAAGAACCATAACCCTAAAAATGATGCACACTAGCCCAAAATATTTCCGCACATATCGTCATTATAAAATAAACGTCTCTAAATTGATGAATATACATTTCATAGAATCACAAATACCCTTTAATTTCCCTTCAAGCCAACATGTTAAACACGACTTGATGAGCAGCGTCATTAAGGGATTTTCTTGCTATTCATGTGTGCTGGGAGTCTGGTCTACATATATATCTGGTTTAAATGAATATATTTACTGAATTCATGACCCTTAGAACTCTTTATTGCATATTCTTACCCAACTTCCAACAGGTCCCATATCCAGGTCTCAGGGAAGAAAGTTCGAATGGTCTCAATTGGTGAATCATCAGGAGAATTGTTTGCAACAGGCGCTGACCCAAAATGCCTTTCCATACTATCGCCATAACCTCGACGCATAACTAAAAAAATAAAAAAAGGAATCCAACAAAAGCAGGAGAAAACATGGTAACCTGTTTGATTGCTGGTAAATGTTAAGTATGTGTCACTCAATAGAACAAGAAAAGCAATTACCATAGCCATGGCCCTGGTGGTATTCTCTTCCTCTGTACTTGAGGCATCTCGGCACTCTGATAAGCAGGTTTGTTGCCATCTTCATACCTACATTCTAAATACATGAATACAGGAATCACTGAAAAGTTTATAAAAAATGGGCTACAGCAACATATATTGCTATATTGAAACATCATTGTTTGTGGAGTTAGTACCTGGAAAACTGTATGAGCATCATCTCTCTGGTTTCCATCGGGAAATGGCATAGCGTATCTTCTGGGTCTCACGAGCAAGCATTCTACATGATCTTTTACATTGTGTGGAACATGTGTTGCTTTTCTGACAGGCAACAAGTTGAATATCTGAGAAGAAAGGTATGGTTCACCACTATATTCTCACAAGAGTTTTATTGTTTTTATGACAATCTGACAGTTGTAGTGGACATTTTTATTATATCTTTATATGTTTTAAACCAAATGAGAAATTGCGGATTACTGAGATGCATTTAACCCTTATGTTGTGTTCGGGTCTCCCGTGACCCGTTTCAAGTTAAAATGATAAAATAACTAGGCTCTAGTTTTTTTTATCGGAACAAGGCTTCATGATACCCTCCACAACAGCTATATAAACACTACAAAACTGATTTTGACAATTGTATCCAAGTCTGAAGGTCTCTAAAAAAAGTGTATATTTTGGTGTTCGGGTCTAGGAAGACCCGGCAGCATTGTTGGGGGTGACTCGGGGTCAAATTTGGCCCAATCAAGATTCATCTTTGACTTTAGAAACCCCACCCCCACCACCTTCATCCACTGTAACAATAATTTGAAACTTTTTTTGGGGAGATTGTATTCTAATATTAGTCTATTATAGTCAGATAACCTAAAGATGTCTTCACTATAGTAAATATAATGAGTGAATTGAATCACATGTTTTACTTAAATATGTGGTGTAATGTTTTTTGGGGCCATAAAATACAATTACAACAGGATTGTACGGCTATGAATGCATAATAAGTTAGTTATGATGTAGTTAAAACAATATTGGATGATAGTCATTATTTTTGAGTGTTTTGGACTGAGATAAATCATGGGTCGAAATTGACCCGCGAACACCATGAACGGTAATAGTTTTTGAACACAACACAAGGGTTAACAGAAAGTTGGTAACAATATGTAACTGGTAGAATAATAGAATAAAGAATGATTGACCACGATACAAGGAAATATCAGAAAAATGTTGAACCTCTGCATAACGAATGCAAATTAAGGAAAATAAAATGCTATGGTAACATTAACTTTGTATCTATTTGTGGTTGATTCTAGCAGGTACCTTGTCTGCATCCAGAGTTTTCCCTGGCTCCTTGATGAGGACGCTCTGGTCGACAGCGCTGATACCACACAGAGAGTCTGGTAGTGCCTTCACCTGCAGGATGGTCTGCTCTCCGGGGACGGCCGAGGATGGGGAGAACTCCAGCGACACCTTACATATAAAAAACATCTCACCTGAGACTTCAGTGGCGGATGAGAACCTGAAATGTTTTGAACTTGACAAAAATGTGTAGTTTACCTTTACTTTTCTCCATGCTCTGGTTCTGAGGGGAATGGCCCCATGCCAGAGCCGCACATAGCAACATTGCTAGCATTTTCTCTTTAGTGGACTGACATGGCCTTGCTGTTGGTCCTACCAACGCTTAATAAGTTACATATATTTTCTTTGAAGTGGTTCCATGGCCAGTTCAGAGCATATGCCTGATTGCAAATCAGTTTTTCCACTGCAACTACGCCAGCTCTCGGCCTTTGAAACTGGTTCACATTTCTGACCAACAATCTGCTATGCTGGAACCGAGAACCACATCCATGTAGCCATGCCACGCTTACATAATCTGTGTAATATCAGATACAAGTGTTTGTGGAGCTTGACGCTCATGAACTGTCAACGAGCAAAACGGAGCAAACGGAGCCGGCCAGCAATGGCCCACCGAAGGCAACGGCCCACCAAAGGCAGGGAAAGTGCCAACTCCCCTGATGGCCAATCCGGGCCTGAACTTGGGCATGGGTGGGTTTTCAGGTTTTGTTGATATTGTCACTCCCCAATCACTGCTCCTCTAAGGTTATTGGCTTTCTTTTGGGAAGTGACAAGGTGGTGGGCTGGAAGCCAGAAATCAATGCTGCACTTATTATACATAACAATCCATTCCTTGTAAATTGGCTGAATTTAACACTGATTTTCACGCCATGGCTTTAGAGAAACATAATTTCTTCACCCACAAAATGAACTATCTTTTGTCTTGTGTGTAAGTATAGCAAGGACTGCACCTGGATTATAATTACTTAATAGTGCTTAATAAGGTTTATGCTAATCGTTGTAAAGCGATATTTGCATATGAGCGCAGAAGGATTATGCTTTTAGTCCAGTTCACAGTCCATTTGAAGACCGTTTGTAACCTAGTAGTATTGACGAATCAGGTTTGAGCAATTTGTTAGTCGAACAGACTTTGGCAGGTGGAAGAGTCCGCATGGATAACAAAAGAGGTGTTGCAAAATGGGCCTAAAGAGTTATAACCAATGGTTTTGAGATTGTTAACTTGATAGCTAGTGTGATATTTTTAATTTCTCCAAAAAATGACTTTGATTGTACACTTGCATCTGAAAATAACAGAAACTTCTGAAACTGACCTTGTTACTGAAGCATTTCTCAATGGAGAAGTCGGCGCTGATGGCGATCACAGTCTCACTGGGGAGGATGGCGTAAATTATAACCTGGATGTCTGGAGCCATGTCTGGAGACACTGCCATCTTAAAGGACACCTGGCCCTCATTCACTGAAACACAACCAAACTGTTATGAACCACAATCATCAATCATATGATTTTGTTGGCAATGCTTATTAAAAGGGAGATTTTTAAGATGTCATTCTTTACTCACCTGATTGATCTTCCACATCAATGCGGTTATGTCCTTGCATGACAATGGCACCTCTAGATAAGACCTGGGGAATTTCAGAAAATTGTCACAAATAACTAGATTTGTACCACAAAGCATGGCTGGCAGTGTTAGCTCTGACTTTAACAAACCAACTCAACTATGTGCTTAAGCGGCAGGAAAGGAGGGGTTTGTTAAAAACAGCCAATCAAATGGAGCATCAACCTATCCAGATCATCATTTATTAGATTTGCTATGAATTATTGATTCATGCAGTAATGAAAGGTATAAAAAGAGGAACTCAGCTGATTATACTCAACTGGAAAACAACTCTACTAACGGGTGTAAGGACTTAGGGTCAGGGTTGAACGTGTTCCTTTCAGCCAGCACTCGGTTGTGAAGGTCATTATTAGAAACAAAAAATGTTTTTTTTACTTACGAGATACATCATATCCACTGAGCCCTTGGCCTCTCCAACCACAGTGTATTGGATAAAGATTTCTTCTTCTTTGTCACATGGAAGCGGTTTATCCTTCTTCTTCATCTCCAGGAAGCTGACAGTTTTAGTATCAGGAGAAGAGACTTGGGCCAACAAAACTATTTGATCTCCAGTCTCGTAATGTGCCGCTCTATAAGGAGCGTAACCCAATGTTGGTGTGTTGCTTAGCTAGACAACAGAAAAAACGATGTTAACATTGGTTGGGATAGAATAAAGCTACATGTTGTACCACTTCGGCCAGTTGCTGTATATTGAAGAATTGATTTTCGGTTGTTTTATGCTGTGACAGACAACATGTTGGATACAAGATGGTTCTTTTATACAAGATGGTTCTTTTCCTATTTACCTGGATATGGATGTCCCCATGTAGGTTAGCGGTGCTGAAATTGAAAGGAGCAACACCATTGCTGTCAGTGGTAAGATTCTGCAACCAACGTGCTGACCACCTTTTACCCTCAAAAAGATACACCGGCATGTCAGCAATGGGTGTATTGTTGTAATAAACTGCTTTAACCTGTTGTAAAGAAAAAAGTTATATTACTGAGAAGGCATTTCAGAACAATTTGGTTGCATGAAGTGAAGACCAGATGCACTCACTTTTCCCTCCACAAAGGATCCTTGGTCATAAATCTTGGGTGTGTCAGTGAAGGACAGCTTTCCAACAACATATGAAATATCCATAGACTTCTCTTGTTGGTGTGAAATACCTGTACAAGGATGCTCCATATCAAATACATGAATTCTATATTGTTTAAATTTGATATATTCATCAAGAGTAGGATCAAATTATGAAGAAATAGATCAAAATACTTGCCTGTGCCCTCCTCTTCCACTTTGGCACTGAGTTTTAACTGATCTCGCAGCACTTTTTGTGCAACTTTTGTGAAAGTTGACATTGAGAAGATAAAATTGGCACAGCCTTTCTTGTTCGTCTAAAAAGCACAAAAATATAGATGAAATACATTCTGGATTGTGTTTCTACTTCAACCTCCCAGGAAGTGTGCTGGCCGTTGAAGCACATTTTAGTAGTGGCCAAATGGTGGTACTACACTTATGTTCTAGTCCACGACATAATGAAGGCCTCCGCCCACTTAACAGTAAAAACAAGGCATCGGCGCCAAGCAGTATTTGACTTCCTCTACAAAAAAAAGACAGTAAAAGAAACAATCTAATTCAGAAATCAAAGTTTAAGTGCTAGCTTGCTGCCTGCCACTTGTTCACTGGCAGACTGACCCCTATTGATTTATATCAACGGCCAACAAATCGACGCCGTTCATCAATCTCCGATAACATTGTTTAATTATTTGCTTGTCTGAACATAATATCTGCGCTCCTTGTCGATAAAAAAAGGCGCGGTATTATAGTTTTTTTTATGTGATCGGCGAAAACTTCAGAATCTGTATTTAGCGCCAGTCAAATGATAGCGAGTGTTTTCACCCAAAAAGGGGCATGGCCTTGCATAGAGTACCCAGATGTGTTGCTCTCATCTATTGACTTACATTGGGAAAGAGACATTTTCAAATTGTCGTACTATCAATCACCCAGTAATTGTATAGCCCCTATATAAATCATAAGGGTCTTAAAGTTGTAAATGTGCTAAAAGACGAATCTAGTTATTTTCCTTCTGCATTAATTTGACTGAGTCGAAAGCTGGATATCAGAGGCGGGGCTTAAGAAATATCAAGTGTGCATGCTCTATCTATGGGACCAAGAACAGATTTATTTTGTTTTTGAATCTACAGTAGTTCCATTTTGCGCCACTGAGCGCCACTGAGCAAATCTTGTAGGAATGAACGGGCTAGCTTCAGACGCTGTATCCCGTTCTCTTTATATCCATGCATTAAGAAGGAAACTCTATTTGCTGGTGACGTTTGTGAAATGCAGCTCCCAAGATAATCAGTTAGCTTGAGTTCACTTTTTTTTACAATAAAACTACTATATCCATTGTGATTAATCAGTTGATATGCTCATCAATTTGTACACTACACTGACAACGTAGATGACAATATATCTAGTCCAGTACTTCTCAAAGTGTGGTCCGCGGACCACTGGTGGTCCGTGAGCGCCCCCTAGTGGTCCGTGAGTATATTGGTAACATTTGAAATTAATTAATTAATTAAAGTTTTCCGCACTCTCGCGGGAATATCTCCGCAATGGAGCAAGCTTAAGTTTCACTTTCGATTGCATGATATAGCCCAGATAAACACCTTCATCACACATGTTGCCACTTGTTTGTACCATTTTAAGGCGATTTGCAAAAAACGATGTGTTTTTGGATATTTGTGGAGTTAGGTGGTCCGCAAGTGTTTTTTTATTGGTTAAGTGGTCCTTGGTATGAAAAAGTTTGAGAAACACTGATCTAGTCCAATGTAGTGTTACAGTAAGTGTGCACGGTATGTCGTGTTTGAATAATACAACTTAATACAATATATACACATTCTGTAGGAGGTAGATATGTAAGGTGCACATTTTAGAGACTGTCGCCTCAGCAACTGTACCTTCTTTGTTTCCTTGTAGCATGGGGCGGATATTTCAGGGACTCCCTCTGGATTTTCCGGGGTGTATACTAAGCTTCTTTCAATGTAGCGATTCAAATGTCTGCACATCTCTAGGTTCACACTGCCTGGCACAGGCTGTCCATATGTATACCTAATTAGGTTGATAAGAAAACTGTGTTTAGAAAAGACCCATTCACTCACCAAGCTGGAACTATTCAAGAGCAAATGAGCGAAGAGCTTTTACTTACGTTGCACAAACTTCCGCTTTGATTTCTTCCTGATCGATACTTACTTCGTCAGATGCAGTTAATTTAACATCAAATTTAGGCAAAACTGATGACAAAATAGGATCATTAGCATTCTTGCTTCATTACTAATGGATTGTAATGGATGGCTTAAAACAATACCTTACCATATTTCTCCACTTTGAATCTGTGATATATTTTAATAGACCCAGTCGACACAGTAACTTGGTAGGATCCTTCACGAGCCTCAGAGTTCAAGGCATAAGAAAGCTGCAATATTTTACTATCAGATGTTTCATTAAGCCACTGTCCAATCTTGTTCCTGTTAGCATCCTATGCAAAAAAGGGTAAATTGGAACAACATTCAGGATTTAAGATTCAAAGGTTTTATGTCATCTACAGGGTCAGCTACAGTGTATGACAATGACAATCTTAATTCCCCGGCTCCTCCAACAATGCAACATAAATATGTATACAAGACATAAAACATTTAAATAATAAAAGTTATGCAAAAAAAACTGAATAGAAATGTACGGAAGAGGATTAGGGTCACATGATTTTTGTTTTGGGAGGATTTGAAAAAAAAAACGTTTTTTTTTTGTTCTGAGAAAAAAGTCAGAATACTGATTTTTTTCTCAGAATTCTGACTTTAATCTCAGAATTCTGACTTTTTTCTCAGTATTCTGACTTTTTTCTCAGAATTCTGACTTTTTTCTCAGAATTCTGACTTTTTTCTCAGAACTCTGAGATTAAAGTCAGAATTTTTTTTCTCCCAATTTTTTTTAATTTTTTTTGTTCTGAGAAAAAAGTCAGAATTCTGAGAAAAAAGTCACAATTCTGAGAAAAAAGTCAGAATTCTGAGATTAAAGTCAGAATTCTGAGATTAAAGTCAGAATTCTGAGAAAAAAAGTCAGAATTCTGAGAAAAAAAGTCAGTTTTCTCAGAACAAAAAAAAAACATTTTTGTTGTACTCTTGTGATTCTCAGAGTGAAAAGCGGGTAAAGTAAAGATGTTTGTTAGATATATACGATACTGTATGTGCAGGTATTCAAACTGAAAATACAGGAAATTAGCCTCATGTTGTCTCTCAATTACAATAAAGGTAGTTTGAAATTGTAAGTGGAGCTTTGTTCACACTACATTTTATTGATATATGGAGGATATATGCACTTCAGTTATATCTTTGAGCTTACACATTGATTGTCTAAAAGAGAAATCAGTAAACTCGACCATCTTGCTTTAAAGTGTTCCTAAATAATCAAACTTGTCACCTTCAGACTATATTACCAGTTCATGTATTATTTTTATATTTTTATTCATGTATATTTGTATTCTTACCTCAATTTCGATGGTATTATACTGCAAAAAGGAAAAATAATTGTTAAAGGATCAGCTGGTTTGTACTTTTTTCATCATTTTTTCATCATTTTTCACTGTCATTACCAATTCAAATAGGATTATGCGTAACAAAATGTTCCAAATGTGGCACAAAAAAAAACCCGCACATTTAACGTAATCACTAAAAATGTGTTTCATGAAAGAGATATTAGGAACGATTTCTCAAACACTCACCATCTGTTGGGCAGGTCTCATCTTGGTGTCCAGTGAGATGACTCTGAATTTCACTGATAAAAAAGCAGAAAGATTACATGAAGCTTTTACAGCTCTCCTCCAACAGTGTTTCACATCCTAAAAGGGTTGTGAAACTGATCTTCTGTCAACTCAAAACATTACGTAATGAACTTGAAATGTACAATTAAGAATATGAGATCATTTTCTTTTGACATGTACAGTATTTCCTCTGTCTGGCAACATGTCTAATTATAATCAGTGAAACAACAATTTCCCAAAAAGTAAACCTCCCTTTTTGGCTAACGGTATAAAATCAGCTATTAGAATTAACGTGTTATACTGTATTACTGTGATATCCAGAATGTGGGGACGCATACTTTATTATAAATGCCAACATAACATTTTTAGTGCTAAACTCATGTTTTATATAAGCATTCTTTTTTTCATATTTATGTTAAGTTATCTTTTTTACGGGAGAGGAGTAGGGACATCTTTTTAGTTTTGTGCAAGCTTTTGGACAGATCTAAAAAAAAAAATCACATGTGGCCCTTATCCTCTTCTTTTTCCATGAATGCAACCAACATGTTTTTCATATTAAGCTAAGTTAGGGAAATGTGCCAATGACACTTTACCAGATTCACATGTTGTCTCTGGGCTTCAGTCACTTTTACCCATGTTGTGGAAATATTTTCCAAGGCCCATAACTTTGACCCAGTGTATCAGTTCAAACTGTCCTGACTGAGCACAGGCACCTGTAACCTTGGCTGCTGTGCTCTCAGTGTTTTGTCTCCCTGTTCCTGCCTGTTGGCGTCAGCTGATAGAGGTGTTATCATTCTATCTTGTTATGCAGCATGTTGATGATGCTCTCTGAACTAGCTAAATACATGGGTCTGGGGTAGAGTTCTTCAGAATTGACGTGGCAACTCTACCGTGAAGTCAGAACCTCTGACTCTTGGACTTGTGATGTGAATCCTCCGGCCGTTAACTCCAAATAAACCATCATGTGTTTGACATCAAAGCTACTGCTCTTCCCGTGTCTCCTTCCTGAGTCGGTGACTCCCACTGCATAGCTACACAGAAGTTTCCTCTACAACCCATACTGTGTGTTCTTATACTGGGTCACACACACATTTTCTTCTCAAATATGGTAGTACGGTATTGGGTAAATGTAACACTCACTCTTCTATTGGCTAGCACTCCAACACATTGTACGTGACAGGCTAAGGGGCGGGACATCTCTTATACAAATGAATTGTTTACTCCTTGCTGCATGCTATTGATTGTAAAGGGGAACCCGGGTACCAACAGTTAACAACATCATAGATCATTCGCTCAACGTTACCTGTTTGTCCAGGAAGGTAGATTGGTTTATCTGTTTGGATAAACGTCATTGGTTGATAGCTTCTGATCATGACTTTCCTGACTTCTTTTGAGTAAAATGTGTCGCCTCGTACTTCCACCTGGAACTCCTGCACCACATCATCTTCCACTGAAGGAGTCTGTGACAGAAAATATAATGTAGACACAAAGGGAGCCTTCAAACGATTGAATTGTACCTGTTGCAATGATAATAAAGGAATTATATTATATTCTATGTTGTACTATTCTACCTCTTACTGAGAAAAAATGTATGAGAACTTAACTTACTTGATCTCACTTGATCTTTGAAAAAAGCTAATAGCAAAAATGTATTCTGTGTTACAAAAGTGTTAGTCATTTAAGCCCATTTTAGTTTTTTATATAGTTTGCTTTGTGTTACAAATCTGTGAGTGTGTGTCAGTGTATATGTATAACTGTATGAAGGATGAAAGCTAATTTAGACTCCACAACAAAACATTTAGCATTTTAAAGACAACCTTTTTACATTGTACAAATGAATCAAATCTGGAAAGCTGACCGTGAACTGAGTGCAGATATGAAAGTCTTCACTGGACGTCTCCTGGATGAGGGTTGTATTCGTCTCTTCCGACATCAGAGTGACGGTCATCACCAGAGTCTCGTTGGGCTGCAGGAGACTCGCACAGAATTTGGTCTCAGCTCCAGCTTCAAGAACTGCAGGAATGGCTACCATGTACTGCCTACAACCACAGAAATACACACACACACACACACACACACACACACACACACACACACACACACACACACACACACACACACACACACACACACACACACACACACACACACACACACACACACACACACACACACACACACACACACACACACACACACACACACACACACACACACACACACACACACACACACACACACACACACACACACACACACACACACACACACACACACACACACACACACACCACACACACACACACACACCACACACACACACACACACACACACACACACACACACACACACACACAACACACACACACACACACACACACACACACAGTAGATATCTCAGTGAGTCTGAAATGGATAAGCTCTCTGGACTTATGAAGAAAGTCTTTAACCAACACTCATTTTCGAATCAGACAGTACTTACGGTCCTGCCACTGTTGGACCCACACACATCCAGCTCAAGAAGACACACAGTGTCCGCCCCCACATCTGAATCCCTGGACGACCCATGACTGACTGCAATGATCCTGAGTCAGCCTCTGTTAAATAGCCCCTGATAGAGAAACCCACCCCTTCTTCTTACACACAACAAAACCACCCACACCCACCCCCACACACACACACCAACAGGATGGCTGGTTTAGCTGGTTCAGCTGGTGCACCAGCTAAACCAGCTAAACCAGCCATCCTGGCCAGCTAAACTAGGCGGTGCGTGAGGCTCAGGTTTGGGAAGGCTAAATAAAAATGTTTACCTGATGCTGCCCGCCTCCGGCGTCAGGTAAAGTAGAAAAGAGATCAACTCAGTGAAAGCACCGCCTGCTGACCAATCTGAGCTCAGTGTGCGGAGTTTAAATCTATCAAGTCATATTACAGGATAAAATAAATACAGTTTAAACTGCCGTATGCAGGGAAGACGCCGACGTGTCGCACTTATCATTCATATCACATCATTTTGGGACACTATGAAGGCAATCACAAATATGACTCCAGCTAAAAAAACTCTCTGTACCTCTGATGACCTGCAAAAAGCAAATGAACTGAATGACTTTTTCATGAGATTTGAAAGCCAGGACTTCTCCTCTGAATGTACAGACATCTTAGAGACAATCTCTGCTACTGACCAGGACGAAAGGGTGGTGATTGACCCTTTAAAGGTCCAATCACTTTTTAAACACACCTGTACTAAGAAGGCCACAGGGCCAGATGGCATCTCTGCATTCCTTCTCAAGACATTTGCAGAAGAACTGACATCAGCATGGTGTCCCATATTTCAAAAATCTTCACACCATCCCCACTCTCTGGAAAAAAAATCAATAATAAAACCTGTCCCCAAAAAACCTTGTCCAAAGGTAAACAATGATTTTAGGCCTATTATTTTTTAACCAGTTGTTCTATATTCACCTTGCAGGTGCAACCATGTGGCTTGTATCCTGGATTATATGTTTAAGTCATGGATGTGTAAAGTTCTATTTGTCTAATATTAGTTTACTTTTCATTAATGAAGTATGACGCTGCGCTGTCAGTACACTTGTCCCAGATACGACTCTGACTTGTCCCTGTTTGTGATTGGCCAAATGTTGCTAACCCCGCTCCTTTCACGTGAACGCTTTCAGCTGGAGAGAGAAACCCTGGCTTGTTTTACCGAGTTGATAACCAAACATATCCAGGGTCTGTTGAACTGGCTTCGTAGTACAGGGCACAGGTGGCTGCATAGCAGCGCTAATGTCAAAGACACAAACATTATAGGCTACATTATATTTTAATTTTACCAGGATGCAGTGACAAAAATATTTGGGAAGGCTTAGCCTCCCTAGCCTACAGTACCCGCCGCCCCTGCAGCTAAAGTGTCGAAAACTCCTCTAAACCAGCCAGGCTGGTCAACTAAAGCTGGTGCACCAGCTGAACCAGCTGCACCAGCTAAACCAGCCACCCTGGCCAGCTAAAGTGTCCAAAGCCCCTCTAAACCAGCCAGGCAGGTCAACTTAGTTGGTCGAAGCTGTTTTTTTCAGCAGGGTAGACGCCGCGGCAGACAGGGAGAATGAAAAAACATGGATACAAATCAAAGAAAACAAAAAGAAAAAGGTGGGGCTGAGAAGGCAAGAGAAAAAAAGGTGAAGTCACTCGCAGGTGAAGCATATAAATGTCGCAAATTGACAGACCTTTTTGGCAGCAGCGCTGCTACAAGCAAGCACTATCATCAGCAGCTTAGAACAAGTGCAAGATGATGAAGAGAATGATGAGGGCGCGAGTTCAGATATACAGCCAGCCTCCTGCGTTCATGATGAGGGACAGAGAGTTGAGCTGCTGGAAGAACCTGTTGACATTTCATGTGGCCGGACTGGGTCAGTTTCCAGGGCTGAATTCTAGTCCCAGTCCGCCCCTGCTTGAAACTCAGCTGAAATCATGTAAGGTATAAATATAATAACAAAGGTATTGGAGTCATCAGAGTGAAATTACCTACACTTCTGCACCCCTTTCGAAATTGTAATAATTTAACAGTACATTTAAACACAAGACAAATGCATATGTTTATATGCTGTTACGCCCAGGCCTAGGGGAACCTAGGCGCAGCACAAAGTTGCACTCTCTTTCTTTTAACTTAAAGGTATCAGCTAGAAATGTCTCCAGTGAATTACTTACAATAAGGCAATTGTTTTTTATATTACAAGTTTTCTGAAATAGCATGTTTAAATATGCAAATAACCATTATCTCATTAAATATGCACATATTTTAACACATTTCAGGAATCGAAATCTGAACTTTGGATAAAGCCAGGTTCAAAATTCTTGTTTCATTTTGTAGTCATATTAGTATCTAAGGCTTTTACAGAAGGGATATTGGATATCTCTTTTTATCACTCCATAAATCAGAAAATACTGTCAACAGCCCTAAAATATCAATTTTCGCCATGTTTTTAGGTATACAATGTTGTATAATTCAGGCTATGAATGATATATGAACAAACCCTTCTGTAAAAGCCTTCATAATATTGATAGGAATATAACTGGAAGGTTTGGTGTATGTACGTGCTACTGAAGTTGAAATTTCGAACTAGGAGAAAGAGAAGGAGAAAGGAGAAAAAACTCATTTTGAGAAAACGACCTTTAAAGATTGCAGTGAGGCGCTAGCTAAACCCTCCTGTTCTTTGGATGATAGCTTGCGCATCGACGCACTCCGTGAAGGTATTTCATGTTCGGGGTCATTTGTTTTTTGTATAATCTTGCTTCGTGCAAGTGACTTGTTGTCGTCTTCTCTGTGAACGTTTTTTTCGCCGTTCTTTTGCCATTTTAAGATTTCAATTTCTAGCGGAAAGCTAACCAGGAAGTGTTTTAGCACACCACGTGACGCATCTGAACGAATCACGTTGTCAGAAATTGACACCAGCCAATGAGATTTCGTTTCTTGGTTTAAGACCCCTTTGTGCTTTCACAATTGGTTGCTGATACAAAGGAAATGACCATATTTGGATCCGATGAGATTGTGCAGGAGAGACACAGCTTTCCAACGATATCTCTGTTGACATGGTGCACACAGCGGTCGCGGTACTTTATGTTACGTTAGAATGCTAACTTTTGGTGAATTTAGGAGAAATCTACAGACGCAAATAGACAAACTATAGTAAAATAAACACTTAAATGTGTATTTTGTACGTTTTCCTTCCAAAAGCCTGAAAGAAAACATGTTATGGAATCAAAATAGCACAAAATCTCAAAATTGACCAGTAGCCTACTTGAAAAACGATGTTTTTGCCTGCCGTGTCTCGCCTTAATTACCAAATCAGAATCACAAATATATGCTGAAAGTCGGTTTACAAAAATAACAAACCGGAGTAACAAAACCACAAAACGAACTAACCTTTAACACAAAAATCTTACCTAACAAATGAGAAAAATAAACATACAGGCTTCTTACCTACTCTAACATTAAACAAGAGAAAACGAATTAAACAAAGAAAAGGGTTTTGCACTTCTGAGTAAAAATAACTCGGGTCTACAAAGACAGGTAATGTAAGGTAGCTCACAGCAAGAAGAGAAGGACAAGATACTACACTCAAAGTGCGAACACAGCACAACAGGACAAAAGATCTCACACGCGCAAAATTGGGAGTAGGAGAAGTTGAGTCGGAGAGAGTGGCCGAGGAAATGCACGGCTGCAGCTTAAAATGCTCCCGTCTCCTCAGGTGGACCAATCAGCCTGACGAGGGTAGCTAATCACCTAACGGGCACCACCTGCGTGCTCACACACACACACACACACACACACACACACACACACACACACACACACACACACACACACACACACACACACACACACACACACACACACACACACACACACACACACACACACACACACACACACACACACACACACACACACACACACACACACACACACACACACACACACACACACACAAACAATGACACCGTAACACCCGCCCCCAACTAAAAATCAAACATTTCCCCCTAAAGAAATGTTTGACTCAGATATATGGTTTAAAAAAATTCTAAAGACGGACTCTTAAGGACTCCAACAGACTCGAAGGACCCTAACGGACACTGAAGGACACTGAAGGACACTGAAGGACTGTGAAGGACTCCGAAGGACTGTGAAGGACGCTGAAGGCATGGTGGCCTGAACGCCTCATCAATTACGCTATCCTCCACGTTCGTTGCAACGTTTCTTAAGGAGCGCGGCTTGGTTTGAATAAAATCTATAGGGGACGATGTTTCTCTACCTGTGTTTTGCTCTTTCCTTTTTAGACTAGGACAGGCGACGATGAGGTGTCCTTGCTCATGGCAGTAATAGCACTCCCTGTTATCAGCTGTTTTGGCACTACCACGGGGAGGAGAGTTTACCCTTCCGTCACCTGCCACAGGATCACGGTGAACTGGAAGTTAAAAAACATTTCTATGAGTTATCACAAATGCATCTGCCAGTACCGCGGCAGCAGCAAGTGACGCAACTTTCTGCTCATTTAGATAAGTGACAATTTTATCTGACAGCTGATTTTTAAATTCTTCCAAAAGAATGAGCTCACGCATGTCCTCTATGGATGTGATTTTGCTGGCTTGACACCACCGATCGAAAAGGCCACCTTTTCCTCTTGCAAACTCCACATAGGTCTGGTTGACATTTTTTCCACCACTCCTAAATGTTTGTCTGTATGCCTCCGGTACCAACTCATACGCTCGAAGTACCGTGGCTTTCACAACATCATAATCGAGGCTCTCCTCAATAGTCAGGGCATTGCAGACTTCCTGAGCTTTTCCCACCAATTTACAATGCAATAACAGTGGCCACACCCTCTTTGGCCACCACAACATAACAGCGATGCGTTCAAAAGCATTAAAATATGAGTCTACCTCTGACTCCCTGAACGGTGGGACTAATGTAATGTGCCTACTCACATCAAAACTATCATCGGGATTTGTGTGTGATCTATGGGTAGGTGTTGGACTGGATGGTAGAGCGACTCCCCGCTCTATCTCCAGAACTTTTACGCTTAGGTGCATGGCTTCCACCTCCAACTCCTTGTGTCTCAGCTCTACCTCCCTGATGCGCAGAGTCAGCTGTAGCTCCTCTACAGACATCCCAGCTTGGGAAGGCAGGCCTTGGAGTGGGGCGGAAAAACCTGCCAGATCATCCACTTCACCTGTGCGAGTTGTCTCCTCAAACACACCCCTCTTGATTAGTTATTCACACAGGAGTTCTTTTAATTCCTGCTTTTTGGCATTTATAGGCACAAATACATCATAAAAATGGGCAATTAACACCAAATCTGCTCTTGTGCAGTCATCTAAACTCTGAATGGAAGGTTCTGTAGTAAACAACTCCAATTTACTTTCCATTTTAAATTTCAAACAGAAAAACTGTCAGTAAAAAAAAAAAATAGATAGCAATGCTTACCCGACAGGACGAAAAGAACGGAAGGACCGGACGGACGAGCCACCAATTATGTCACGCCCAGGCCTAGGGGAACCTAGGCGCAGCACAAAGTTGCACTCTCCCCACTTTTCCCACTCCCAATAACATGGACGCCAAGGCAGAGTAAACGTTTGGTAATTTAATTACCAAATCAGAATCACAAAAACATGCTGAAAGTCGGTTTACAAAAATAACAAACAGGAGTAACAAAACCACAAAAGGAACTAACCTTTAACACAAAAATCTTACCTAACAAATGAGAAAAATAAACATTCACTCAAAGAAATGATATGTTAGATGTACTTAATCTAGTTATGTCAACCGGTTGCACGTAACAAGGCTAAGTAAATAGGAAACAGACTAGTAAACTAATATTTACTTCTAAGTAAATCTTACCAAAGCATCTTAATTAAATGCTACATCATACAGTTATGTTGTATTTGTTTAACACAGTTATGTTGAATTTACTTAAATTGTTGTTTTTACTTAACACAATTATGTTGTATTTACTTAAAGTTTGCACTGATTTACCTAACACAGTTAGGTTGTAATTACTTAACACAAATTAGTTCCATTTATGTTGTAGGATTATGTTATTATTTGCACTTAACATAATTTAATCCAAATTGCTCTATCAATATAAGTAATTCAAATGACTACAACTCAGTAATTTGTATTCCCCTCACTTTATTTAAAATGTTCATTTTAGACAAAGTGCAGTAGTGTAAACTTATAACATTGCATTTAGCAAACAACCATCTGAATTGCCACAACAATTCAACAACAACAAAACACTTAACTCCAACCGCCCATTGGTGGTAGGTGCACATATTAGCATTTTAAAGCGCTTTGCGTAAAAAACCCACAGCTGCTGAATTTGACAGTGATGAGAAACACGAGTGACTCAAGAAGTTAACATGTGGGCTGGAAAGCTACAACAATGACTTATTATATGAACATTTTATAAAATGCAACTTTACTATGAAGTATGGTGTTTTTATGTCTTTCCAAACACTTAGATGAAATGCATCACATAATATTGCTCAAGCACATAATGTGTTACAGTAGATCTTTGCCTCTGTTATACACATGAACATATGCCTTGAACTTTCAAAAGCAGAAACACAATTGTGTGTGTCTCTCTGTGTGTGTTTGTGGTGTGTGTGTGTGTGTGTGTGTGTGTGTGTGGTGTGTCTGTGGTGTGTGTGTGTGTGTGTGTGTGTGTGTGTGTGTGTGTGTGTGTGTGTGTGTGTGTGTGTGTGTGTGTGTGTGTGTGTGTGTGTGTGTGTGTGTGTGAGAGAATGTACCGAGATGGAAATTAACTGTCACAGTATTTTGTCCTTGGGATTACTCTTGTAATCTGTTTTTCAGTCTGTTGCCATCCGACCCCATCAATACTTTTTGAATGAATTCAAATGTATGTTTCAGGTCCTTGGGGTAGCTCAGATTGAGGCTGTAAATCAGTCCAAGCAGTACTGCCCATCCATGTTGGTATCGTGACAACACTAGTGGAGAGAGAACTAAGCGCTCCGAGGTGTGGTTAAATGTTACCCGTCTTGAGGTGGACAATGCTCTTTGCCAAAAGTGAGAAATCATTTATTGCTTTTGGCTATAGAATAGAATAGAATCATTTAATGTCATTATACATGTACAATGAAATCATTAAGAAAAGCTTCTCCCTTTTTAAAAGGTGCACCAACTCCTTAGTAAAGTATTTGGCTCTTTAGCTGCTCAATGTTCCGCTTTCTTATTATAGTATTAGCAAGGTTTAAACAACCATACAGCTTACAAGTCTAGTTTTGATTCCTTGCAATTACCTTAGATTAATATAAATACTGGTTAGAACACACTGTACACCAATACACATCTTATCAAGGACTTGGTTAATGAGGAGGTAATCTATCCTTTAATTATATAGTAGATACAACATATCTGTACACCAATGTCTGTCTTCTGTCATTTTGTTTTTGCATAACAGATACATGCTGAATTACAGCACATAACAACTATCCCACTTGAAACAGCCTTCATGGCGCAGTTGGACAGCCATCTACCTCAGCTGACATCTGTCTTCCAGAAGAAGGGAGGAGTTGTTGGCCAGAAACTAGCCAAACATTTGGCGATCTTGCAAAAGGTAAATGTGTGTATACACTGTTTTATACAAATTGTCATATACTCTATGGAGCAATTTTATGAAATGTACATGTCTAGTACCGTATAGAGCACCATTTGCCTCACAACAGCCTGGATTACTTGCCAGGTTCAAGAATGCAAGACACATTTCTAAGGAAATCGGATCTTAATAAGGCAATAGTGGCATACTGGTTAGAGAAGCAGGCTTGTGACTGGAAAGGTGCAAATGCAATCCCCAGGTGGGGAAAGTGAAAAAGCAGAACCTGCCTTGAGCAAGTCACTTAATCCTCAGTGGCCAACAGATCAGACTGGTTGTACTAGGCAGATTCCAGGTGTGAACTGTGAAGAACAGAGCATTGCTCTTGGTGAAAAGTCCCTGGATGAGTAACATTTTTGAACACATTCAAATATCTGACATTGTAATACATTTAAGTCACAATTCTTTAACATACTTAAGTTAGGGCAGGCCATTTACATGTATAATGAAGTCATTGTATATATTATATTGTATATTTAGGTTACTACAGGTTGTAAATCTTTTACAATTTATAGACAATTTTGTTATTATTGATGTATTTAGAAATATTTTAATAATTGCAATTTTTTTACACATGCAACAAGTGATGTTAACCTTAAAAGGGAAGCAATCCTCAAGGCACGTTGCATCCACCTTGGTGAGGATGATGGACATCTCATTCGGGAGTATAGTAAGTCACTGTAATTGCATTTGCCAGTCACATGTAGTGTTTTAAGATCCTAGTGTCAGGCATCAATTTTAGATAATTATGTTTTACCTTACACCTGAATATATGTATAAATGTTGATATTCATCAAAAAACTAAAGCATTTAAAACCATCAGCTTGGTTTTTTATACGATGAGGTTGGCTTTATTCATTATGTTTCTTATTGTCCAATGGAAAGACCATAATCAAAAATGTCTTAGTCCATCTGTCAATCCTCTCTAACTTCTGACACTCAGCACCAAGCTTATTGGTTCCGACGTTAATCTTTAAAAACACCTCATACATATTTAGTTTGATTCAGAAATATATACAATATGACCAGCTTTGTTTTAAGGGATTAAATGTGAGCAATATTACAAAAAATGTATACGATAAAGTATGTCATTAAAATTACATATATTGAATAAATACATGTTTTTTCTTTAAATATACAGGACATCGAAGGAGATGACGTCACCAGAGACCTGCAGAAATCTACCATGGGCATATATGTCATCAACAAGGAGGGTGGAGAACCTGGACATTATGACGACGTTGGGATTTTTGTTGAAGGACTAATCATTCTGGACAACATTGGATCTGTAGACCGAGCTTGTGCCATCATGCTGGGAGTCATCTATACACTGAACATGGCTTACCCCAAAGAGCTAAGGTACTACTATGAATTCATTCAGAAAATGCTCTTGCAAATGGATGGTGAAAGGCTTTCTCCCAAAGTCCTTGGACTGAAGAACAAGATACATGCTGGACTGTAGGATTTCTTCAGCCGCTCTTGTGAACCGATGCCATTAAAGCATTACAAAAACACCAGTCAAACCTCAAAGGTTGGGAGAAGAATGTGGACATCTTGATGGACTTGGAAGACATTTGTTTAATGTATTAGTGTGAGGAAGGTTACATCCTCCTCAGCTGTTTAAGTCACAGGCTTCATGTTACGTCAGGATTTATTCGCTATGTCTGTTTCCACTGCATTTTGTTGCATTTAGTTTTGATCGAAACGGCAACATTTTCTACCTTAGCCAAGCGTAAAAACATTTTATTTTTATATTGGCCATTTACATCTAGTTCAGGAGAAGAATGTGAAAATGTTGATGGAAATATTACATTTATAATGACATTTCTTTCATGTATTAATGTGAGGAAGGTTACATCCTCCTCAGCTGTTTAAGTCACATGCTTCATGTTATGTCAGGATGTATTCGCTAAGTCTGTTTCCACTGCACTTTGCTGTCATGGCCTCCACATCTGCCTAGTCTGTGGCTGTTTCTCAATGTCGAGTAAAACTGCTGCAGAGCCACTATTTCAAGTATACTACGTAATCGAGTGGCGCCGAAGGACTGTTTAAATGCATGTTAAATGCCCAGCATTAGGCGCCACTCAATGACGTAGTATACTTGAAATAGTGGCTCTGCAACAGGTATACTCGACATTGAGAAACGGCCTGTCTCTCCCCCTCATGTGTATGTGTGCGTGCAGGAGTGGAGACAGGTCTGTGTCAGCTTCAAGCCAGCCTGACTCCTAGCTCCTGTCTCCAGACCACCTCCAACGTGTGGAAATTGATGTAAAGTATTATGGCAAAAAGTTCAATACAGCGTAATTCTGGTATATTCATTTTTATGTCACCTGATATATGGGATGTTAGGTATTAGTTAGTGAGAGAAATGTATGTGCGTTCATTTCAAGACTCCTAAAAGAGCAGGAGACGATTGGGTCACACACAATTAGAGAGACAATGGTCCTTCTGATTCTGGGTGAGCTGACTTCGGGTGGATGGAAGTTCAGAGAGGGCCTGGAGGTATGAAGACAGTTAAGCTTTGTTGGATAGCTGGTCCTGAGGAGGTCATGAGATGATGACTGTTAAATTCCCAACAAGTATGGCTTTCATAAAGAAAAAACATATGACTTGTGTGATAAGCTACATGATAAGATGTGTTTTGCTGCAAACTGAGCCTGTTTGGTTCTCTGCTGGCACGCGCTGATTCGCTGTGACACAGCATCTTTTGCATCTCCCAATGAGATGACCAGCTGACCTAACCCCTCCTGTTTTATTCTTGTATATCTCCTGTTGAGTCCTGGCGTTCGCTCTCTCTTCTCGGGCTGCCAGGACCGAAGGATCTACGCAGCACGGGAACCAGGGCAGGAGTACTCCTTACATTACAGTATATTATATTGTATTATATTGTATTGTAATGTATTATATTGCATTGCATTATTACCTTTTATAATTAAAACAGATTATTGTTTAAACTGGTATCCTGGTGTTCTCTGATTTCCTTCCTGTTATGATTTTAAGCAGGACTCGCCAAAACGACACGCGGAGCCGAGTTGGGTTGTAAAAACCTCAAGACTCACAACAGGTGGTGACCCTGACGTTTGCGAGTGGGAGTTCAGAGGGAGTCACATCAGCAGCCAGCGGACGAAGCTGTCCAGGGTGACACCTCTAAATACTTTCTGACAACTAAAAACAGAGCTCTATACAAAATATCAGGTAAGCACGGATACCCGTTACACTCAAAATCTGTGATTTGGCTATATTCAAATTTTTAGAGTTGTCAGGAATATTTCTCAGTGTCTAGTCTTCACGCTAAAGATAATGCAATGCATATTTTAGCATAGATAGGTAACTAACTAATAATAATAAGATTAATAAAGCAACGGTTAGAAACCTCGTGGATTTTTCAGAATCATACGACTGACTCGTTAGCTACACGTGAAGCGATGAGGAGTGTAAGTTGAAGGTGAAAGGCCCCGTGGGTTTTTTCAGAAATCAATACGGCTAACCCATCGGGGGTGTTCAGTGGTTTCCTAACGATTCCATCCAGAACAAAACAGAATAATGCTTTCCAGTCTCATAGGAGCTGCAGTTGCATTATAAGTACAATCCAAGGGGAGATACGCAAATTTCAAAAAAACATTTTGAAAAGACCGGAATCTCGTTCTCTTGTTCTGTGGGGTTAATCTATCAGGCTAAACGTGACGATAAAGAGATTATGTTGACCTAGGGTTTCGGCTCCATGAAAATGCCACATCGCTGAAAAGCGGTGTCGAAGCGCGTTTTAAAGGTCCATTATCTGTTGAAATACACATCGCACCATAAAAGCTGGATAGACTGTACGGGGAATAATTTTCTGTGAATAATTACTAATAGATAAGGGAGAAAAGTCAGATAAAGACGCGAAGTTTAAGCTTGTTGCTCTCAGAAGCATTCTTCCCCTCAAGTGAGGTGGAACTCATTCCTGGTGAGGTGCCGCCATCTGCTGGACGTATTTTGTAGTATTTCTTGCATGATTACATTACATTTGACTGGCGCCTTTATCCAAAACGACTCACAATAAGTGCGTTAGACTACGAAAATACAATCAAAAACAAAACAGGATCATTAAAATATATCTGGGTTTATAGCCAAAACATTTCAAGTGCTACTCAACTGCCTTTCGATAAGCCAGTCCGTTGTTAGTATCATAAGTGCTTCTGTTAGTACTTCTTGGTTAATATAAAATATATATATATTAATATATATCATTCGAAGTGGAGGGGTAATACTTGAGTTTTTACACTCAAAATAGTTACACATTTGGATTAAGGGCAGGGCAGTTGAATAAATACATTAACTACGTTGGGAGTAACGACAAGTATTGTCCATTATATTAATAAATACCACTGAACACACAGCAACCTAGTCAGATAAATACGATACAATCACTATGGAGGGACAGTTTAAAAAAAATGATTTACACGTCCCAATTCCCGGAAGTTTCCGAGAGCAATGGGGACAGGCTGAGAGATTGATTCTCAGTGGACTCAAACAGGGAGACAAGAAGAAGGCTTGTGCCGACCTCGGGTTCCTCCATAAAAAAATGATAGAAGAAGACAGAGTGGGAGGAGATGACACTCTATGAAATCTAAACACAGCTCTAAATGTTTATGAACGACAGCTTGTAAAAAAACTTGGTGACCTAAACCAACTAAAGCACGGATTATTAGGCCGGACGAAACTAAACAAAGAGAAGGAGGAGGTAGATAAAATACGGAGGCTTTGTCATAATGCAGCACTCGCCATGAACGGTGTAGCTGTTACTCCCTTCACAGCCAAAACTCCCCCAGTCCTGGTCGCGGTCCAAACCCCGACCCAGGGAGAGGAGTTTCAACGCTCTAGTAACCTTAGCACTCTCCTGTTCCCTCATGACAGTATAGGGACGCACGTGCCAGCACAACCACCTACAGATGAAGAAATACATCACTTTATTGCAGAACGTGTCAGGGGTTATAGGAATATAAATAAAGAGGAAACCTCTGCCTCAAACAGGGAAGACATGGGGAGGCAAACTCTCAGCAGTGCTGTAAATGACATGTGCACTGTACAAAAGGCTGGCTCAGAAGAGAGGTCTCAGACAGGACCTATAGAGGATCCAGTTCTCCCCTTCAGTTCCCCCCTCATTTACCCGGATTTATTTAATCCAGTTAAACAACCTAAAAGTAGAGAGGAAACTGAAAACGTAAACAATTTACCACAATTGTGTTTTTAAGTTTATGAAGAAAGAGTAGAAAGTAAACAGGAGGTTTTTATAAGTTTTTCAGTCAGGAGGAATCTGTTCATAGTTAAGCATGACAGAGGTGCTGCACGAACGAGGTTTGCTCCGGCCATCTCACACTGTTGGCTAAACACAGAGAGGTGATTGATGAGAGAAGCTTGTGCAGGAGCAGACAGCTGCAGGGCCCAGAGAGAGAGAGACAGGAGAAGTAGATGTTTTGGAAGAGTTCAGAGAGAGTAAAACTTATATAAAGTTAACTACTAGTCTGGAAAATGTCATATTGTTTTGTGAGTGAACATGAAGTAAAAATATATTTACTAGATATAAGAACAACATGCTTATCTAGGTTAACAGAAAGCTGCTATTAACGAGTTTCAGCAGCTACTGTCCTATCTGTGTTCCAAAGAGAACATACGTCGCATTTACAATTCATATTAAGAAAGTTCACAATTGATACCATTAAAGACCGTTTTGGATTAATAGGGCGTGTCTGTCATAAACACTCGTGCTCGGATGGAATAAAGTGTTGAGATGTTCTCAAGAGTGGGAGTTTTCACAACGCTTTTTAGTTTGTATTGAAACAATTAAGTGATAAGGACAGAAAAACTGTTCCGTGATGATTTCTTTAGGTTTTAGCTTTAGTAATGGAGATTACATTTTGTGAGGAAACTTTTCCACCAATAATAACTATTCAAAATATATATTCATTAACTGTAATCAGATTACTTGTTTTTCAAATATAGCGCTAAATACAGTTAGTTTTGTATTCTGTTACAAATCTAACCTGCTTGTAACACAACTTAGATAAACAATTTGAAAAATAATGGAATAAGCAAGTGGTTAAGGAGATTTTCCTGTTGGGCTCATTTGATTTAGAACTGAAGTAAGGAAGAATAGTGTTTTATGAGAACTGTCATTCCTCATGGTTTTTAAAGATAAATCATCAGTTTGTTTGGACTTTGATGTAGAAATAGGATCATGGTGGAGAAGGAAGACCTTTTTTTGGTTTCAAATTAAAGAAGATTTTAAAGATGAAGTTTATTTTATTTTTTTTCTGACTAGAATTTTAGAAGCAGGACTTCAACTAGACAAAAGAGATTTTACAATGTGGTTTTACTACTTTTAATGAAGTAAAGAATCTGGGTAGACTACTGCCATTGGTTTGTTTTAACATTCACATGTTTCAGCATTCCTGACCATATCGACACTCAGCCGTTTTATTTTGTAACCCTTTGGGGGAGAGATTTAAATTGAGTTTTTCTCCAGTTGCTGATTTGCTGTGATTACAGCAGCACTGGATAGTTGTGCGCCACCTTTGGGTTGTACTCTGAATCAGTGTGTTGGTGAAGAGTTGCTCACTACAGAAATAGAAGAACTGTGCAAAGAACGCATCTCTGAGGAGGGTTTGATATTTTGCTTGGGCCTCGTTGTCAAGGCAACAGTGGTGTGAAGAGGAACTGCAGTTTTTGGGGATTCCTGCTGTGCAGAGGACAACGTGTGTCTGCTGATTGTACCACATTGATCCAGAGGTTCCTTCCCCCTCAGGACATCCCAGTGCAAAACAAGAGTTTCATTGATCCAATTGACTACAGCTGCAGAAGACAACACATCACTGATTGTTCACATTATGACAAGATCTTGAGACAGGCTTGTCTCAGATTGTTCAGACTGAAGAAATTATGCGATGATTTGACAGCATAACTGTGCAAGAGTTTTCCAGAGGGTGGTGTACAACAATAGGTTTAGTGTTTGAGAAGGGAGGCTGATTGTTTAAACGATGGTTTGGAATACTGAAAAGATTCAAGTTTAATATCCTTGTTTAGCAAACAAGACATCTGATTATTAGGTCACACATAATAATCTTGACATATAAACTAACTATGAGTAAAAAGATGAATGGATTTCATATACTAGAGAGGGTTAGTTATGTTGCGAATACTTCACAAGGTATTTGCTAATGTATTTTGAAGAACAAATAACAAGGACACAAGTCCAATTTTGTTTTGTTTTTAGATTAAATTGTCCATTACCAAAACTGTTCACCTTATGTCTAGATTTGGACTTTGATGGTAAGGGAGTATTTAGGCTTATTTTTATACATCTGACATTTTCAAATATGTTGGCTATTCACTAGATTGGTTAAGAACTTTTCTGAAGATTGAATATTTGTTCGATTTCTAAATATTCCTATTTAAAAAGTAATTTTAGAGTAAAGAAGGCTGATGCTGAAATTGGAAATAATGTGGGGTCTTCAATCACCCCAGGGCTCGACATTATAAATGGCCCGCTGGCCCGGAAGCACTATTTAGACACCCCGGGCCAGCATAACGTACTTTCCACTTGCCCGCTCGGGCCACTAAAAATATTGTTTAAAAAAATGTTTTTCCTGTGGTATTGGTATTTTGACTAGCAATTTTGTTAAATTGTTTCGTTTATTAACGCTACGTCATAGCGTTCCGTGAGTCGGTTGTTGTTGTTGGGTGAAAAGCAAACAGCTGTTTGCTGCGCAGCGTGAGCAGGCTCCCGTGAGCGGGAGCACGCTCCTTCACTAGATTATCGCGCCACCTAACCATTCGCCAAAATGTTTTTAATACCAGCGGTAACCGGCCAAGTGCCGGGCAAAAAACAATCTTCAAATAAAAGAAAGCCACCGGAGGAGTTAAAGGAGAGTAACAGGGAGCATGAGAAGAAGAGGGAGAGGAAGTTTCAGCTTGATCAATGGAGTTGGCTTCTAGTGGTGCAGTGACGCATCCTAAAACCCTTTTATAATCTGTCGTTAGATTTATGATTAGAAAATAATAAAAGTAGGGTAGACATGTGGAGATTATCCGGCTGAACAAAACGTGCATTTATCAAACAGGTTTGTTTTCCACAGACCTTATTTCCAGCTATTTTCCAAAACCCTGTGGAGAAATCCCATTGCTTTTTTGTGGAGGGAACCAGCAGCTTACTTCCTGGTTTTAGGACTGGCTGCACCTCTCAATATGATGCCAATATAAACAAGGTCTTCTGTCGGCTCTGTACATCAATGCTATGCTGACAAGTAAGTGAAGAGTAGAAAATATAAAAGGTATTGGCTTTAGGGAAATGTCCCAGCAGTTTAGGATAATGAAGGTTCTAATCTAATCTATAGCCATTACATGTCTAACTCCTAATGACAGGAAGGCAGAAAGCGCATTATACAAATAATAATACTCATAATAATAGCAGAATTTTTTTAACAATGACCACAATATCATTATTTTAATAAACCAAATATGAACAATTGAGGGAAATGAGGAAGAACCGATTGTTCAAATGTTGTAGTACAAGTAATAATGTAGTTAGTGCATAAATTACTATTGCAACAAATGTGTTCATTTTCTTCATTATTAGTCGATGTTTTTGGACGAATGCTCCGGGCCAGTGGTTATAATGGTGGGGCCAGTGACAATACAATTCCACCGGCCCGGAGGGCCAGTGGCTTTTTACCCTTAATGTCTACCCCTGCACCCATTGTAATGGTGCATATTATTGACGACCAATAGGGAGGAGGGGTCACTCGACCCACCCTGCAGTGGTTTTTAAAATCTTACTTGCAGCTTCACAGGAAGCGCACGGCACCAGATTATGAGTTTGGAAGACTAGCGTCACCACCTCCTAATGGACATTAATTTAGTTAGTAATTAACTGACATTTAGAGATGTTAAAAAGTAAAAACATACCTACCATAAGTGATAATTCCTAAATTCAGCTACAAACCATTGATGAAATGACTTCTGGTTTTAAAATCCTTGATAAAGGAAGGAGTGATTGTTACATATTCGGACACCCAAGGTTCCACGCACTGTTAAAGAGGTTAACATTGTTTTTTAGGTAGACCAGAATTGAAGATAAATGCGTATAATGACCGATGAAAAGCTACACAGGTCCTAGTAATGGTTTGACTCAAGATAATAATTATATGCACAAGTTTCTGAAATATATCTATTAGACATTTGAATATAGATTAGGTGTTGATAAACTGCAGTAGTAGTACAATAAGGAAGTGACATTTTTTGGCAAACACTTTTCAGGGAATGTGGGAAACAGCTGTTCCGATGAAAAGTTAGAGATATCTTGAACATTATAGTTGTAATTGTGAATTAATAAATGATGGCGCTCCATATATACAGATCTTTGTAGACAAAGGATACTGGCCTATGCTGAAATGTCAAAGTCTCTGCAGAGCACGACACATGGATAAAAAAGACTGAGACCAACTGACCTTTGACCCTGACCGACAGTGTAACTTGAGAAGGCACTGTGAATGACTGACTATGGGGTGAACCTGACCAAACTTGACTTTACAACCTGACAGTGTGAGTGTGAGTGTATGTCTGCATGTGATCAGTGCAACTGCATGATTTAAAACAATGACTAATCAAGCATGTTTTTGGACTAACACATTTTTCTGGGGCTCAATACATTTCCACAGAATTGGAAAACCGCACTTGTGCACTCCCACAGGAGGTGGCAGTTTGCAGAATGTGAAACTCAAACTAAAACATGAACATTCTGTTTCTTTTAGGACTGAAGGATGGAGAGAAACACTTCATTTCACTGAAGTGTTTACTGTGGAAATGATGGATGTACATTTTGGAAAAATGTTTGGTATTTTCTTATAATCCATTATTACCTGAAGGTTTTCTTCCCATACAGGATTTTGGTTACACATGAGTTCATGTGTAAAAAGGGGGAGGGTAAACTTCACAATGTACATTTTTCATTTAGGGACTGAAAGGAACCTGCTGCCCCAACTCGATTTTTCAATCTGACCATTGATTGACAGTTTTAGAATTGACCTGCTCCATATCTGGGGATAAGATACTGTTTGGTGAATGTTGACATGTCTCTAATATTGATTGAGTTATAACAGGTAACACAGATGCAGAATCAGTGGCCAAGGGGCTACTGTGTGAGATGTAATTCCAGAATGGAATACTGAAGAAGTTGACCTGTGAGTAATGTTTCAACAGGTATAAAAGTAACTGAGGTTTGAAATGTAGAAAGAACATATTACAGTTAAAGCTAAAACATAGTAATGTAATGAGACAGAATTTAATTTAGACAACATCATGTAACTAGCCTGGTAAAGAAGTAAAAGCCATAGACTTTATTGTTTAGGTCATTATGGGGATATACATTTCATCTAAATTCATAATAGAAAGACATTTGATGACAGTTTGTTGGAATTCTGTATTCATTTTTTCAGTGTGATAATATCTAAGCACTTTTTAGTATCGTGATTTTGGTTGTTTTTGAATCCATAACATTAGTGTGTTTCTTTACCAGAAACATTAACAGTTCATATTATATTTAGATTTTAAAGGGGATCTCAAGGATTTCATTTAAAAATAAACACAGATGCTTGTCAGAAATTCAGAGCTATTGAAATATGTTATTTAGTTTACCTAAAGATGTTGGGGTTCTTATTTAGTTGGCACAGTCCAAGTATTAAGATTCTGAAGCTGCACTGGCAGATAAGAGGTCTACAATTAATTTAGAAAACCTGTTCACAGACGTCTGTTGTTTTAAGACACCCCACCAACAGGCTCCAAGCGGCCTACGCAGTGGTGTGTCAAATAGCTGAGGGCCCCGGAGCCCTGAGCGTAGGCTTGAGGGATTTGTATCAGATTTCTCCACACAGGTTGGTGATGCAAAAGGGGGACGCAGGAGGCTGACACAGGAGGCTGACACAGCGGAGTTCGTCTGGCTGAACGTCATCAGGACAAAGTGGCTCAACCCCAGGCTCTCCGGCCCCGACCGAGTGACCCAGCGGATCTCTCATGCAGTCCGTCTAGGAGGAAAGGGGGACAGCTCGTACCACGGGAGCCAGTGTGCGGCGGGGAAACCACCTGCTAGGACCAGGGGACGACATCAGGACGGACGTGGCCCTCGCAGACGTGGACTACTCGGAAGCAGCCATCAGTGGACTGGAGGAGCAGGACCCGGGAGGACATCTCTCCAGCAGTCGACCCGGGAGGCATCATCAGCGGACCGGAGAAGGAGGATCGGGAGGACATCTCTCCAGCATCGACCCGGAAGCCGCCATCAGCAGGCCGGAGGAGGAGGAGGAGGAAGACATCTCTCTAGCAGGCAGCCCAGAAGCCGCCGTCAGCGGATCGGGGGGACAAAGACACGGCAAGCCAGGACGGCACAGGGGACTTGTCGAGGCAGCAGAGGAGTCTACTTCTCTCTGATCAGTTCAACCCGTGAAGGGAAAGCCGCATCTCCCCCCCTCAGGTTACACCTCTCATGGTTCCTTCACTGCCATGGAAAGTGGTGTTCTGTCTCCATGAAGGTTTCGAGTACTCTAAATCCCAGCTTCGGATGGATTTATACAATGTTTGGGGGACGGACACAGTGGAAAAGAATGACAGTAGGTATGTTTCAAAATGCCTTGTTTAAGTTTATCTCTGGAGAAAGAGATAAAAAGGGGGAATTGTGGAAATTGATGTCAAGTATTATGGCAAAAAGTTCAATACAGCGTAATTCTGGTATATTCATTTTTATGTCACCTGATATATGGGATGTTAGGTATTAGTTAGTGAGAGAAATGTATGTGCGTTCATTTCAAGACTCCTAAAAGAGCAGGAGACTTTTGGGTCACACACAATTAGAGAGACAATGGTCCTTCTGATTCTGGGTGAGCTGACTTCGGGTGGATGGAAGTTCAGAGAGGGCCTGGAGGTATGAAGACAGTTAAGCTTTGTTGGATAGCTGGTCCTGAGGAGGTCATGAGATGATGACTGTTAAATTCCCAACAAGTATGGCTTTCATAAAGAAAAAACATACGACTTGTGTGATAAGCTACATGATAAGATGTGTTTTGCTGCAAACTGAGCCTGTTTGGTTCTCTGCTGGCACGCGCTGATTCGCTGTGACACAGCATCTTTTACATCTCCCAATGAGATGACCAGCTGACCTAACCCCTCCTGTTTTATTCTTGTATATCTCCTGTTGAGTCCTGGCGTTCGCTCTCTCTTCTCGGGCTGCCAGGACCGAAGGATCTACGCAGCACGGGAACCAGGGCAGGAGTACTCCTTACATTACAGTATATTATATTGTATTATATTGTATTGTAATGTATTATATTGCATTGCATTATTACCTTTTATAATTAAAACAGATTATTGTTTAAACTGGTATCCTGGTGTTCTCTGATTTCCTTCCTGTTATGATTTTAAGCAGGACTCGCCAAAACGACACGCGGAGCCGAGTTGGGTTGTAAACACCTCAAGACTCACAACAAACGTTGGACCCTGTCCCGCTCCTCCTGGCTCTTCTCCCTGTGCTCTCCAACCTGGTCAGACCTCCGTTCCCCTCTCCCTTGGACTCCGTCTAGCTTCCCTGGCCCAGACCCCCCTGCCCAGTAATATTCAATAAATGTTATTGTGCTTGAAACTCCTGTCTCTGCTCTGCTCCTGGGTTCCCTGCTAGCCTTAACAGTGGCCAGATTGTACTGTTAAGGCTAGCAGGGAACCCAGGAGCAGAAAAGAGACAGGAGGAAAGAGTTTCAAGCACAATAAAAATGTTTATTGAATAATACTGGGCTGTAGGCAGGGGGGTCTGGGCCTGGGTCCATTACTTGCTATAGTCCCAAGTTCAAAATAATACTTACAGTGGACACGTTTTTTCCCTCCTTTTTAAAAAAGTTAAGCTAACAACATTACTAATTATAACCACATCAAGCTAAAATCATTAAATACATAACGATTCAGACTTCTACAGACAAAGCTTGAAATGTCACCTCTTTTGTGACATATTCTAACACTTTTAAGTGCAAGGGAACATAATTAAAAAGTGACCATTAAGCTAGCTGTTAGCTAGGCTGCACCCACTTTTCAAAATCTATCATCAAAGTATACAGTTGGTAGCAGGCAAATCAAAAATACACATCAACTTTTGTATTTCAGGGACCGTTTGTGTTTAATATGTTAATATTTAAGAAACTTACCATAAAATCGCAGGATGGCACAGGAAAGGGAAAAAAATGCAGTTCTGTATCCACATCTCACAGTCACAGGATCCAAATGACGCATGTCCCTGGTCTTACAGCGCATGTGCTGAGAAAGTACGGCAAGCACTTTGGGACAATCAGTGCGTTTTAAATAACTGTACCATTTAAATACAACACAACATGGTAATGTAATCCCAAAACGTTGAACTTTAACATAAATGCAATTGAAGTACCTTGATTTAATTGTAAAAAGTGCATTTACTTAGTAGCTTCAATATAAAAAAAGCAATTAATGCAAACAACATCCATATTTCATTTCTTAGAGTACAGGCTTCTTACCTACTCTAACATTAAACAAGAGAAAACGAATTAACCAAAGAAAAGGGTTTTGCACTCCTGAGTAAAGATAACTTGGGTCTACAAAGACAGGTAACGTAAGGTAGCTCACAGCAAGAAGAGAAGGACAAGATACTACACTCAAAGTGCGAACACAGCACAACAGGACAAAATATCTCAACACGCGCAGAGTTGGGAGTAGGAGAAGTTGAGTCGGAGAGAGCGGCCGAGGAAATGCGCGGCTGCAGCTTAAAATGCTCCCGTCTCCTCAGGTGGACCAATCAGCCTGACGAGCAGTGGCAACTGGTCATTAGGGCACAGCCCCACCTAGTGTCAGCAGAAAGTATTAAAAATAATGATTACAAAAAATGCAGAAAAAATATAGAAAATATATTTTAAGATCATGTTAAATCATCTGATTCGTCTGTACATTGCTGTTTTAGTCTGTGTTCTTCTAATTAGTGTCTACAGTGTGTGCCTATTGAGCTGTTTAGAGCCATGTTGGACAAAACCCGATCATGCCCCTCCCTCTCACTGTCTAAGTGAACGGTGACTGTAAAAACTACACTGGGCATGCTCAGAGTATTGTCCTATTTAATGTGTGTGGCAAAACAATAATGGCCATAGGGGCACTGAGCTGCCATCCCCACCATACGTCATCTCACATAATTCAGAGCTGATTGGCTGTAAGTACGTGTGCCGCGAAAAGTGTGGTGTATGAAGAGACGAGAGACGCGTCCTAAAACCAGGAAGTAAGCTGCGCATGGGTTCCCTCTACAAAAAAGCAATGATATTTTGTTAGGATCTGTCTGTGTTGTAGTTTGTATGTCTGGTTATGGGTATTTTCATCCTTGTATATTGTCTGGTCCTTCTTCCTGTGTTTTTCCTCCCGTCGTTAGTTTCCCTGGTGTGTCTAGTTGTCTGATTGTTTTCACCTGTGGCCCTTGTGTTTCTCCTCCCCTGCCCGGCTGTGTCTCGTCTTGTGATTACCCCTTCCTGTATTTAGTCTTGTCTCTTCCTGTGTTCAGTGTCGGTTCGTCTTGTGTTGTGAGTAGTCTGCGGTGAGTGTTCTGTTCTGTCTCTGAATATTGTAGCCTTGAAATAAAGGAATTATTTTGTCACTTAAATCTTTTAACCACTCAGGTGGTGAGGTATTCGGAACTTTGATTCTTTGATCAGTATCAAATGTTTACAGTAAACCTACACCAGGGCTTTGCAACCTTTACTATCACAAGAGCCATTTGGCCCCCTTTACCACAAAAACAAAAGTGTCTGGAGCATATTTGATAACACAGATTATAAAAGTTTTAGATATAGTTCTATATATACAAAATATACAGTTTGTTGCATTTATTAAAGAATGTCATTAAAGAAATCTGTTGTTTTTTGCTATTTTTGTTATGACAAAAGAAAAATCTCAACTCTTATGAATATAAGATAAGAATACATTGGCATGTGGAGGCAGTCCTGCTTGGAGATTAAACAAAAAAATACATATTTTGATTCCTCCCCATATGTTGAATACATACAATAAAAACTGACTGACATAAATGTGCAGCCTAATAGGGTATACAGAGTACATATAAAAAGTAGGCCAGTATGTTTTTAATTAATACTTTAAACCATTTCAGTTTGCCTACATTCCCTCACGTACAGCAATATGTCTGTTCCGTATAACAGTGCTGTATGTTTAATATAGTTTACATTAAACTCATCACAGAGTATGCTGGAGCTGAAATGTTGCCATTTTAATGACCCTGTTCTTTACGGTCTTTAAAGAGATAAGTCTTATTTATGAAAAATGTCACGTTTCTCCGGCTTTGAACATATTTCCAAACCTTATTATCTCGTAAGCAGCCACAAAACAATCAGCAGTTGTTGAGTTTAAAGACTTGATCGACTTCCTGAAAATATATTTGCTCCGCTGAGCTTTCACAGCTCCGAATTCAATATCTTTCGCTCTTTTTTGGATTCATGCAAGATTAGTTTAGCTACGCCAGGGGCTGTAACTCAGGATACGCCACCTGCAGAAAAATACACAGCAGGAAGACGTAGTAGGATGTGACGGACAGCCTATTTGAGTCGACAACACATTAAGACTTTTTTTTTTTTTTTCAGTGTTGCAGTGCACCTCGAACTACAAGAGGAGTTACATTAGTCCAAAGATTATTTCTTCTATATTGTTATAAGTTATCAAAGCTATAGGGAGCCATTTCAGATGGGCTAAAGAGAAGCAGGTTGCCGACCGCTGACCAATAGGATGATTTTTTTAATGCTGTGATCAACTGACGTTTGTACAAGCAAAAACATTTATTTAAACCATGGTCTGAGCAGAGGGTAATAATAAGAAAGAACTTTATGATTTGTGCTACAAACCTTTGTTTGCGTGTTCGGGGATGGGAAAGAGTGCCCAGTGCAGAGGGGCAGCTCTGAAGTTGGCAGGGCAGGGTGCTTCCACAAGGCCATGGCCAATCATTTCCTTACCAGGATGGATACAGAGGAATTGTATTAATACTTCTGATTGCCAGTCTGCTAACTTCCAGAACCACTAGCCTACAACCTGCCTAATCCCCAACTCTCGCTCTTGCTCCTGCTCCTGCTCCTGCTCCTGCCTCAGCTCTTGCTTGCTGCCCCAAATAAATGTACTTTAATTGGAAATGAATCATGTGTGGTCTCCTTCTTTTGTCCATCCTTGAGCCAGGGCGTGACATGGGGGCTCATCCAAGTCACATTTTGTTTAGGTTGGAGTATCACACATGGATGTAGTGGTTTGGGAGAGCTTTAAAACAATCTAGTTTGGGCCAGTATTCTTTGAGGTAAATATGCTAAAATGTTTGGTGTGGCATGTGACTGGTGTTCTCCTCTGTGAGGCCTAGCAGCAGGTTCTAATAGAGAGTCTGTTGTGGGGGGTTTGGTTTAGTGTGACAGAGAAAGTGGCTAGAGCAAATTGTCTCGGAATCACGTCCATGGTTTCTTGTGGGGTCGCTGTGTATACAGTTGCCTTCCAGTACCACTGGGTTTCAGTGAATAAATACCCGGCCGTCACAAGTATCTGTACGAAGACTAGCGAAGAGTTTAGTCAGATAAGTGACATACTCTAATTAGTTAGTTGAGCATGGGGAGTCACCATTGTTGTTGCCACTAGTTGCATAGTGTAAAGGTTTGGTGTATGTTACCTCAATTTGGTTATCTAGTTTGCTAGATTTTTGTGGTTTGATATGGCTAATATTATGCAAGATTTTGTTCAGTGTCCCTCGGATGAGTTGTTGGAGCAATGTACAAAGGAGCAGTTGAGTTGAGTTGAAGATTGCTCATTATTACTCAAGTATTACAAACAAAGGAAAACCTGAAAAATATTAAAACTGCGGTCACAGACGTGCACGCAGTTGTGGGCGGGCCTTCGCGTCCGAGCGCCTGTAGGGGAGGGTCGCCGGTCGTCCCGGCGTCAAGCAGATGCGCGCGTGTCCTCCGAAATGAGCCGTTCGTCATTTCTCAAACGTTCGCGTCCCGGACTCCCAGGTCTTCCGGCAGCGACCGGGAAACGTATGTGGGCTCGCCGCCTCGAAGGAAAACACATTTCTGTAAAGGCTCGTCGACGATCGATTATGGCGGAGGCTGTCTGGAGGAGCAGTAACCGTGGCGTGCGGTGCAGTGGGTTGTGCCGACTTTCTGCCCTTGACCGTTTGTTTACTCGATAAACGCATCTCCTCTGGATATTAGGCCATGTATGTTCCATACCAGTGGAGTTTGCTTTTTGTTGTGTTTATTGATCAAAAAGCAAACCTTCAACACAGCTGTTATGTGGTCAAGGTAAGTAAAGTAATGATTGAAGCTGTGTATTGGTTAATATTAGCGTATGACTTAAAAATGTAGTCTTAACATATGTATTGTACTGTATTACAGGATAAAAGTTATCAGATATAATTGTAAATAGCATGCGATGTCATTTAAAAGATCCTGTTAGCAGGGCAGTGGTGTTTGTTCTCGGCATGAAAGAGGTCTCCATTCCATTGCTAGTAAGACATGTAGGTGATTAGGTAAGGTGTGGGTGAGAAGAGAAATTAAGACAGTTTGTATGTGAAATGAAAAAAAAAATGTATTTGTGCTTGAAATAGTGTATGCAATGAAACGGAATGATTGTTTTTGGCTGGGAAGTCAGATGTGTTTGCAGATTAGGTATAGAATATGTGGGAATGTGGATTGGTGCTGATAACGTCAGACCTTTTTGCTGACTGTGGAACAACCTGTGGAAATGACTGTAAAGTAAGTAGGGTTAGGTGCAAGATGTCACAGAGTTGGTTAGTGTTTGTTGTGGATGGAGTTGACAGTGTTGAAAGCAATGGTGTGCCTCTCCTTGTGTACGCATATAAAGACATAACATATATATAGTCTGGTTTCAAGGCAGGTCACTCCACAGAAACTGCTCTCATTGCTGTCACGGAGGAACTGCACACTGCCAAAACTGCATCCCTCTCCTCTGTCATCATCCTGTTGGACCTGTCTGCTGCATTCGACACGGTGAATCATCAGATCCTCCTTCGCACTCTCCAAAAACTTGGAGTTTCAGGCTCTGCACTTTCCCTCCTCACCTCATACCTGAAAGACCGTACCTACAGGGTGACTTGGAGAGGGTCTGAGTCCGACCCTTGTCAATTAACTACGGGGGTCCCTCAGGGCTCTGTTCTTGGTCCCCTCCTCTTCTCCTTGTACACAAACTCGCTCGGATCAGTCATTAGCCCGCATGGTTTTTCTTACCACTGCTACGCTGACGACACCCAATTAATTCTGTCCTTTCCCCGCTCAGAGACCCAGGTCGTTGCACGCATCTCTGCTTGTCTAGCTGACATCTCTCAGTGGATGTCTGCTCACCACCTCAAGCTCAACCTTGACAAGACTGAGCTGCTCTTCCTCCCGGGAAAAGATTGTCCAACTCTTGACCTGACAATCAACATCGGCACCTCAGTTGTTTCCCCGACTCAGACTGCAAGGAATCTGGGTGTGACCCTAGATAACAACCTGTCCTTCACTGCAAACATCGCTGCTACAACCCGCTGCTGCAGATACACGCTTTACAACATCAGGAAGATACGTCCCCAGCTGACTCAGAAAGCGACTCAGGTTCTGGTCCAGGCTCTCGTCATCTCACGCCTAGACTACTGCAACTCCCTCCTGGCTGGTCTACCTGCATGTGCCATCCGACCTCTGCAGCTCATCCAGAATGCAGCGGCTCGTCTGGTTTTCAACCTTCCTAAATTCTCCCACACCACTCCGCTCCTCCGCTCCCTTCACTGGCTTCCGGTAACTGCTAGAATCCACTTCAAGACACTGGTACTTGCTTACCGTGCTGCGAATGGATCTGGCCCTTCCTACATCCAGGACATGGTTAAACCGTACACCCCAGCGCGTGCACTACGCTCTGCATCAGCCAAACGACTCGTTGCGCCCTCGCTGCGAGGGGGACCCAAGTTCCCATCGGCGAAAACACGTGGGTTTGCTATCCTGGCTCCAAGATGGTGGAATGAGCTCCCCATTGACATCAGGACGGCAGATAGCTTGCACATCTTCCGGCGCAAACTGAAAACTCATCTCTTTCGACTCCACTTCGAGCGTTAGAAACGATTAACGAAGCACTTTTATACTAATAAAGGACTGGATTACCTAAAGCCAGTTGAGTAGCACTTGAAATGTTTGGCTCTATGAAACCTGATATACTTATATGATTCTGTTTTCTTCAAGGTTGTGTCTTCCTGGTCGAATGTACTTATTGTAAGTCGCTTTGGATAAAAGCGTCAGCTAAATGCAATGTAATGTAATGTAATATAGTCACACATTACTCCTAACAAGTCGCTCTGGTACTGACAACAGTTATGTGAGACTCGGCAGGGATTAAGGCACTTTGTATACCTGTCCCTGCTTCCGTTGTGTACACACACACACACACAACCAAATCACATCAATACCAAGAAATTACTGTGAGTGTTCTTTGTCAGTTACAGAAATGGAACTGTTGAAGGTTAGGACTGCTTGGGTATGAAACATTGAACTGCTTCATGAGTACTGAAGTACATTGGCTTGACTTTGGTTTCTGACAGATATTGAGTTGTATTTGTGACATATAAAGATTGTAAAGATACAGATACATGCCTATTGCACAGCTAGTAGGGCTGCACGATATTGAAAAAAACTGACATCGCGATTTCCCCCCCCCCCCTGCGGTATATATTGCGTTTTTTTTATCCTGTTAAGTCCCGGCGGGTCCTTTACTTTTTTTTTCACGACACTGTGTCTCAGGGGATCTTATTATTTAAGAACCTATTAATGTGTTATACCAGATTAACGGAAATAATCTCAGCTGACTGACGATACAAACCATTTTTACCAAAACAAAACACAAGTCTCATAAGAAGCATCTAAATGACCCCTGAGCGAAAATGCTAACGCACTTAGTTACAGAACTCAAGATAAAAGTACGCCTATTACTAGTTATCGTAGTTGCACATACAAGATATCCGATTAAAGCTGAGGTTCCACAGATTATTTAGGTATATAGTATCATCACTGAGTGATCCGAACTCGGACAGGGGAAGCAAACACAGACATCACAACACGTACCTTTACGTAGCTTCTAGGGGAGATGTCTCACCGTAGCTGTCAATCTGATCAAAAGACGTGTTCAATGGCATTAAAACAAGAAAAAACGGGGCTGAATCGGTTAATCCATAGGTTTTTAACGTCTCTGTATAAAATAATTATTTCATTTATAAGCCATAATTCCATTTTTATGTAAAAATCGCAGAGCAAAAGTTAGCTGCTAATGGTAGCTACCAGAGTGGCTGCTGCTTCCGGTCTTGGCTATGCGGCAGTCCAGCGCAGTGTAACACACACATTACCAAATAAGGAGTGAGAGTGACGCGTAGCCAAAACCGGAAGCTGCTAATGGTGGCTACCATTAGCAGCTAACTTTTGTGCTCCGATTTTTACATAACAATGGAATTATGGATTATAAACAATTGCTTCAAAGCCACATATACATTATCAACCTATGGATCAACCGATTCAGCCGCTTTTTTCTCGTTTTAATGCCATTGAACACATATTTTGATCAGATTGACAGCTACGGTGAGACAATCTCCCGTAAAAGGTACGTGTTGTGATGTCTGTGTTTGCTTCCCCTGTTCCGAGATCGGATTGCTTAGATACTATACTTAAATAATCTGTGGAGTCTCAGCTTTAATCGGATATATTGTATGTGCAGTTTCGATAAGTAATACGGGTATTAACCCTTCAATTTCGAGAAAACTCTGTTATCCTCTTAGGCCCCACGGACCCAAAATCGCGTCATTTGCAGGAAACAACGTCTAAGGAACCTTAATATTTAATAAACTATGAATATTTTATATCCATATAACGTGAAAAAAACTAATTTAACTGATCGTTTTCATTTATTTTTTCAAAAAAAACACACAATGCTAACAGTGAGCCTCTGAATTAGCCCCGAGCGAAAAATGCTAACCTATTACTGCACCGACAATTACTCCTAGCTCCCTTATTACTTATCCTAGCTCCACATCCAACACATTGTTTATGACCGTAAAGACACAGAATCTAACGGTGCCCACCTCAACACTGAAAGATACAAACTCGCGAGTTTATCAACAAAAACGTACATCAAAACAAGTGCCGCTAGCTACTAACATGCGCTAGGCTAACTTAGCACTGCACACACCCACCGCGTGTTCCAATGAAAAGCATACAACGTCAACACATTTCAGTATAACACACCAATTGATATTACTCACGTTTGACAAAGTGGAGCAGGGTTTCTATGTACCGAGAAGTGGGTAGTTTAATGAGTCTGTTGACGACCAAACCTCCGCGCACACACACAGCCAGGGCAAGCTACCTGAATTAAGTCTCTCCCTAAACCGGCAATACCGGAAATGTGACATTCGGTTTGTCCTTCACAATAAAGTTTTTCAAAATAAAGGTACATTTAATATTGACGTATCAAATTGATTCAAATGTCTTACACAACACATGTATCGAGACAATAAATGAACTGTTTATATAGTCGATCAACACCGTGTATGTTACTCATTACAGGATAATCACATGACACTAAATCAGACCGGCTGTTCTCTTCCGTTTACATCCTGGTGGTTTAAACTATGTGTTCTATTGTATTGCATAGAAAGATGTGTTACTGTTCTGCTTGTAGTGGAAAGACTGTTTGTAGTCGTAGATATTAAAACAAAGATGGAAAACATTTCACCATACATTGTTTAGGACTTTTATATGTATTGGGTGTTTATGGTTCATGTGGGAAATTAATAAGCAGAGCTGTTGCTGGTAAATTTGTGTGCCATCATAATAGCAATGTGTATACAGCGTTTCGTGAATATCTGGAAAAATATGCGAGTAGTTTGGAGCAGTGCTTGAATTGGAATGAAAAAGGTGCCAGTACTCTAAAATCAGCAACTTTTTCAAGTCAATTTTATATATACAGCCCACAAACAAGAATTTGGCTACTATAATGCTGGTGGGTTTGTCTCTTTACTACTGTATATTTTAGAAAGGTTCACTGTACTTAACATTTTTTATGATAGGCAGCGGATATGGCTAAAGCTCAGTAAGGTCAATATTAACTGAAAATATAGCAATCAAAGTCTAGATCTTCTGCTGAAGACACATGAAGCAGAGACCTTTCAGGTGAGAGCCCCTCTGGTGGTGTTCAACATTAATGACAAGGAAACAAAGCTCTGGTCAGAAGCATTTTTTATAAAAAGCTTTAACAAAATTAAGTATTTCTGTACATTTTGAATGCAATCTAACTTTCCAACTCAGAAAACGAAAAACGAAAAAGTGCCAAAAGTCTTCTCACATGGCTGAGCTGCTTTGCAATATACTTCACCACTGAAGAATACAAATATGTATAAAGTAAACTATGATGCAATCTAACTTTCCAACTCAGAAAAATGATAAAGAGCATGAACAAAGAACATGTAAAAACAAATGCAAAATTTGCACAATCTAAAATGAGAAACTGTAACTGCAAGTAACAAAGTCTGAGCCATGGTAAAGAGTTACATTGAACACCAAGCTGATCAGATAACTCCCTGGTTGGTCTGAAGTCCTTCTATCTCCAGGATCTGTACAAATCGGCACATTATGCCAAAAGTCTTCTCACTGGGTGAGCTGCTTTGCAATATACTTCACATTGTTAGAAAAGGCTCCAGAAGGCCTTGGGGACATCAGTATCAGGGGCTGGAGCTGGACAGGCTCTTTCATCAGCACTTCTCCTTCCCTTTGCCAGCCAGGACCTCACATACTGTTCCGGATTGAACTGTCCTAGTGATGGTCCATTACATTTAATGAAAACCAGGCTGGACAGTCGGCTGACAGAGAGAGCATTCCTTTTTGCAGTAAGGATATCGTTCATGCAGCTGAATGCCCGCTCACACTCACTAGTGGAGACAGCGATGGTTCGGACTGCTTTCAGTAGAGGCTCCATGGCAGCAGGTGTACGGGATGCCCTGGTTTCCTTGTATTCGCGAAAGCCCTGAACAGTCTCTCTTCTGTCCACTTTCAGCACTTCGCACAAACGTAGCACCTCTACGTCCCCATACTGTACGTCTAACTCCTCTTCAGGCCAACTTCCAGGATGGATAACTTTCATGTCCTGGATTAGCTGATTGTCCCGGGCCTCCCGGCCATGTAATGGGATTTCTCTTGTGCTGACATGAGAGGAGGTTGTGGAAGTCATTCTGTGTCTCAGATTCTCTACCATACTGCGGAAAAACTGACCTGCATGAATCTGTACAAGCCTGCCATTCTCACGCAGGGCAACACCCTTGAAGGACTTCTCAGCTAGAGCTGTATGAACTGTAGTCATGTGTGGGCCAGGCATGGTGACCATGGATTCAAAAACTCGTATTTCTCGAGTTAAGAGCCTATCTGCTGTAGGCAGTGTCATCTCTCTTTTTTGGAGTTGCCGAGAGAGGTCGCTGAGCTCTGTGAGCGCATCGTACATCAGTCCCAGATTGCTGACAAACGTTGCAGATGTGCATGCTCTGTCTCTGGAATCCCTGCTCGTGTCGTTTGCAGCATTTGTGAAGTGATCATGAAGCACTCGGTAGTTTTCCCAGACTGCTCTGACGCTCCTTTCACTTGAAGCCACCCAGCGGATGGACAAAACACGCCCTATCACCAGGAGACGCTGTCCGACTGCTTGCGCACACTGCGCTAACTGCCTCTGATTTTTGGGGGAGGCATGGAACAAGGAATAGAGTTTGTCAAAAAAGATCTGGAAATGATTGAGCCCTGAGACCTCCTTGACCACATCCCCAACTGCCAGCTCTAGACGATGATTGGAGCAGTGCCACACAAACAGGCTTGGGAATTTACTACACAACTGGGTAGCAACGCCTGTTCTCTTCCCTAGCATGACTGAAGCCCCATCACATGCAAAAGAAACGAAACACTGACCTAAAAAGTCCTCGTTAAAATCTCTTCCAAGACACTCCATTAACGCCTTTGTGATGTCATCAGCCGTTGTTCCATCCAACTCGATCAGCTCCCAAAAAAACGTTTCGGGCTCAGCATCAGCTAATGCTGAGCGTAGACACACAACAAGCACCGTTTTACCACTAATAGTGGTAGATTCATCGACCAAAACACAGAGTTTTCTTTGGTTTTCTGTAATGTCTTTTGCCATTTTTTTCTTCAGCTCATGAGCTATGTGGTCGATGATTTTGCCACAGGTTTTATTGGAGTGCAAAACCCTGCCCACGTTCAGCCCATTCAGTTTCTGTACATTCAAATCAATTGGCATGTCTGTGAATGGCCGGCTATGTTTGCCAATTTTATATGCCGTTCGAAAAACTCTGATAGTGGTGTCTAATTCAGATTTATGCATAGACTGCACTTGATGTTGAATAGTTTCACGTGAAGCAGATGTAAGGATGTCAGCAGATTTTACATGGGCTTGTGATTCTTTATGTTCTTTGATTTTTTTTCTCAGGCTAGCTTGTTGTTTGCCCTTGTCAACACCGAAATGAGACACTGCACACTCACCCCATTCAGTTGACAGTTTCAGTCCTTGTCCAGTGTGTATTCCCAAAGATTTGACATCTCTGCATATCCGACATCCTAGCTTCTTATCTTTAAGAAGGAGCCATGCATTGGTCTTGCAAAAATATTGCACCTGGTCCGTTGTCCAGCAGTCAGGTGCATCGCTTTGCCCGGTGTTGGTGGTGGCAGTTGCGCCAGCAGCAGCAGCTAACGTTAGAGGCTCTGGAGGAGGCGGCGGAGCTAGTGCTAATGCTAATGCACTAGAACTTGGAGCAGGAGGATCAACCAAAGAAAGCTCCCCATCAGACACAATTTCCAACACAGGCACAGCATTCTCTGTATTTGAAGTTTCTTCCGGCGACAACCGCTGTCTTTTTGCACTTTTATTAATCCACGCTAACATTTTAGAAATGCTAATTTGTGACGTGACTTGCTTTCCTTCTCTCGGGGGCGTGCCTGCTCTGTTCTATCACTCTACATAGCCACCCACTGGGTGGGAGTTGCACTGCATAAACACAACACACGTGCATCTAGGTATGTATATTGTAAAGCATTAAAACATGGTTTTACTAACAGTTTTCAGTATGTTGTTACTTCGGCATTATTATTATTTTGAAACGTGTATTACTATTAAATCACGGTCAAAAAGGTTAATTTTGACATAGTCGTTTCCACCACAGTATTTACATGGAGAAGATAAGCCCCGCCCCCTCTCCAGCACGTTCTGTTTGAATGACAGGAGTAAACAGCTGACAGCCGCTGTGAAACTCCAGTGGTTAGAGCGATGAGAATGTCCGTTCGGCACCTCATGACGCATCTACTGAGTACCGGGCGGCTGTATATATATATATATATGGATGTATAATAAGAACGGCGGGAGAGTGTTGAGTACTGGCACGGTGCATGAGTACCGGAGTACCGCCAGCATGCCGGTACTGAGCAAGAAGTGCCGGTACTCCATGGGTCAGAACCAGAAGTGCCGGTACTGCGTACCGGTGAGTACCGGCCCAATTCCAGCACTGGTTTGGAGTCATTTGAGACATGTAAATGGTCAAAATGTGTACATTCTCTGTTAGCTTACGTTCACCCCAATTGAGCTAGCAACTATTTTATTCGCAATTTAACATGATATTGGATATCGGCTTAACTTGTCCTGGACTGGAATTTTTACGATCTTTTCCCGAGGAGGTGTTTGCGAAAATGCGCTTAAAATGCATGAATAACACCGATTTTTCAAAATGGCCGACTTTCTGGGGGGCGGGGCTAACGGAAGATATTTTGCAATATGTCCGCAATTCCATCAGTAATGTCTGTGGCAAGATTGGGGTACAGATGGAGCACTCCAGATAAGACTCAGATGGGTGTGTCCCAGTCAAAAGCCCAGCGGATGCCAGTGGCTGGGGGTGTTGCCAAATTGCTAGAGGGCGTTGCCCAATTTCCCCATTTGTTCAATTACAGGATTTAACCATGAGATGGCGCTTCATTCACAAAATACACAAAGACAACTGGGTGTTGATGAACTTAGTCTGTTTGCAAAGTTTGCAGCTCAGCAGTTGTGTTTGTTGAATACTGTAGCATTGAATCACTTATTTGTTACTGTATGGTTTTCACAAGCTACTATAATGAAAAAACATCAATATTTTAGATCAAATAAAGTATATAGTTTGCTTTATGCAGTATATTTTTTGTAATATTGTTGGGGTGTTTTTACACAGTACAGTAGATTGAAGTAAATCAACTTATACATTAAGATAAGATAAAATGGACCTTTATTAATCCCGTGGGGAAATTCAGTAGTTCAAACAGCAACAGGGTGAGAGTGAAAAACAGGATAGCACAGATTCACACAGATTAATAAAATCAAAAATAAGATGAGCGATACAAATAATAATAATGAGAAACTATGAAATAAGAAATGAATAAAACTAAAATATAATTATCATATCATATATTATAATGTATTGTATTATTAAGTAATATCATACATTAACCCCATTATAGCAGTTGCCACATTGAATGGATGAACACATTTATGCATCAATAATTACAACAGAGTATTTCTAAATACAAGTTGTAAAAATACTTATATGTATTTAATATTAACCCTTTGGAGTCGACCGTCAAGCCGGCGTGATCAGATCACATGACCTGTGCTGCATAAAAACAACAGTCCGGACAACATTGCCGTGTGTTTTTGTCGAAAGTACTGGCTTGAAACTATATCCCAGTCTTTGTTTCATGCAAAAAGACCCAGTAAACACGGAGGTACGATGATATAAAGTTAATACATTTCAAAAGTATGAAAAATGGAAGCACATATTTGAATATCTTCGCCGTATTTTATCATTTTACGAAACGGAAAATACTGGAAACTGTAGATCCTGCTCAACAGGATGTATATGTGTATTTCTGTCGAAAGTACTGGCTTGAAACGATATGCCAGTCTTTGTTTCATGCAAAAAGACCCAATAAACACGGACATTCGATGATATAAAGTTAATTCTTTCACACACACATACAGGTATTGGGCCGAGCGCGACACCGTACTTCCGGTCTGCGCCGTTTTACGCGAGGTGCAAGCAGCCGTACACCGTCTAGGTGTTGCTAAGCTTTCTGTACTGAATATCATAGTCTATTGCCTTAATCAATATCTAGTCAACTCTAAAATACCACATACAGTATATGCAATGGCATGATAATATTATTGTGACAAGTGGGGTATTCACCTGGTGTTTCCAGAAATTAGACGTAGATGCAGCCAAAATCGACGAAGGCCACTGTCGTTTTTCCATACATCTGCAGGCAGTCTGTAACAACCCACACAGCTCTAGTTTACGCTGGTAACGACCTAAAGCACACCCCTCAAGTCCAGAGATGTAATCCGAAGACATGCAGCGATTTCTTCGGTCGTTAATTCAGAAAAAAAACCTACTGCGCTCTGCCTAGCTAGTTAGCTAGCTGTTTATATTTGCACTTCCAGGATATTAGCACCTCCAGGAAAATGGCGCATTTATATATATTTATATGGCGCGTGTTGCATTGTGGGTAGCTCGTGACATCACTGTGTGTGAAAGAATACAGATATATTTCAGAAGTATGAATAATGGAAGCACATATTTTAATATCTTCACCGTATTTGATCATTTTACGAAACGGAAAATACTGGAAACTGTAGATTCTGCTCAACAGGATGTATATGTGTATTTCTGTCAAAAGTACTGGCTTGAAACTATATGCCAGTCTTTGTTTCATGCAAAAAGACCCAATAAACACGGACATACGATGATATAAAGTTAATACAGATATATTTCAGAAGTATGAATAATGGAAGCACATATTTTAAAATCTTCGCCGTATTTTATCATTTTACGAAACGGAAAATACTGAAAACTGTAGATTCTGCAGGATGTATTTACCAGGGAGGGAGGGGGTGAGGTAATCAGGTAAACGGAGTGATACGAAACGAGACGAAGAGAGACGGCGGGAGACTGCGATTGAAGTAAAGTGACAGACAAACATTGAGAATTTAGATATAGTTAGATAGATTTAGAGTTTTGAAGATTCAACTATGATGAAGAGAACTCTGAACGTGAGTCAAGCTTTAAGCTTGTTTTTTTACATGGAGGAGGAGGAATCTGTGATGTTGCCCTCTGTGTCGTAGTTGACAGAAACCGCTTTGAAGCGCGGCACAGATAAAGACAGAAAAAACTGATTTTTGTACATAATGTGTATATATATATTTGTATTATATTTATAATAACACCTTATCAGAATGAAATCCCATGCTACCTCAATCAAACTTTCACATTATCATAGTGACATCCCATGTATTACGTTACCATTGACTGTTAGCAGGCTCAATGTCGAGTCAAGGCAACATAATAAAGGAGACGGTAGCCAAAGTAATCAAAAAAGAATTTAATTAATAATTACCACCATGGTTGAACAAAGGAAATATAAAGTAATGACAGACAAGAACACATACTGCACAGACAGGATCAGCACCAGACAAAGGGGAAGGCAGAATACTTATACATGAGGTAATGACGAGACAAGACACACCTGGGTTAATTACAAATGGGTACACCTGGAGGGGAAACGATAAGGACTACAAAACCATAACAGGAAACTACAGCTAGACATGACCCATCACACTAGGAGTGCCTGATCAGGGCACAAACACATAACACCCCCACACCCAACTTTATGTCCATAACCCCAAGGCGAAATGGGGGAATGAACATAAACAGAAGAAGGAAACAAGAAACAATAATACTGTCAGCACAATAACAAATACGAATTGTACTAACAGCACCGGTATGGACGGCCATAACCCCCACACCACCCCATGGATAAATAGCACCCCCCCCCTGACTACAGCCGTGATAGCGCGTCAGCCAACACATTGTCCTTGCCCTTGACGTGAACCACGTCAACATCAAAGGCCTGCAGGAAAAGGCTCCAGCGCATTAGCCGCTGGTTCAAATTCCGCATCCTGCCTATAAAGACCAACGGGTTGTGGTCGGTGTATATTTTAATCGGTACCTGGGATGAACCGACATACACCTCGAAATGGGAGAGAGCCAAAATCAAGGCCAATGCCTCCTTTTCAATTGTCGAGTAGCGCCGCTGGTGTATATTAAACTTTTTAGAAAAATACGACACCGGATGTTCTATACCCCTGTCATCGTCCTGCAGAAGCACCGCGCCTGCGCCCAGCTCACTAGCATCCACAGCCAACTTGAAAGGCTTTGTGAACACAGGCGCTGCGAGGACAGGAGCACTGACCAGGATGGACTTGAATTGCTGAAACGCAAAAGTGCACCTAGGCGTCCTCTGAAATGGGATCTTTGGGCTCAAGAGATCCGTGAGGGGAGAAGCTACCGCTGAGAAATTCCTGCAAAAACCCCTATAATACCCCGTCATCCCCAGAAAACACCGGAGGTCCCGACGTGTAGCAGGCTCTGGAAAGCCAAGTATCGCCTCCACCTTGGAGTGGACAGGGCGGACCTCCCCCCGCCCCACTACCTTGCCAAGATAGGTGACGGTCGCCCTGCCAAACTCGCACTTGGCCAGGTTTAGGGTCAAGTTTGCCTGACGAAGCCGGTCAAAAACTTCCCGCAAACTAACCATGTGCCCCTCCCAATCGTCAGAATAGATGACGAGGTCATCGAGGTAGGCCTCACAATTAGCTACGCCTGACAGCACACGATTCACCAGCCTCTGGAAAGTCGCAGGCGCGTTGCGCATACCAAACGGCATTACCGTATATTGCAGGAAACTGTCAGGTGTCACGAACGCAGAAATTAGTTTAGCGCGATCCGTAAGTGGCACCTGCCAGTATCCTTTCAGCAAATCCAGCTTGGTTACATAAGACGCACTCCCCACCCTGTCGACACAGTCCTCCATTCTGGGCAATGGAAAACTATCAGGCCTAGTCACGTTATTTACCCGGCGAAAATCCGTACAAAACCTATCTGTCTTGTCTGACTTATCAACCAATAAGCACGGCGAGCTCCATGGGCTGAAACTGGGCTCAGCGATATTGTTAGTGAGCATGTATTCCACCTCTTTCTGTAACCGCGCCCGCTTATATGGATTCACGCGATATGCGTGCTGTTTAATGGGTAATGCCTCCGCCACATCGATGTCATGTTGTAATACGTTAGTGCGAGAAGGAATATCGGAGAACAGCTCACAATGAGACCCAACCAAACCCCTGATATCATCTCGCTGCGTTGTTGATAAATGGCCAAGATGACAGTCAAGAGTGATCAATGACTCAGTGTTTGTCAACCGTCCCTCCACGACCGCCTTGGACGGAATAATGACGTCATCTTCCAGTTCTCCAACCCCCTCTGAAAAACAAAGACTGTCATTCCTCTCATCAACGCTAGATGGGGCCAACATACAAACTGACACCGGCACAGTGGACACACTCGCAGAGGGAACAACAATACTGTCAATAGGATTCACCAGAGGCTCCCTCACATAATATGGCTTAATCATATTAACATGACACAAGCGAGTCTTCCGCCCACGATCCGGTGTCTCGATCAGGTAGTCCAAATCCCCTACTTTCTCTCTAACCAGGTACGGCCCACTAAACCGTGCTTGTAAGCTGGAGCCTGGGACAGGCAACAACACTAAAACCCTCTCCCCTGGCACAAACGTTCTATCCCGAGCCTTCCTGTCATACCAGCCCTTCATCCTCCCCTGTGTGTCACTCAGATTTATCCTCGCTAGTTCACATGCCCTCTTCAGCTTCTCCCTAAAGCCACAGACATAGTCTAACAGGTTCTTCGGCTCGCTCTCCCCCAACCACTTCTCCCTCAGCAGCTTAAGCGGCCCCCTAACCGAATGCGCAAATACCAGCTCTGCAGGACTGAATCCCAAAGATTCCTGCACCACCTCCCTTGCGGCAAACAACATTAAATGAACCCCTTCATCCCAGTCGTCCTTCGTGTCACGACAGAACGCCCGAAGCATTGTTTTTAGCGTGGAATGGAACCTTTCCAAAGCTCCCTGGGATTGTGGGTGATATGGGCTAGAGAAACTATGCGATATATCCAGCTGCTTTAAAACCTGCGAGAAGATGCGGGATACAAAATTCGTACCTTGGTCGGACTGTACCACGCGAGGCAAACCGAAAACGGAGAAAAACCTCACCAAGGCCTGTGACACTGTTTTGGCCGTTATCCGTTTCAGTGGAATCGCTTCCGGAAACCGTGTGTTGGCACACATAATGGTCAAAAGAAAGCTATTACCTGCCTTGGTTCTAGGGAGTGGACCCACACAATCAATAATAACCCTCTCAAAAGGTTCCCCCACTGCCGGGATAGGGTAGAGTGGCGCCGGTGGAATGACCCCGTTAGGTTTTCCCACCACCTGACATGTTGAACACCCCCTGCAGTGCTGCACCACATCCCGTTTCAACCCTGGCCAAAAAAATTGACGCAGCACTCTATCATATGTCTTATTGACCCCCAGATGTCCTGCAAGCCTGTGATCGTGAGCCAAACACAGAATATCGTGACGGTATCTAAACGGAACCACAACCTGCGTCACCACATTCCAATCATTCTCCGCTGACGCGTCGAGGCTAGGAGACCATTTACGCAGCAATACCCCGTCCCTCAGGATATAGCAACTTTTAGAAACCTCACTCTCTCCCACTCCCACGGTGCTCGCAAAAAGGCCTGACAGGCTTGGATCTCTACCCTGTTCCGCGATAAGCTCCTCGCGAGCAAAAGAAAACCCAGCCGCGCTACTGGCAGACTCACACGAGGAAGTAGAGGGCAGTAAAGGGCTGAGACCGGCTGGAATAGATGGAAGAACAGCATCACATTCAAGAGGGGCAATTTCAGGAACAAGCTGAGACGATGACCACAAGTCGGGTTGCCCCGGGAGCGCCCCCTCCACCTCATGCTCCCGTGGTACTGCACCCTGGGGATTATCCATAAGTGGGTCACGACACTCAGGCACCCCGTTAACAGTCGCTATGATGGTATCAAACAAGTCCACGTCGTCCTTTTCCTCGGCCAGAGCCTTAATAACCATGGCCCGCGTGACTGCACATGAGGAGAACACCCTCGGATACGCATCCGCTAGGACGTCCACCGCCCCAGACTCTGCTGGCACACAAGTCATATCTGCCTTCACGAGGACCCTACCCCCTGCCAGATCATTCCCGAGGATTAATGACACACCCTCGACAGGAAAACAATTTTCCACCCCAATTACCACTGGCCCCGACACCAACTCAGATGTAAGATGGATAGTGTGAAGCGGAACTTCCATGACATGCATCCCAAAAGACCTGATAGTTATCCCAGCATCCACCTCTGAACCACTGTCAAAAGGCAGCACATCTCTCCGAATAAATGACTGGGACGCAGCCGTATCCCTTAATATGGTCACAGGAACCTTCACCCCTTCGCCGGACAAGGATACAAACCCCTCACTGATGAACGGTAAGTAAGCTTTCATATCCTCACCCCTTTGGGCATCCCTACTCAGAAATGTGTGTGTGGGTGTCATTACCAACGATATTTGTTTACTGGGACGGGTAAGGGCAAAACAGTTCTCCTTTATGTGGCCTTTTTTACCACAGTGGAAACACTCACGCATTTCTCCCCTCATTCCCCGCTCAGCAACCTCGCCCACACTGCCACCGCCTGAGGCCACAGGCCTGTCACCCAAGCCCCACCTCGGTCTACTCTCCACACTGCGCACGGGATAATTAGGTCTGTCAAAGAGCACTTTGTGCGTCAACACGAACTCATCCACAAGGCTCGCAGCCACCGAGCACTCAGTCACCTTATGTTCATTAATGTACATCGCCACATTATCGGGCAAACAATAGGACTTAAACTCCTCAAGAAGCACGAGTTCCCGCATCTTAACCAAAGTGTCCACCTTCTCCGACGCGCACCAACGATCAAACAACAGCTCCTTCTCGTAAGCAAACTCCACGTAGGTCTGCACATTGTTCTTTCTAAGAGCGCGAAACCTCTGCCTATATGCCTCCGGCACAAGCTCGTAAGCCCTAAGGATAGCAGCCTTCACCACGGCGTAATCCTGGGTGTTTGGGCAAAGTGACGCGTAAACGTGTTGTGCTTTCCCGGTGAGTGCGCTCTGGAGAAGTAATGTCCACTGGTCATTAGGCCATTTCAGAGTTGTGGCTATATTTTCGAACATAGAAAAATATTTGTCAACATCCTTCTCTGAAAATTGCGGGACCAGACGTAGGTGCCTAGTAGCATCGAACCTAGCTTCAAGATGCACTGCCCGCGCCTCTACCCCAAGCCTTCCAAGCTCAAGCTCATGCACGCGCCCACGTTCTGCCTCCTCCGCTTCCTGAGCGCATAACCGCTCTGCATGTCTCAGCTGCTCGAATTTAAACTCTAGTTCCATCTTCCTCAGCAAAACCTGGTTCTCCGAAACCGGGTCACATGTGACTACCTCCTTGGCGGTCAAAGCCTCCACCAGCGCTAACCGCTGCTGCTGCTTTTTCATGCTCGGGGCAAGCCTGACACCGTAATGCTCTGCTATCCCCGATAATTCCTCCTTAGTGCACAAGCCCAACAAGTTGACCGTTGGCCTAGCCACAAACTCACATACCTTCACAGGCATACCTGCCCTAGTACCGTCGCACCGGGGGAGGAAGAAACTAAAGAACCAACCCCGCTTCCACCAGCATATACGACCAACCAATTAACATATACAAAAAAAAAAAAAACGGCTTCACCCAACACGTCTGTACAGTCTGTTCTTAATAACTCTGGCCACCGCTCCCCTACCGCTATACACTAAATAGAGAAGAGCACCGGTATGACCTTCTGAAGCATCCACACTCAAAATTATTCGCAAGAGATTAACAACTGTCGTGTGTTAAAAAAAAAAAAAAAAACCTAAAGCCCATCCCTTAAACGTTTCCATCCCTCACTATCAGACCCCCTATATAACTAACTAGCTGACATACGCCGGCCTAGGAGGAGCCTGACAGGGTCTTCCTACTACCCCGACCAGCATAGACGGTATGTCTACCAGGCGAAGGAAGGAACCATAGAAAATGGTCCAGCTGCCCTAGCTGGATGAAAACGCTCCTTATTGGAGAATTATTTACCAAGAGGGTATAAAACATGGGCCACAAACACGACACTGTCAACCATAATTCAAAGCGTGGACTAAGCTCAGCGGCCACCACCAAATTCCTGCTCAAATCAGTTTGGCACGAGCCCCCATATTACGTTACCATTGACTGTTAGCAGGCTCAATGTCGAGTCAAGGCAACATAATAAAGGAGACAGTAGCCGAAGTAATCAAAAAAGAATTTAATTAATAATTACCACCATGGTTGAACAAAGGAAATATAAAGTAATGACAGACAAGAACACATACTGCACAGACAGGATCAGCACCAGACAAAGGGGAAGGCAGAATACTTATACATGAGGTAATGACGAGACAAGACACACCTGGGTTAATTACAAATGGGTACACCTGGAGGGGAAACGATAAGGACTACAAAACCATAACAGGAAACTACAGCTAGACATGACACATCACACTAGGAGTGCCTGATCAGGGCACAAACACATAACACCATGTATATATTTCCAGCTTTTAAATGGTTTCGTTGTGTATGTTTGTGTTACCTATATGAAAAATAATATCATTTTCAAAATCTGTTTTTACGTTTTTTTTTGTGATTTTGGGTCCAACATGTTCATATAGTAGAAGATCACTGCACTAAACAAAGTCAAAAATCCTACATCCAAACAAAATAAATATAATGAATTATGATGAATACGTTAAGTCTTGTTCATTGTTTTTCACTTTTATTAAATGTTTGATATTTCCGGTGGAAATGGTGGACTATCGGACATTCAAAATGCAGCATATTTTCACTCTTACACACATATATTCTCCTTTTACATACATACATTTTCACTCTTACACACATATATTCTCCTTTTACATACATACATTTTCACTCTTACACACATATATTCTCCTTTTACATACATACATTTTCACTCTTACACACATATATTCTCCTTTTACATACATACATTTTCACTCTCACACACGTATATATACTCACACATTCATACATTTTGCTCTCATATTATCATATTTCAATGCAAACATTTATATATTGTCACTCACACATTCATGCATTTTGTTCTCATATTCATATAATTTAATGCTCATATTTATACATTTTGCTCTCATGCGAAATCTACTAAAACAAAGTACGTCATGGTAGTGGTCAGCTGTTAAACACAAAAGTGTATCTTAAGGGCTGTACATATAATAAGCCTGTTGTCAATTTTAGACACAGGCTTATTATATTTACAGCCCTTAATAACATTCATTTTCTGGACTCAATGTGTGTCTTGGCCGTTTTCTTTGTTCCAAGCAAACGAATGCTTTTTGTTTTGAAATCACTTCCGCGAGTTTCGCGGGCCTCCCCCCTCGCTCCACTGACCATTAGACCATTTAGTAAGGTAACAAGCAAAAGGGCAAAAACGCCTCTCAGACGCTCTTCCGTTTACTTTATTAATAAAGAAAAACAAATGGTCCGTAGATACACGGACTCATATAGCCTATGTATGTATACTGTAAGGAGAATGTATGTGCGTGAGAGGACCAGTATGAATTACGGCATAGAAATATGCAAACACAAACCTACAGACTGGGGGATGGGAGATCACAGGAGTGGGGGAGGGAGAGCTGTGGAATGTGACCCTTGGGAGAATTCCTCCACACATTCCGATGGCCAATTCGTTTTAAACAAAGAGTTCGCAACACAGGACAGCATAGGCAACATGGGGGCTGGGGGCTGGTGAACGGTCTGGTCAATGTTTGTAAACACAATCCCCAGGATGTGTCCTAATCAGGAGCCGGGTAAATGAGAGACTGAGGAGCCCCCGAAAAACAGATCCCGAAATAGCTCGTCCTGGTTTCCGCAGCAGATAGGCCTACAGTATGGTGTCTGTTATGTCAGTTATTTTAAATAAAACGTTGAAAACTGAACTTGAAAATGGTTTCCTCTTTTTATTTTATGTATCAATTTCAGGACGGGGAGACGTGTGTGATTAAACATTTATTTGCAGAAATGTAAAGTGATCTAACTAAGTTCTATTCATATTCTTGACGGGAAGAGCAGTGTAAATGGGTGGCCATATGCATTTGAAAAGCAATATAAATCACAGTTATTATACAATAGGCTATAAAAGCACCATCGATAACCATTACCTTTATCCAATTCAAACTTTGGACGGGAAAAAAGGAAGGTGTACATGGTTGGGCTATACTGTAGGCCCAGGGGCGGCGGGTGCTGTAGGCTAGGGAAGGCTAAGCCTTCCCAAATATTTGTGTAACTGCATCCTGGTAAAATAAAAATATAATGTCTTTGACATTAGCGCTGCTATGCAGCCACCTGTGCCCTGTACCACGAAGCCAGTTCCACAGACCCTGGATATGCTTGAGTTATCTTAACTAACCCTAACAAACGCGATCTCGCTAAACGGTCCTACGGCGCTGGTTATCAACTCGGTAAATCAAGCCAGGGTTTCTCTCTCCAGCTGAGAACGCGTTCACGTGAAAGGGGCGGGGTTAGCTACATTTGACCAATCACAAACAGGGATAAGTGTACTGACAGCGCAACATCATACTTCATTAATGAAAAGTAAACTAATATTAGACAAATATGAACTTTAAACATCCATGATGACTTAAACATATAATCCAGGATACAAGCCACATAGTTGCACCTGCAAGGAGAATACAGAACAACTCGTTAAAAAATAAACTACCGAGTGTTTGAAAGCGTACAACAGTTTTATGATACTGCCCCATCTAAAACACAAGGGGATCTGACTTTATTACATTTGAGTTGAGTGTTTCGTCAACTTAATGTGTTGCTTAAAATAATACGTCTGCATACAGTATATGTGACAATGTAACTAAGTGTTGCACGGCCAGATACGGCTCGAGAAGCTGACTCAGATAAGGAAATATTGTGATATCGATGTGAGATCGATGATCTGATTGATGATGTGATGTCAGTGTGATATGAATGATAAGTGCGACACGTCGGCGTCTTCTCTGCATACGGCAGTTTAAACTGCATTTCCTTTTTCCTGTAATATGACTTGATAGATTTAAACTCCGCACACTGAGCTCTGATCGGTCAGCAGGCGGTGCTTTCACTGAGTTGATCTCTTTTCTATAGACGCCGGAGGCGGGTAGCGTAAAATGAAATAAAAAGTTATTTAGCCTTCCCAAACCTGAGCCTCACGCGCCGCCTATGTGTAGGCCTACTGTATACATACAAAGGCCATTCAAGCTAGAGTTCTTCTGGAAATGTTCACATCAGGAACCTTCAAGTTAAACAATACTAAACAATTAACACAGTAGGCCTAAATTATGTGGATTAAACCACATTTATTTCGTTAAAAATAAACGAAATATGATTTTGTTTGAAAGATGAAATGTCATCAGGCACCTTCAAGTTAAACAATCAGGTGCACACTTTAATGTGCCCACCTCCGGACTCGGCTTGACTCGGTTTAGAGAATGCACAAATGTGTTTAATCGTTTATGTCAGATATGTACTAAGTAGCCTAAATACATTTGTTCCTGCTCAAGATTAGATTCAACTTTATTGTTATTGCACATATTGCAGGTACTGAGACAACGAAATGCAGTTTAGCTTCTAACCAGGGGTTCAACAAGCAGCAAAAAGTAATGTGCACAATACTACAGAAAACAATTAACACAGTAAATTATGTGGATTAAACCACATTTATTTCGTTAAAAAGAAACGAAATATGATTTTGTATGAATGATTAAATGTAGGGTGAATTGCCCTAATGTGGGACATTTTTGCATTTCAGACTTCGGGAATATATTGCGATATGAAGCCGATACAATAAATCAAAATCCAGTACCATTCCGAAATCCCCAGTAATATTAGACACTAATAATACTAATAATACAGTAAACTATTAACACTGTACATATTATTGTTTGCCCGTGGGATTAGGATGATCGGTAGTGAGACCCGTGCTGCATTTTCCTCCGGTCGGATGTGATATAAAAACAAAGCGATTATTTTTGTTGTTGTAAACTCACGTGGATTAAACTACATGTATTAGTGCATTCATTTCAACTCGCGAACATATGATACATTAAATGATCGTGAGGATGATGATTGAAAATCGTTTGAGCCTGGATGCATTTCCTGATCTAAAAACATAGCGATGGTTTTGTACTTACGCCAACGTGAATTAAACATTATTTTGTTAAATAAAAACATGGGGATGTTTAGTAAATGATTACATGTCTCTTATTTAGCACAGAATATGATCCTATCCATGACATATGGATCTTAACAAATATCCGCTATATCAGATACCTGTAGATCAGCTGTTTATTTCACATGAGTTCCAGTGTGGCAGCTTTTTAATCACGGCTCCCCCTGGTGGATCCATGATCCATTGCAGCTGGTTTCATTATAATTAAATGTATTTATCAAGGGGGCGTTTCAAGTCCTGCGGGGGGGTTTTCCTTTTCAGCAGGGGCCCACCCCGTGCCGATCACGGACCCGCACGGGTAGGCGTCTGAAATGGAGCGCTCCATCTGTAGTTTGGAGAAACTATATGTGACTATCGCACAATAGGGGGCGCTACTGAGCTGGTGTACAAAAATGTACGTTTTTTTTGTACAGTCTGGAAAAAGACGTGGGTTGTGACGTGTGTTCCAACTTTTGCGTCCGAAAGTCATTTTAGCGATTTTGTGGCATTTAAGTCGTCAAAATTGGTACATGTTCTGTTAGCTTACGAGCTCCCCGTTTGAGCAGTCAACTATTCATTTGCAATTTAGCATCACATTGGATATGGGCGGATCTTGTCCTGGTTTGGAATTTTTCCAATCATTTTCCTAGGAGAAGTATGCGAAAATGCGCTTAAAATGGACATTTTTCAAAATGGCCGACTTCATGGGGGGCGGGGATAATGGAAGCCATTTTGAAATATGTCCGCATTTCCATGAGGAATCTCTGTGCTAAGTTTCGGGTAGTTCGAAGAAACTATATTTGACTACCGCACAATAGGGGCCATATTTGCTAAAACGTACGATTTTGTTCAACAGTCTGGAAAAGGTTGTGGGCTGTGACATGCGTTCCGAATTTAAAGGCCGTAACTCATTTTTTCCGCTACTTATGGCTCGGTACTTTTTTTAACCCTTCGATTTGGAGAAAAAACTAAATAGGACACGCCCACATTTTTCATTGGTTGCGACCCTTTAAATCTCAGTTTATACTCACCCTGCCAGTATGTCTATGACAACATATATTTTTTTAGTCCATCGGTTCTTGAGATATAAATTAGTTGTGTTTTTGGCAACCCCTATTGTCCGAAAGGAACATGCTTTTGTGTGCCTATTCCCCAAGACAGACTGAACCTATCCACCGAAATCTGTGATATTTGGATACATTTCGGATGAAATCTGGCGCTAGAGAGCAAGTTTGAAATGTTTCACCCATCAAATCCAGAATGTAAAATGTTTCACCCGTCCTGGCAACGTTGCCATATGTTGCGACATGAATAGTGTCGTAACCCCCTCAAAAACAGGTCCAATGTGCAGGGCAAGAAGAATAATAATATTAACGCCAGGGATTTCAATAGGTCTTTGCACTTCGTGCTCAGGCCCTAATTATAAAGGCTCATTTGCAAGACTGTGGGGTAGTGATGGACAGGGGAGGTAAGAGCATTGTAACTAATTATGTGTCTGGCTTAACATTTCCGTAAAACTCTCACTCCCCAATTGCAGCCCGTTGTGCATTTTGTATTGGCCCGCAACAAATTCTAAAATTATAATGGAATATACAGATGTAGCACCTCATTTCAGACTCCAGCGTACAGCTTCCTGCCTACGACCTACCTAAGACCAGTATCGAGGAATGTTAAGCTCCAAGAGGGCGTTGCCAGATTTTCAATTTCAGGTTTTAACCAGGAGATGTCGCTTCATTCACAAATACAGAAAGACAAGTTTCATGGACTTTCAGTTGTGTTTTGAAGAGCATTTTAGATCAACTAAAGTATATCTAATCTTGTAATTCAATAATATATAGTCTTTATATATTAAATAATCATAATAATAATGTAAATGTTTACATTACACTTCTTTATTTGTTATGCTCATACTTTTACCTTTACAATCGTTTACAATATTTTTGTGTTTGCTTCCTCCTGCTCCCTTTCGGACACATACTGTATGATTTATTATTAGGGCCTGAGCACGAAGTGCAAAGACCTATTGAAATCGTCAGCAGTATTATTCTTATTTTACCGGTTCTGCACTTTCGACCTGTTTTTGAGGGGCTTGCGACACTATTCATGTAGCGACATTTGGCAACGCCGCCAGGACGGGTGAAAATGTTGACATTCTGGATTCGATGGGTGAAAAATGTCAAACTTGCTCTCTAGCGCCACCTGTGAACATTCAGTTTTTCTAACAAATGTATAAAGTCCCAGCGTAACTCTGACGAACCTGACATTTTTCACACTTATCCGGGTGCAGCAGCTCTACATATTATCTCAAAATCCCCATCAAATCCCGAAGCTCCGCCTACTTTGATTTTTTTTTAATTAGCATAATGTGAAAAACAGTGAAATATTACCTGAAATTCCAATTTCTTGATTTTCCACACCAAACTTAGTGCACAGCATCAGTGGAGGGTCAGACACATTACCGTACAAAATGAGCACGAGGTGTGGAAAAATGTGGCCAACATCAATCAAAACGTATTAGCGAAAGGGTGTGGCCTACACATAAATGCTCACAATTCATCCAAAATGTATCCAAATATCACAGATTTCGGTGGATAGGTTCAGTGTGTCTTGGGGAATAGGCACAATAAACAATGTTCATTTCGGACAATAGGGGGCGCCAAAAACACAACTAAATTATATCTCAAGAACCGATGGACTAAAAAAATATATGTTGTCATGGACATACTGGCAGGGTGAGTATAAACTGAGATTTCATTGGTCGCAACCAATGAAAAATGTGGGCGTGTCCTATTCAGTTTTTTCTCGAAATCGAAGGGTTAAAAAAAATACCGAGCCATAAGTAGGGTAAAAAATGAGTTACAGCCTTTAAATTCGGAACGCATGTCACAGCCCACAACTTTTTCCAGACTGTAGAAAAAAATCGTACGTTTTAGCAAATATGTGCGGTAGTCAAATATAGTTACTTCGAACTACCCGAAACTTGGCACAGAGATTCCTCATGGAAATGCGGACATATTTCAAAATGGCTTCCATTATCCCCGTCCCCTATTAAGTCGGCCATTTTGAAATATGTCAATTTTAAGCGCATTTTCGCATACTTCTCCTAGGAAAATGATCGGAAAAATTCCAAACCAGGACAAGATCAGCCCATATCCAATGTGATGCTAAATTGCGAATGAATAATCGACTGCTCAAACGGGGAGCTCGTAAGCTAACAGAACATGTACCAATTTTGACGATTTAAGGCGAGACACCCCAGGTGAATAGGGTAATTTTTTTAACTTAAATCTATCAGCTAGACATTTCTCCAGTTAATTACCTACAATAAGGCAATTGTGTTTTGTATTACAAGTTTTCTGAAATAGCATGTTTAAATATGCAAATTATCCATTATTTCATTAAATATGCACATATTTTAACACATTTCAGGAATCGAAATCTGAACTTTGGATAAAGCCAGGTTCAAAATTATTGTTTCATTTTGTAGTCATATTAGTATCTAAGGCTTTTACAAAAGGGATATTGGATATATCTTTTTATCACTCCATAAATCAGAAAATACTGTCAACAGCCCTAAAATATCCATTTTCGCCATGTTTTTAGGTATACAATGTTGTATAATTCAGGCTATGAATTATATATGAACAAACCCTTCTGTAAAAGCCTTCATAATATTGATAGGAATATAACTGGAAGGTTTGGTGTATGTACGTGCTACTGAAGTTGAAATTTCGAACTCAGAGTAGGAGAAAAAACTCATTTTGAGAAAACGACCTTTAAAGATTGCAGCTAAACCCTCCTGTTCTTTGGATGACAGCTTGCACATCGACGCACTCCGTGAAGGTATTTCATGTTCGGGGTCATTTGTTTTTTGTATAACCTTGCTTCGTGCAAGTGACAATTGTTGTCGTCTTCTCTGTGAACGTTTTTTTCGCCGTTCTTTTGCCATTTTGAGATTTCAATTTCTAGCGGAAAGCTAACCAGGAAGTGTTTTAGCACACCACGTGACGCATCTGAACGAATCACGTTGTCAGAAATTGACACCAGCCAATGAGATTTCGTTTCTTGGTTTAAGACCCCTTTGTGCTTTCACGATTGGTTGCTGATACAAAGGAAATGACCATATTTGGATCTGATGAGATTGTGCAGGAGAGACACAGCTTTCCAACGATATCTCTGTTGACATGGTGCACACAGCGGTCGCGGTACTTTATGTTACGTTAGAATGCTAACTTTTGGTGAATTTAGGAGAAATCTACAGACGCAAATAGACAAACTATAGTAAAATAAACACTTAAATGTGTATTTTGTACGTTTTCCTTCCAAAAGCCTGAAAGAAAACATGTTATAGAATCAAAATAGCACAAAATCTCAAAATTGACCAGTACTTGAAAAACGATGTTTTTGCCTGCCGTGTCTCGCCTTAAATGCCACAAAATCGCTAAAATGACTTTCGGACGCAAAACTTGGAACACACGTCACAACCCACGTCTTTTTCCAGACTGTACAAAAAAAACGTACATTTTTGTACACCAGCTCAGTAGCGCCCCCTATTGTGCGATAGTCACATATAGTTTCTCCAAACTACCCCAATCTTGCCACAGACATTACGGACATATTTCAAAATAGCTTCCATTAGCCCCGTCCCCCAGAAAGTCGGCCATTTTGAAAAATCAGTGTTATTCATGCATTTTAAGCGCATTTTCGCAAACACCTCCTAGGGAAAAGATCGGAAAAATTCCAGTCCAGGACAAGTTAAGCCCATATCCAATATCATGTTAAATTGCGAATAAAATAGTTGCTAGCTCAATCGGGGCGAACGTAAGCTAACAGAGAATGTACCATTTTCAACGATTTACATGTCTCAAATGACTCCAAACTACTCGCATATTTTTCCAGATATTCACGAAACGCTGTATACACATTGCTATTATGATGGCACACACATTTACCAGCAACAGCTCTGCTTATTAATTTCCCACATGAACCATAAACACCCAATACATATAAAAGTCCTAAACAATGTATGGTGAAATGTTTTCCATCTTTGTTTTTCTATCTACGACTACAAACAGTCTTTCCACTACAAGCAGAACAGTAACACATCTTTCTATGCAATACAATAGAACACATCATTTAAACCAGCAGGATGTAAACAGAGGAGAACAGCCGGTCTGATTTAGTGATTATCCTGAAATGAGTAACATACACGGTGTTGATCGGCTATATAAACAGTTCATTTATTGTCTCGATACATGTGTTGTGTAAGACATTTGAATCAATTTGATACGTCAATATTAAATGTACCTTTATTTTGAAAAACGTTATTGTGAAGGACAAACCGGATGTCACATTTCCGGTATTGCCGGTTTAGGGAGAGACTTAATTCAGGTAGCTTGCCTTGGCTGTGTGTGCGCGGAGGTTTTGTCGTCAACAGACTCATTAAACTACCCACTTCTCGGTACATAGAAACCCTGCTCCACTTTGTCAAACGTGAGTAATATAGCAATTGGTGTGTTATACTGAAATGTGTTGACGTTGTATGCTTTTCATTGGAACACGCGGTGGGTGTGTGCATTGCTAATGCTAGTTAAGCTAATGAAGCATGTCCATGCTACCTCACGCGGGGATAGCAATGCCATTGAAGACCATTTTAAACCAGACAAAGAGGAAGGTAAGCTATGTTAGCCTAGCGCATGTTAGTACCTTGCGCCAATTGTTTTGATGTACGTTTTTGTTGATAACCTCGCGAGTTTGTATCTTTCAGTTTTGAGGTGGCCACCGTTAGATTCTGTGTCTTTACGGTCATAAACAATGTGTCGAATGTGGAGCTAGGATAAGTAATAAGGGAGCTAGGAGTGATTTTCGGTGCATTTTTCGCTCGGGGCTAATTCAGAGGCTCACTGTTAGCATTGTGTGTTTTTTTTGAAAAAATAAATGAAAAAGATCAGTTAAAAGAGTTTTTTCCCGTTCTATGGATATACAATATTCATAGTTTATTAAATATTAAGGTTCCTTAGACGTTGTTTCCTGCAAATAACGCGATTTCGGGTCCGTGGGGCCTAAGAGGATAACAGAGTATGTTTTATTTTTTTATTTTATTTTTTTTCACAACAGTTGTATTTGGATGGAATGAATACCTATAGTGATAATTCAAAGTAATAAAATGATTTTTACAGTGAAAACGTTCAAATGGAACTGATGGTTCCCAAATTACCCAGAGGTGAGTCAGTTATTTTTCTAAACCTCTCTAAAAAGGTCAAATTTCACTTGTTTTGCATCAATCGTGATACAGGGTACTTCTTATATGTTATAGTTTGGATTCCTAAAGCTTTTAGTCTACTAACCCATCATTCAAGGGTGGTTTTCACTATAAGTAATGCTTTTTTTTTAGGCGGACATTAGAATTTACATGTTTTTACTATGTTCCATCTGAATTTACTTTAAAATAAAAACATCTATATTGTACGGTGGTCCTGAAGTGCAAGACACCACAGAATTTCACAAAACACCACAGCATTAAACAAAACGCCACAGCATTTCAGAAAACACAAGAGCATTTCAGAAAACACAACAGCATTTCACAAAACGCCACAGCATTTTAGAAAACACAACAGCATTTCAGAAAACGCCACAGCATTTCACAAAACGCCACAGCATTTCAGAAAACACAACAGCATTTCACAAAACACCGCAGCATTTCACAAAACGCCACAGCATTTCAGAAAACACAACAGCATTTCAGAAAACACAACAGCATTTCACAAAACGCCACAGCATTTCAGAAAACACAACAGCATTTCACAAAACGCCGCAGCATTTCACAAAACACAGCAGCATTTTAGAAAACGCAACAGCATTTCACAAAACGCCACAGCATTTCACAAAACACAGCAGCATTTCACAAAACACCGCAGCATTTCAGAAAACACCACAGCATTTCACATTGGACGGAAAGGGTATTCCTTAGGGAGAACACTTATTGTTTGTGATTGGACAGAGCCAGCCAGAGAAGCACTGCTGTGATTGGTTGTTTTTGCTGCCAATCAAGAAATGACTTCGTGATTGGCCCAACACATCAGCCGTTAGCTGTTAGCACACACTCAGAGCTCACAGCTCCTCATATCTGTTCAGAAACTGGACAAAAGTTAAAGATATGCAAAACACAGACTGTCTATGTCATGGCGAATACAGTCGCTGCTTTATTTATGTCTGTATGACGTTGTTGTGAGTGCAGCTACAGGTTAGTTTAGCCTGATCGATCTGATTCCGATAGGATTTACATGGAGATACGGCCCGCCCCCTCTCCAGCGTCTTGTTTGAATGACAGGAGTAAACACAGAATGAATGCTTTATTAATTCATGGTTTTTAAGGGGCTTATCTCCATGTAAATACTATGGTAGACTACCCAATATTCGCATCGCTCTAATCGCTCGAGTTTCACCGCGGCTGTCAGCTGTGTTTGCTCCTGTCATTCAAACAAGAGGCGCTGAGAGGGGGCGGGGCGTATCTCCATGTAAATGCTATGGGAGATACCAACTACAACAAAATGAACATATTTGACCGTGATTTAATTGTAATACACGTTTCAAAGTGATGCCGAAGTAACAACATACTGATACCGGTTAGTAAAAGCCATGAATTAACGCTTTGACAAGTCTGCAGACAAGACGGCAGGTGAAAAGCTTTTAAAATGCGTGTTTTCTGAATGGAATCGGATCCATCAGGCTAAACTAACCTGTAGCTGCTCCGTCCACACTCACAACAACGTCATACAGACATAAATAAAGCAGCGACTGTATTCGCCATGACATAGACAGTCTGTGGTTTGTACATGTTTAACTTTTGTCCAGTTTCTGAACAGATATGAGGAGCTGTGAGCTCTGAGTGTGTGCTAACGGCTGATGTGTTGGGGGGACCGGTTGGGACATATTGCGCTGTCGGACGTTGACCAATCACGAAGCGTAATTTCTTCACTGGCAGCAAAAACAACCAATCACAGCAGTGCTTCTCTGGCTGGCTCTGTCCAATCATAAACAATAAGTGTTCTCCCTAAAGGAATACCCTTTCCGTCCAATGTGAAATGATGTGGTGTTTTCTGAAATGCTGCGGCGTTTTCTGAAATGCTGTTGTGTTTTGTGAAATACTGTTGCGTTTTGTGAAATGCTGTGGCGTTTTGTGAAATGCTGTTGTGTTTTCATTTTAAGTCATACGCTAATATTAACCAATACACAGCTTCAATCATTACTTTACTTACCTTGACCACATAACAGCTGTATTGAAGGTTTGCTTTTTGATCAATAAACACAACAACAAAAAGCAAACTCCACTGGTATGGAACATACATGGCCTAATATCCAGAGGACATGCGTTTATTGAGTAAACAAACGGTCAAGGGCAGAACGTCTGCACAACCCACTGCACCGCACGCCACGGTTAAGGCTCCTCCAGACAGCCTCCGCGATAATCGATCGTCGACGAGCCTTTACAGAAATGTGTTTTCCTTCGAGGCGGCGAGCCCACATACGTTTCCCGGTCGCTGCCGGAAGACGGGAAGATAGGCGAACTAACATCTCTGTTAACCGCCTTTGCTTTCTCACTGTCTCCGTCCCCACCAACTCATAAAGCTGGCAATGTCCTTGATCTCATATTCTCAAGGAACTGCGCTACTTGTGAAGGTAAACTTCTGTTGTTGCAATGTTGAGGTAGAATGAAGGAGTCTGGAACCGTTGTTAGCCAAAAGCACTGAAGAGTTTTATTGGAGAAAGTACAGACAATAACGGCTGGGAGATCATCTTAGTTTCACACATGTCCAGTGCTCCACCAGCGATCTCTGAACCAAAAGACACAAAACATCTAACCAACACGAGGAGAGGCGGGCTTCCAGAAAGCCCGCGTATAATCAATAGCCGATGCGAGACAATGGTCTGCTTGTCTCAAAGAGATCCTGCCAGGTCTCAAACCCCCCATGGATATAGGAGAAGCGTTTGACCTGTGACCTCAACCTACAGAGGAGTCTTTGAGTGACTACAAGCAGATGTTTGCAGTATCACAGACTCTAAGGAATAATAAGAGATTCTATAAACAGATCAGATTAAAATATTCTCTTACAGATTCACTCTTTTTATCAATCTATTGATAACCAATTAACATTAGTCCAAGAATATTTCAGTCAATACTTAAAATCAATAGGCGTCCTCAGAGTTGGGTGGGCTCAGATACATTCATTACATTACAAATAGAACAAGATTGAAAAACACTTCAATCACCATGATTGAACACAGTCAATCATAATAAAATCATCTCTCTTCAGTGCTTGGCATTTTTGTCAAAAGGTACAATAATAAACACATGGGGTACAAAATATTATAGCAAAATATATGTTTCAAAAATAAGATCTTTTATCATTTATCACTCAGTTAATCTCATTCATCAAACACAGATTCTAAATCAGCTTACATTTTAAAGATTTACTTTAAGGCAATTACTTATTAAAAACACAATTAGAATTTAGGATTATAAGAAGTCAATTGAGGTATAATTTAGGATTATGAGAAATCCAATTGAGGTATAAATCAGAATCATGAGAGATCCAGCTAAGGTTCCTAGTTTAAGGTATAAATTCGCAGTGATGAATCGATCAATCTGTAAACTGTAAAGTTACAGTGTCCTCAATCTTTAACATTACTTTACGTTTACTTCATTACGCTTTATTCAAGAGTAAGGCACTTAGTAATACATTTATTTCATTCAAATACACTTGTTCAAAATCTGAAAAGGAAAATCAGACATTTTATTTGTATCACAACCTGCAAAGGAAAAATCAGACATTTGTCCTTTAATCCAGTGTATCAACTGTAATCAATTATCAAAACATCTGTTCTTTATTCAGAATATCAACTTTAAACAACATCTCAATCGTTGAATGGAGGTACCCACGGGTCGGAGATCACGATGGAGACCCAGGGGTCCGGAAGCTCGGCATTGTACATTAATATTGTGTCCTGTACAGTTGAATGTCCAACTAGCCTTTGTGGGGCCTGGAGGGCAGTCTTGGCAACCCTTCGTATGGCTAATTTAACTACAGTGATCAAACAGATCACTAGGATTAGCACAACCAAGATAAACACTGAAACAGTAACAACAAATTTAACCAGCCCCGCTCCCCAAGATCCAAAAGTTCCACTTAATTCCCCAAATGTAAACCCATGAGTTTCATGCAATTCTTTTATTCCCCTGGCAGTATCATGAGCCATGTCCATAACTTCAGGTGTGGCATCAGATATGAAAGAACAGCACTCACTTCCTATCACCTTGCATGTTCCTCCTTGGGCCGCTAAGAGGAGGTCAAGCGCCATACGATTCTGTAGTGCTACTGTCCTAACTTCCTGCAATTCTTTGTGTTCAGCTAACATCGCTGTGTTGGATACATTTAAATGATGTTCTACCACTTTAGACAATGCGACAATTTCCTGCTGAGTAACATAAATACCGTACCAAGGCAAGTGTGGTGGCGTTTTAATCCTTGTCTACCATTTAATAGCCACCTCTATCGGGGTTGTGGGTTTTGACGCGCCTCTCTTTGTTTCCAAACAATTCAGCGGAGATCGTAGTTGAATCAGATGAGCTTTATTCACTGATCCACACGGTGCATACAGGAGGACACATTTCTTCGCTTCATAGTAACTCAAAAGTGTATCATTTTCCAAAGTAACAAAAAGAACACGGTCAAAAGACTTTTCCATTTCCCCGTCTATCACCCCCAGCTGTGTCCTATCAACCTACCATATATAGGCATAGCCATGCACGTGATACTGACGCACATATAACAAATAATAAGTGAGCCTTAAATTAATGCATTTTAAACCATAATGTGACTCACAAAAATAGCCGATAATTTACAGTATAATCTAATTTATATCATTATTAAGCCCAACATTCAGACAATAATAACAAAAGGTAAAATGGCTCTAACATACCAGCCCCTAATTGCTTATTACATAGCAATTACCAATAATAGTACATCAACAGTCATTTTAACAAAACATAACGTCCATCCGTAGCATATTTGTATACTTAAGTCCATAGTATATTGTATACTTTCAAGTCCATGTAAGACTAGTACTGGAGTGTGTAGGTCTAGTACTAATTGTCTGTAATGGTCTGCGTTCAAAAGGCAGCCTTTGATGGGGAGGGGGTAGGAGACCAAGAGTCCAGTCCTTTGGTCTAACAGTCAGAGGTGCACGTGACTGAAAGGCTAAGGCTTAGTAGGCTCAGTCTGTCGCCTCCAGGAGCAGACATAACTTAGTTATGGGTCTTTCGATCGTACTTGTCTTGGTTTTAACCAGGACACTCCTAACAAGTCCTTTTGAACCAGGAAGGGTCTTAACTACGCGTCCCAGGAGCCAAGTGTTCCTCGGTGCGTTCTCATCAATGATGACGACCAGGTCTCCGGGGGTGAAGTTTCTTTTGATAGTATTCCATTTGTGCCGTTCTTGCATCAAAGGAAGATATTCCCTGGTCCAGCGCTTCCAAAACAGGTCAGCAAGGTACTGCACCTGTTTCCATCTTCTCTGTGAGTACAGATCCTCTCTCTGAAAGAGTCCTGGGGGCAAGATTGGATTTGTTCTTAACTGAAGTAGGTGATTAGGTGTGAGGGGTTCAAGGTCGTTTGGGTCGTTTGTCACTGTTGTGATTGGCCTATCGTTCATTATTGCCTCAACCTCACACAAGGCTGTGTGCAGAGCATCATCATCCAATGTTTGTTCCTTCAGGACAGAATGGAGGATCTTTTTAACCAGTCGTATTAGCCTTTCCCACACTCCGCCATGGTGAGCTCCGGAGGGGGGATTGAATGTCCAATCAATTCCTTCTTTGAGTAGTGTTTGCTTGATTTTGTTGTTATCCAGTTGTTTTACAGACTCCTCCAGTTCCTTTTGTGTGCCGATGAAGTTGGTGCCTCGATCTGTTCTGATGCTCTTTATTGTGCCACGACGACAGATGAATCGACGAAGAGCGTTTATGCATGCAGCTGTATCCAAATGACTGGCAACTTCCAGGTGGACAGCACGGCTTACCAGGCAGGTAAAGATTACTCCCCATCTTTTGACATGAGCTCGGCCACGTTTCACCTCGATGGGTCCAAAATAGTCTATGCCTACATGAGTGAAAGGTGGAAGATCAGGTGTTATTCGATCAAGTGGGAGATCGGCCATTTTCTGCTCTCCAGCTCTAGCCTGTAGGCGTCTGCAAAACACACAGTTCTTTATGATCCTCCTTGCTGAAGAGTTAGCAGCGGATAGCCAGTAACGTTGATGGAGTTTGGAGAGCATGTGACCTCTTCCTGAGTGACCAACTTGATTATGGATGTGGCTTAATATCAACTTGGAGATATTAGAATGTTTCGGTAGAATCATTGGATGTTTGACCTCAGTTGGCATAGCCATCTTTCTAGTTCTTCCTCCAACTCTCAGAAGCCCGGCATCAATGATAGGGTCCAGCTTGTATAGGGAGCTTCCTCTATTGCACTGTTTTCCTTTTTCCAGCAAGGCAATTTCCTCTTTAAAATGCTGTCTCTGCTCGTGGCAAATAATGGCTTTTTCAGCAGTTTCTGTGTCCTCTACTGAAAGTCTTAGTGCATTAGCTGTAGGCATATTGAGCAGAAGCATCTGATCCTTCAGTCTCTTTCCTTTATCCTGCCTTGCTCCAAGATCAGTGGAGTCATCTTTTCTTTTTTCTCTCATCTGCAGGAGGATTGTCTTTAATTTCATTATCCATGCAACAGCTCTTTTTAGGTCATTCCATGAAGAATAATAGTCCAAGAGCTTACTTGTTGGAGTTTTTTCCATCTTACATGTGACAATGCTGGTGACAATCGCTTCTTTGCGTATTTCAGGGTCATCTGGAAGGAGAGAACCAAGTTCTTTTGGAATACTTGGCCACTGTGCTTCAGATTTCTTCAAGAATTCTGGACCCTGAAGCCATCCTTTTGAACTGTAAAAGGATTCAATGCTCAGTCCTCTTGAAGCGTCATCAGCGGGGTTGTTTTTGGTGTCTACAAACCGCCACTGGTTCACTTTTGTGAGGTTATGAATAACAGCAATCCGGTTTGCCACGAAAGTGTGGAACCTCTTAGTCCTGTTTCGAATATATTTCAGTACTGACTGGCTGTCAGTCCACAATACTGATTCCAAAAGCTCTCCTTGTAGCTCTGATCGGAGCATTTTGTCCATTCGTGCAGCCAATGTAGCAGCAGTGAGTTCCAACCTTGGAATTGTCATGACTTTTAGTGAGGTAACTCTTGATTTTCCCATCACAAAGGCTACGTGTACCTCCTCCATGTCATTGGTGAATCTCAGGTAACTTGCGGTACCGTATCCTTCTTCACTTGCATCACAAAAGGTGTGTAGCTGTGCAGTTTTCACTCTTCCAAAGTTCTTGGGTTTTACACACCTGTCAATTTGGAATCTTGCCAGCTGGTCTAAATCCTTGAGCCATTTCTGCCATGGTTTTGAGAGTTCCACCTGCATTTCTTCATCCCATCCATATTGGGCTTTACAGAGTAATCGAAGTATTTGCTTTGCCTTCAATATGAAAGGGGCGAGAAGACCAAGAGGATCGTACACAGAGCTGACAGTGGAAAGTATACTCCTTCTTGTAAGGGTTTTGTTGTTCACAGTCACACGGAAACTGAATATATCATTTTCAATGTCCCAGTACATCCCTAGTGCTCTTTCATGTGGCAGCTTATCCCTGTCCAGATCCAAGTTTTTCACCTGTTTAGCCTTGTCTTCATCAGGGATGGATTCTAGCACCACTCGACTATTACTTATCCATTTCGTCAGTTTGAATCCACCAAGGGAACACATTTCTCTGAGAGACCTAATAAGGCTTATAGCTTGATTTTCTCTTGCTAGCGACTTGAGGCAATCATCCACATAGAAATTTGATTTGATTGTTTCTGCCACTTCTCCATCAAATTTGCCACAGTTGTCCTCAGCTGTTCTTCGCAATGCAAAGTTTGCGCAGCTTGGAGAGGAAACAGCTCCGAAGAGATGGACCCTCATCCGGTATTCCTCCAGATTTGTGCTGGTTTCTCCTTCAGGCCACCACAGGAATCTCAGCAAGTTTATGTTCTCCTCGTTTACACGCACTTGGTGAAACATCCCCTCAATATCTGCCATAATGGCGATGGGCTCTTGACGGAACCTGAGTAGAACACCAATCAATGAGTTTGCCAAGTCAGGGCCCTGAAGGAGTACACTGTTGAGGGATTTGCCTTTATAGGATGATGCACAATCAAAGACCACACGGATCGTTTTTTTACGTTTATGATAGACACCATGATGGGGTATATACCACACTTTGCCGTTTTCCACATGTAGATCGTCCGATGGTACTTTCTCTGCATATCCTTTTTTGATAATGTCACTCATAAAGCCTTTATACTCAGCTGCATAGGTCTGATCCTTCTGGAATTTCCTTTTTAGTGACATTGCTCGTTGCTCTGCCATTTGGCGGTTGTTTGGCATGATAATGTTTGGATTATCTAGAGGAAGAGGTAAATTGTAGTGGCCATCTTTAAGAGAAACCGAGCTTGATACAATCTGCATGAACTTTCGGTCATCAGCTTACATTTGTCTTTCCTCTTCATACTCTTTCTCTGGAAAGTCGTTAATATATTGTCTTTCAATTAGCTTCTCAAGGTGAACAATTGAGATCCTGTTCACTAATGCCACAGGGGTTTCATCATCCAGATCTGTGGTAGCATTAAGTGGACCATTAACGACCCATCCTAACAGTGTTTTCACTGCATATGGGCCATTTCCTTGGCTATTTATAACTCTCCATGGTTCCATAGCCTTTGGAGTATTTACTCCAATAAGAAGTCCCATGTCAGCATCTATTTCTTTTATTTGGATGTCCTGCAGATAAGGCCATTTCTTGAGGTCCGCCTGGGTGAGAATGTTTCTTTTGGTAACAGGGATTTTGTTCTGAGTGTAAACCTTGGGCAAGTTTATATATGTGCCATCTTCCATATGTCCCACTTCTAGACCTGTTACCTCAAAACTCCTGACTGTTTTCTCTGTTCCCATCGTTTGAAGAAGGACTTCAGTTCTCCGTCCTCTAGCACCAAGCCGCCTCATGAGCCCTTCTGTGCAAAATGTGTCGGTACTACCAGGGTCCAGGAATGCATAGGTCAGTATGCTTTTATTTCCATGGCAGAGTTTCACCTTCACTGGCACTATGGCAAGTATGCTGTCTTTACCAGCCCCGATTCCTTCACCTTCTCCTACTGAAACAAGAGCACTGCTGATGGATGTCTCATCAGGCCTTGCTCCCCCACTCTGCTGCTCTGCCTTCCCATGTTTAAAGTTCTCAGTTTCAGGCTTTGAAGATCTTTTAATGTGCAGAATAGTTGGGTGCTTAGCATGACAGATTTGACAGGTCATTCTCCTGTTACAGTTCCTGTTCAAGTGCCCCACCTTCAGGCAGCCAAAGCATAGTCCCTTCTCTTTCAGAAACTCAATTTTAGCTTCATGAGATACTGAATGTATTTTATGGCATTCAGCTAAAGGATGTTTACTTGTACAAAAAGTACACGAGGTGTCATTGTTAGTGGAGGAAATGTAGCTTTTAACAGGATAATTTGTCTTCTTTGAGTTTCTCTGCACGCCTGTCTGACACTATAGCCACTGTGGTTGCAAAACTGCTCCCTTTGCTCTTATTTCGATATGGATCAACAAGAGTTTTGGTCTTGAAAGCCGCCTTTGTACTGTTAAGTTGATCGGGAATGTCACCAAAGAGAGGGTCTTGAAGTATTCTAGCTTGTCTTTCAATAAATACAACAAGGTCAGGTAATCTTGCTCTTTCATGGCTCCGCTCCAGAATATCACAAGCTGCTGTTCTCCACTTCTCCCTTAGTTTGTAAGGTAGCTTTGAAAGAATGAGCCGTAGGTTGGATGGCAGGTCCAGCTCCTCCATGTTCTGCAGATCCCTCATTGCATTACAGCAGCCTCTCAGAAAAAGTGCATAACAGTGCAGTGACTTTCCATCCTCTGCCTTTATAGTGTTCCAGTTGAGTGCTTTTCCCATATATGCGCTTGCTATCTTGAGCTCATCTCCAAAATGCACTTTTAGCAGTCTCTTAGCTTCAGCAAAGCCACTATTAGCATCCATGTGAAGGCAGCTTCTCACCAGTTCCCTGCAGGATCCCGAAGTATATTGTTCCAGGTAATATAATCGATCCTGGTTACTGGTGGTTTTCTCCTCAATGCTATGTTGAAATGCCCTCACAAATATTTGATAATTCAGGGGATTGCCATCAAAGACTGGGATTTCCCTAGTGGGCAGTGATGCTTGTTTTTGTTGAAGTACAAGTAAATTAACAATGTCATTTTGTCTTTGCATCACAGTCAGGAAATTGTCATTAGTATTTGTCCCTGTAATTCCTGCATCTCTAGCTGTTTGTTGAGAGCTTTGATTTGCATTATCAATATTTTCTGGTGGTCTTGGTTGTTGGTGTATAAGCCTTTGAAGTGGTGTCTTGGGAATGGATCCGAACTCAGCAAAGGAAATTGGAGACGGCTCTGCATCCATTGACATATGTGTTTTTAATCTGTAGTCCTTTAAATAGTCATTCATGCCATCATATTTTCCTTGTGTTGGATTTTGTGAACCAGTCTCAAAGTGCTCCAGGACTTTCATTTTTGCATCAGATTCAGCTAGGCTGACTTCCATTTCTATCCGTTCGGATCTAGCTTGCAGTTGAGCTTGCAGTTGAGCCTTTTCCATTTCAAGTGCATGCTTTTCCTTTAATCCTGCTGCCCGGGCAAGGAGGGCAGCTCTTTCTGTGGCCATTTTGAGGTGGATTGAAGAAGCAGAAGAAGTTGCTGATCCTGCTTTTGAGCTCCTCCTGGTTGATGCATTGGAAACACTGTCATGGGGTTCAATCAGTATCTGAGGATCCATTTGAGAGCTTTTCCACGTTTCCACATCCTTAAGGAAATTCGTGAATGCAGACATTTTTGGTTCATACCAATCTATTCTCTCAGTTTCCCTTATTTCCTCAGATAAAAGCATTTGAACAATTCCATGACATTCCATAAATTCATTGAGTAACATCTTGAACGTTGCAACAGCTTCATCCACCTTTTCCACATCTCCACCTCGCACCAGTAATGGGTTAATTTCATTCATTCTGCGGGTGCATGCTCCAAGCTTTCCTCTTCGCGATTGGCTGAGAGTTTTAAATCTCTCCTCTGCCGCAGCAACATCAGCTGGAGGTTTTTCAGGATCCATTGTTTATTTGAGTTTTTCTTCACTTAATCCACATGAAATAAAGTCATTAATATTTCCAAGAACAGCTCTTCGCGAGTTATGTTTTGTTAAAATGACTCTGTTGATGTACTATTATTGGTAATTGCTATGTAATAAGCAATTAGGGGCTGGTATGTTAGAGCCATTTTACCTTTTGTTATTATTGTCTGAATGTTGGGCTTAATAATAATATAAATTAGATTATACTGTAAATTATCGGCTATTTTTGTGAGTCACATTATGGTTTAAAATGCATTAATTTAAGGCTCACTTATTATTTGTTATATGTGCGTCAGTATCACGTGCATGGCTATGCCTATATATGGTAGGTTGATAGGACACAGCTGGGGGTGATAGACGGGGAAATGGAAAAGTCTTTTGACTATTGTGGTGGCGTTTTAATCCTTGTCTACCATTTAATAGCCACCTCTATCGGGGTTGTGGGTTTTGACGCGCCTCTCTTTGTTTCCAAACAATTCAGCGGAGATCGTAGTTGAATCAGATGAGCTTTATTCACTGATCCACACGGTGCATACAGGAGGACACATTTCTTCGCTTCATAGTAACTCAAAAGTGTATCATTTTCCAAAGTAACAAAAAGAACACGGTCAAAAGACTTTTCCATTTCCCCGTCTATCACCCCCAGCTGTGTCCTATCAACCTACCATATATAGGCATAGCCATGCACGTGATACTGACGCACATATAACAAATAATAAGTGAGCCTTAAATTAATGCATTTTAAACCATAATGTGACTCACAAAAATAGCCGATAATTTACAGTATAATCTAATTTATATCATTATTAAGCCCAACATTCAGACAATAATAACAAAAGGTAAAATGGCTCTAACAGCAAGAATAGGCTAGCTATCTGTTGTCCTTGTGTAATTGACCTGCTGTTCCTGTGTAGAGAGGGAAGTATTGCTGCAATCTCAGTAGCCTCTACTTTACGGATTAAAGGGATTAGGTAGGCTAGATAACAGGTACCATAAAAAACATCATATGGCACACATCCATAGGCCCGGTCCCCACAAACTAAGTAAACTCTCTGTGGGAGGGGAATTCTGGCTATATGTACTCTCACTATGGCATTACAGTCGCTGTGTCCCACATCAGGAGAGGTGTGAGATCCTACTGCATTCTGGAAACAGATGGACACATTCTTCCATTCATGTACAACAATTGGGGGGACATATACTGAGCAGTCACGTGTAGGGGGCTTGCCTAAGGGTATTGGCTGCGTACAGTCATGTATTTTAACCTCAACGGAGTCCACTGTCCTAGAGCCGAACCAGGGCACAACTGTTACCAACGCTTCCACTAACAAAGCGGGTGTGTGTGGTTGCATTGTACATGTTGGACTTGTAAAGTTAGCTGAACAATTAGTCTGAGCTAGAGCTAACTGGAATCTATATTCAAAAGCTAGGTTACCGTATTTCTTCACATATATTAGTTTTAAAAACATCAAACGTTTGAAACCGTCAGTCAGGTAATCTTTATTTACTGTATCAACAATGAGAGAGACTAAGCCCTTGTACTGTAAAGGTTTTTCAGAGTCTATTGGGTAGGAAGGAGTGTAACAATCCCCAGCCTCATCGCTAATTCTAGATGCTATGTCATTCCAGTTTACTAAACCGTAATCAGCTTTTGTGAAAGGAATTGGGCTAAACATAGGAGAATGCATTGATTCTGGCATATTTTGGCACAACCAACAGTTGCTAACATTACGTTCATGTGCATAGTCTAACATTAAACTTACTGCAGAATTAGTTTAAGTTTGTTTATAAGGAGTAATTAAGGCCTTTTTTGAAGAATCTACCTCGCCTCCTGATTGTTTAAGTGGAGTAGATGGAACATTTGTTTTGCTATTTGGTCCAGTAACTGTGCATGCAGTATCACCTAGATTGGGAATGCGGTAATCTGGCTTCCGCACTGTACATTTTACCTCCTTCCTTATCAGTGCCTCGAACTGTTCTATCGTGCTACACCACAGTTCTGGGGGCATTTCTTCGATGGTGTTAAGAACCATCCTTACCCCCTCTGGTGCGACCCTGAACCGAGAGTACTGGTTTTCTGGATATAACTCCCATGTTGAGTAAACTGAGAACACAGGAAACACAATAATACAGTTAGATGAGTCACATATTGAACTTGGGCAGTTAACGCCAATAGTCTCTGACTTATGATCAGGGAGGGAGACAATCCTCCTTATTCTCCCTCCTTTTCTCTCTCTTTGTGTCTCTTGCACCATACTGAGTGTCTGTGTGGTGTTTGGATACAACCTGTCCTTGTCGCTAGGCACTTCTTTGCCCGTTGGTGTTGTTTTGCCCTCAGGGTCTGGACCCTGAGTGGTCAAGTCGTCTGCGCTCTTAGATAAGAGCACCTTATTTTCTCCCTCAGATGGGCGAGGTCCCTCGCCACCTGTCGTTGGGATTGTCACAGCTTCATCTAGCAGGGCGTTCTTGGCCAGGTACAGTAAACCCAGAATGACGAGGATGGTGACTGCCTTCACATGCCAGCATCCGGTAGAGGAGAGAGACGACATCTTGAAGCGTGAATCCACTCCGCTCTACCTTGTACTCTCAGGGCTGTTCTGGTCACTATTAATACCTGGAAAGGACCTTTCCACCTGGGAGACAAAGAATCTTTTTCAAGCGATTTGATTAGTACATTATCACCAATCTGAAAAGGGTGGGTGGGCTCCTCACCAGGCTGGGGGAGCCTGTCAGCCACCTGCCTGTGAAACTTTCTCAACATGTCAGTTAGATATTTGACATAGTTAGTCATGTAATCCTCTGTCCACAAAAGAGTGAGTCTGTGGGGCATTACTGGAGGACTAGATCCTGTGAACATTGGCCTTCCCATCAATACTTCGTGTGGGCTAAGCCCTGTCGTTGCATTTGGTGAGTTTCTGATTGAGCACAGAACTAGCGGCAGCGCGTCTACCCATTTTAGTCCTGTGGTCAACATTGTTTTAGTGAGTTTTTTCCTTTATAGTCAAGTTCATTCTCTCAACCTGGCCTGAGCTCTGTGGATGATAGGGAACATGCAATTGCCATTTGAACCCTAACACTGTAGCTAGACTCTGGGTTATCTTAGAAATGAATGCTGGACCTCTGTCACTGTTAATCCCTGCTGGAACACCAAATCTAGGGACAACATCTTTGAGAAGACACTTTACAACTGTTCTGGCGTCTTCTTTTCTGGTAGGGTAGGCCTCTACCCATTTGGAGAACTGGCACACTATTACCAAAAGATATTTGAATCCTTGGCATGGTGGCATGTGCGAAAAGTCAATTTGCATATTTACAAAGGGCCCCGAGGGGGGCGGTAAATGTTCATGCTGAACTGGACCTTTTCTTCTTCTTGTCTGCTGGCATATCATGCATCTATCTACAAGGGTCTGTGTAGCTAGTGTAATGCCTGGAGCAAACCATTGTGACTTTATAATCCCATTCATCCCTCCTTTTCCTACATGTGATTTGCCATGTGCAACATGTGCCAAAACATGGAGGAATGAACGGGGACAGACCATCCGGCCGTCTGGGTGGAGCCACAAGCTGGACTCAGCGTCAAGTGTACAACCTCGTCTTAGCCATAAATCTTTCTCCCTAACATCAGCGCGGGCTTGCATGTCCGCGACATCATTAAAGGAAGGCAAACAAATGGTTTTTGCGGGTTGTGTCGAGGGGCATTGGAGCACCATAGAAGAGGAGGAAACTGCTGCTTGTTTAGCCGCGGTGTCGGCTAACGCATTTCCACGCGAAATAGGATCATTAGAATTTGTGTGAGCAGCACATTTAACTACTGCTAGCTGTGCAGGGAGCAGGATAGCGTCTAATAGCTCAGCTACTAACGCATGATGTTGAATAGGCTTACCAGCCGATGTTAAGAAACCGCGCATTTTCCACAAGACACCAAAATCATGGCACACACCAAATGCATACCTGGAGTCTGTGAAAATGGTTGCAACTCTACCTTCAGCCAAAATACACGCCCTGAGCAGAGCATACAACTCTGCAGCCTGAGCTGACGTGCCATTTGGCAAGGCCCGGCTTTCTAAAACTTCCCAGTCATTCACAACAGCGTAGCCTGCTAAGTGTACTGTGTCAGACGGCCTGCTCGCAGACCCGTCTGTGTACAGAATCATATCTGAATTAGGGATAGGGGTTTGCAACATATCAGCTCTGGGGGAGGAAGACATGTCAATCGTTGTGACGCAGTCATGTGTTATTTCAAAATCTGGAATTGGCACCAGTGTAGCTGGGTTTAGGGGGGGGGAACGTTTAAGAGTGATGTGTGGACTTGAAAGAATTACAGCTTCATAACCAGATCGCCTTGCTGCCGTCATATGCTGAGTAGCAGAGGTGTTCAGAATATGCAAAACTGCATGTGGGACATGTACTACACAGTCACTGGCCAGTACAATGGGAGAGGATTGTTTTACAACTATCGCAACTGCGGCCACAGCCCGCAGGCATGAAGGCATACCAAGCACCACAGGGGAGAGTCGAGATGAGTAGTATGCAACAGGCCGGAAATTAGAGCCATGCTTCTGCACCAAGATGCCCGTTGCAAAGCCCCCCTTCTCATGGACGTGTAGATGAAAAGGTTGATGGTAGTCAGGGAGCCCCAGGGCAGGAGCAGATGTGAGGGCCTGCTTTAAGTCCTGAAAGGCAGTGTGCATGTCCTCAGACCACTGAACAATGTTAGGGGCAGCCTGCAGAGTGGCAGCACGCAGGACAGAATCCATCGCAGCATACTCAAAAATCCAGTGTCTGCAATAATTTGCCATGCCCAAGAAGGAAAGCATGTCCTTCTTTGTGCGAGGTGGTGGTACTTTGTTCAACAGACAAATCCTTGCTGGCGAGAGGAGACGGTGTCCATCCCTCAGAATGTGACCCAAATACGTGACCTCAGTCTGGCAGTATTGCAACTTGGCCAGGGATGCTCTGTGTCCGCATTCAGAAAGTCTTTTCATGAGCAGAATGGAGTCGATGCGACAGGCGTCTTTATTGGGAGAAGCTAACAACAGGTCATCTGCGTACTGAAGCAAGGTACTACCTCCTGTTAGGACCAAAGTGTCCAGATCTCTCCTCACAGCTGCTGCGTACACAGTAGGCGACTCAACAAACCCCTGTGGGAGGCGCGTGTATGTGATTTGTTTACCTTTAAAAGTAAATGCAAACAGATACTGGCTGTCTGGATGCAGAGGAACAGAGAAAAATGCTGAACATAAATCAATCACTGTGTAGTACTTAGAGTCCGGGGGCAGAGAAGCTAAAATCGAATTGGTGTCCGGCACAATTGGAGCTGTCGGAATGACAATAGCATTAATAGCTTGCAAATCTTGGACAAAGCGCCACTCATCAGGGCGATTGTGTTTAGGTATGGGTAGAATTGGAGTATTACAGGGACTAGTTGTGTAAATTAACACGCCCTGATCAAGCAAAGATTGGATGACTCCTTCAATCCCCAAAATGGCTCTATGGGGCAAATTGTACTGTCTGATAGCTGGCAATCTGGCATTGGCTTTAAGTGTTACTCGATGTGGAGGCGCTGAGGCAACAAAACCAACATGGTTCTTGTGTTTTGCCCATAATGCAGCCGGTACTTCTGAAAAATCTGAGGGGGGGCCATACTCTGTGGGGGGGTTTGGTTGTAAATGAAGGAAAGTGCATTGTGGAAGAGCAATTGGCTCCGCGAGACGCAGCAGGAAATGCTCCCCTCCAAAGTTAATTACGTTAGGTGTGTGTGTGTGTGTGTGTGTGTGTGTGTGTGTGTGTGAAAAAGGGGAACATGAGGCTTCCAGCTGGGCTTGGCAGCGGGCTGCCATGGCCCCCACCTCTTTTGGGTTACTGCCTGGCGTAACAGCCACCGTTATGTAGGGGAGGCTTTCTTCAAGTTGGAGAACCTGCTGGGGTGTTGTGAGTCTGATGGGTAAAACACATCCTTGTCGGGAAATGAACAAATATTGTTCACTTGTCAACCGATCTGATTTGTTGCAAAAACCTCTTACTGATTGCGCGTAGTCATCTGACGGATTAAAGGCTGCTGTGCAATGACAATTCAACACAGGTCGCATAAGAGACATTAAAGACGCACAAACCGGAGAAATGCTAGCAATCTTCTGAATCCCTGTTGTGGAGAAAACAGAAATCATATTGAAATCTGGAAATGACCAACAATACAGGTTGTCTCGCGATGATTGAATGAATTGGACAGCCTGATAGACCTTACTGTCAGGAATTGTCAAAAACAATCCGTCTGAAGTGCAATGTATTGTTGCCTGTAATTTACATAGTAAGTCCCTGCCCATTAAATTAATAGGACTTCCATCTGAAATAATGAAAGAGTGTTCCACGTTTGATCCATTAATTGAAACATTAGTGTTCTCTGAAATGGGTTCGGACATAGAAATTCCAGCAACACCGATGGTTGTGACAAATGTATTGGTTGCTTCACACACTTTCTCCTTAGTACGCACGGCAGACAAGGTGGCTCCGCTGTCAATCAAAATATCTACAGCCGTACCACTAAAATCAACGGGCATAATTGGATCTTCACGCGGGTTATTGGAAAGGCGAATTGTTGTTGCTTGAATGGGTAAATGCTGTGATTCTGACCCTATATCTTCTTGGCACCACTATCTTCTATTAAATCCACTTTGTTGAGCGTTCTGCTCCTGGTTCTGTCTGTCATAACGTGGAGACTGCATTAATGCCAGATGTCCGGACTGCTGGGGAAGGTTGGGGGGAAGTGCGGGCTGGGAGAAGGGGGGCTGGGTGTGCTGCTGGACCCCCCACCGCTTACCACACTGTCCTGCCCAGTGATCGGTCTCTCCGCAAACATGACATGGCATCAACTTTTTGGGATTTTTGTTCTGCTGCTGTCTGCTCTTATTATGATAATCCTGTGATCTCCCCTGATTTTGATACTGCTGTGTGTGGTTTTGTCCCTGCGTTTGATAAGCCTGGGTGTTTTGAGGCAATTGTTGAAGCAGTTGTGAAATTCTGGGAGTAAGAAATATTTGGCTCCTATGCAACGCACGCATTGTGGCGATAGTCGCTTTCCAAGATTTAATTTGCCATTCGGGAGTCGACATCATGTAGGCCTGAGCCGTTTCTGGGATTAAATTATGTAACAAGGTCTGTATGGCAAACAAATCATTACCGTCTCTTTTAATTCCCGCATTATTATCCCACACTGTCATGAAACGCTGGATAAATTCTGGGACATTTTCCGCTGGGTCTTGTACACATGCCGTCACTTGTGAGAAATCTGTGTGAGTTTTAGCGCATGCTCTGATAGCCAATGCGGCGACGTTTTGTATCCACATGTCTCGCGTCTGTGTCGTGGGCCAGTCCCCTGCGGCTGTACACTCAGGAAATGTAAACTCGTCTCTGCACGTGGGCCAATCTGCCTTGTATGTTAAGATTATCAGCTGTTTAACATCATGAACCAAACAGTTATAAACTGAACAAATATTAGTCAACCATGACAGATACTCATCTGGACTTTTAGTGGGACTGGGAGCGTGGTTAGTGACTAGGGGTGCACCGAATGGGAAATTCTTGGCCGAAACCGATACCGAAAATAGGAAACAGTTGGCCGAAAACCGAATGCCGAAAGGCCGAAAATGATTAATAGAAATATATATATATATATATATATATATATATATATATATATATATATATATATATATATATATATATATATATATAATGTATACATTTTTTACCAATGTTGTTCAGCTACCTGATTATGGAAATAGACATGATTATGGCAAAACTTAACTTAAATAATAATCACTATTATGGGTCCATAAAACATTTATTCAGCACTTTTGAATGCATACAGTACATTTATATATGTCATGTATTATTGCTAAAAAACATTATATCGCAGTCTTAGTGTCGCCAACTCGTTTCTAATATGCAAAGACAACAAATGCGTCTATGATGTATTTCGATCAGACGAGATCTCTCTCCCGTCTGTGTGCGAGGGGGCGGGGCAGTTTACACACACGCAGCTGCTACATGCAGCGGAGCACACTGCGGAGATGGCGGAGAGAACACGCTCCGAGGTGTGGTTAAACTTTACCCGTCTCGATGTGGAGAATACTTGTTACCATAAGTGCAATAAGAGTTTAGCATGTAAGCACGAGCAATTTGTCTAAACATTTAGCAAAAGTGCACCGCATGCAGACGGAGGAATGTACCGGGTTCGACCGTCTTTCTAGCAGTTCTGTAGCCCCATCCACGAGTAACGTTTCCACGTCAGGTGTTATGTATGCTAGCAGCAACACACGGCGTTACTACATTATACAAACATGGGTTAATGATTAGAGGTAACTGAGTTATTTAGTTTGTTAAAATGTCAGCTATTCTGTTTACAGTCTGTCATCAGATTATTTAATACGATTTGTTAAAGGCTCAGGGCAATCTCGATGACAAAGGTCAATGTTCCCCCCCCTGTGAGCCAGCCGCGAGCATGGTCGCCGCGTCTTTATTACGTCATCACAACAACACGTTAGATTACCAACGTAAGCCTGTTCTGACATTCGGTGATAGCCGAAAGCCGAAAGGGCCTTTTTAACCATTTTCGGCCGATAATTTTCGGTGGCCGAATATTCGGTGCATCCCTATTAGTGACATCAATGACCTCAGCGGGTGTCCAGGGTTTGCAAACTGGAACATCTCCTATCAGAATTTTCGGGGCGGTCACACTTTCTTCAGAATTATTATCCTGAGATGTTTGCTTTGTCGTGTACATTTTACGCTGGACATTATTTGAAAAACTGCTGCCATACGGCGAACCTGGGTAATCTTGTAAAAGGAGTGGCTGAGTGCGAGGAGTGGGGGTCAATCGCGGACTGCCATGTGAAACATTCCCCTCCCCCGCTGCTGCCCTCTGCTCGGCGTGTGCCGATTCTAATTCTCCATGTTGTCCTATCTGATATCTCAACTTATTTTCATTCATGATAGCTGCAGCTGTTATTAACAGATCATCATCGGAGTTTCTCGCAACGGGATTTGAGAGTTCTGTCGCGGGAATTATTTTCGTACAGAGAGATACAGCCTGCTCTCCGTCCAACAGCCCTGCGTCTGTCAAAATACAAATGAGCTGAGATGGGGTTGGAGTTTTACCTTGTCTTTTAATCCAATCATAAATTATGGATTTTGCAATGTCTGGAACATTCTCACCGTGTCTTTCCCTGAATCTGGACATGTTTTCTGATCTCACATCAAAAGCAGCCTCTAGGCTAAGCAAATTAAAGCTTTTTGCACATTAAGCAACTTTATCAATAAGCGCCTTGAGCTCAATGGAGCCTCGCTCGCTGCCAACAGATTTTGCATTTTTCCTTTCTTCATAACCCCGCTTTTCTGCCAAAGCCATCCAGGCTTTCACACATTCTATCATGTATCCTTGATCCCATGAACAATTTGAATTATCTTCCACCAGTTTAAATGCTTGCCACAACACGGCCATATCAAAACTACCTGTCAGAGGCCAATCAAATCGAATCAATCCTTTCTGATTAATCTGTTGTGAGTGTTCGCAAAGTAACGATGTAAACGGCATAACTTTAGACCAATCCAAAGTTCTTCCGACAATTCCAGACGGCATGTTTGGAGAAAACAAATGCGTGTAGTGGTTTTCTGCAATCGGGTTTTTTTTAAGTGTCTTTGTGTGTGAAATGGTTTTCCTCTTACCAACTGAATCATTTGTGGAGGCAGTATTACCCATGTTTAACGGTTAGTACAATAAAACAAACACTGCAATTAGACAAACAAACATGTACTCGCAACAAAATCAGTGCCCTGGCCAAAAAATCATCCAGTTTAATTTAGTCCGAGAATTACGGAAACGTCAACGGGAGCACTGAAATATCTGTTTAATATGGGCTCTTCTCAGCCATATTCAATCTGTTGATGAGTAATAAACTACCTTATTCTCAATCAAAACCACTATGCAAATGTAGTGGTAAAACTGCTCAACCGACCGAGAGCAGCGATTGTTTTAATTAATTCAGTGCTTTTTTTTTTTTTTTAATTTTTTTTTTTATAAACAACAGCCAATTCAATAATCCGTTAGTTTATTAAACACACAGTGTGAACGTAATATTCTGCCACGACCCTTCCCATTTAATAGCTCAATTTAGTTCTTGAGCTTATGGTGTGATTAACAGAAAATACAAGTCTGTGTTCTTAAACATTACTCGTGTGCCGCTCACCACAGGGGGGAAGGGAATTCGCCCTCCCTCCTGCAGGCCTGAGCAGACACCCGAAAACGGATTGGTCTGATTTAAACCCGTTGAAATCTCCAGAATTCGGCAATTTGTTTCAATTACAAATCCTCACATTGCTTTTTTTTTTTTTTAAACAGAGGTTCCACCTTGCTGATGCTTTCCTTAAGGTCTCTCCGAATATTTGCAGTGTGTGATTGTCCAGTAATTTAATTCTAGAAACCACACACAGCGGAAATCGTTAAAAGTCGATGTTCCGAGGTTATTTATTAGCCCCAAATATTCTTATTGTTTTATACATGAGCTGTGCTTGCTTTTGTTGGCACATGCCCCAGCAGCATTCACAGGAAGGACCGGCCAGGATAGAAATCCCCTAGACACCGATTCCTCAGGTTATAATTAAGCCTTCAAATGTACAGTGGAGAGACCAAAACAAATTGCACTCGCGCAGTTTCACAGATAATTTTGATACCGTCAATCACAGTCTGGTAAGGCAGTTGTTCAAATAGATTTGAAAAAAAGCACTTACCAGCCTTCTGAAGAAATCTCGGTATCCTGTTCGATAGACGCCAAAATGTGAAGGTAAACTTCTGTTGTTGCAATGTTGAGGTAGATTGAAGGAGTCTGGAACCGTTGTTAGCCAAAAGCACTTTAGAGTTTTATTGGAGAAAGTACAGACAATAACGGCCGGGAGATCATCTTAGTTTCACACATGTCCAGTGCTCCACCAGCGATCTCTGAACCAAAAGACACAAAACATCTAACCAACACGAGGAGAGGCGGGCTTCCAGAAAGCCCGCGTATAATCAATAGCCGATGCGAGACAATGGTCTGCTTGTCTCAAAGAGATCCTGCCAGGTCTCAAACCCCCCATGGATATAGGAGAAGCGTTTGACCTGTGACCTCAACCTACAGAGGAGTCTTTGAGTGACTACAAGCAGATGTTTGCAGTATCACAGACTCTAAGGAATAATAAGAGATTCTATAAACAGATCAGATTAAAATATTCTCTTACACTACTTCTAACCTCTCTGTAAACCCGCTCCACACATCCGATCACTTCTTCATTTCATTCTCTCTACCCCTTTCCAAACATAACAAACTAATCTCTTCTCATCCTGCACCTGTCCGCCGTAACCTTCGTTCCCTCTCCCCCTCTACCTTTGCCTCATCGGTGCTCTCAGCCCTCCCTTCCTCTGACTCGTTCCAATTGCTGCCTCCAAACTCTGCTGCAGAAACTCTCCTCTCTACTCTCTCATCCTCTCTGGACTCTCTCTGTCCTCTCACATCTCGGCAGGCTCGTCAGTCCCCTCCTGCTCCCTGGCTAAATGATGCACTGCGTGCTAATAGAACCGTCCTTCGGGCAGCAGAGCGGAAATGGTGGAAATCCAAACACCGTGACGACCTCCTAACCTATCAGGCTCTCCTCTCCTCTTTCTCTGCTTCGATCTCTCAGGCAAAAAGCACTTTCTTTCAAGATAAGATCCAATCTTCCTATTCCAATCCCAAAAAACTATTTTCCATCTTCTCCTCCCTCCTGGACCCCCCCAAAGCCCCTTCCCCCTCCTCCCTTCTGTCAAGCGACTTTGTTAACCACTTTGAAAAAAAGGTTGATGATATTCGCTCTTCTTTTTCTGACTCACCTCTACTCACCGCTGGGTCACCAGACCCTCCTTTCACCCACACACTGACCTCCTTTTCCCCTCTCTCTCCAAGTGAGGTTCTTACCCTCATTACCTCTGCCCGCCCTACCACCTGTCCTCTGGACCCTATCCCTTCAAACCTCCTTCAGACTATCGCTCCTGATATTCTACCGTTTCTCACCCATTTCATCAACACTTCTCTAACTTCTGGTCACTTTCCAAACAGTCTCAAGGAGGCAAGAGTAAACCCTCTCCTAAAGAAACCCACTCTCAACCCGTCAGATGTTATAAAGTACAGGCCTGTCTCTCTCCTCCCGTTCCTGTCTAAAACACTTGAACGCGCTGTCTTTAGACAACTCTCCTACTATCTCCATCAGAACAACCTTCTGGATCCGCACCAGTCTGGTTTCAAGGCAGGTCACTCCACAGAAACTGCCCTCCTTGCTGTCACTGAGGAACTGCACACTGCTAAAGCAGCATCCCTCTCCTCTGTCATCATCCTTTTGGACCTGTCTGCTGCATTTGACACGGTGAATCATCAGATCCTCCTTCGCACTCTCCAAGAACTTGGAGTTTCAGGCTCTGCACTTTCCCTCCTCACCTCATACCTCAAAGACCGCACCTACAGGGTTACTTGGAGAGGGTCCGAGTCCGACCCTTGTCGATTAACTACAGGGGTCCCTCAGGGCTCTGTTCTTGGTCCCCTCCTCTTCTCCTTGTACACAAACTCGCTCGGATCAGTCATTAGCCCGCATGGTTTTTCATACCACTGCTACGCTGACGACACCCAATTAATTCTGTCCTTTCCCCGCTCAGATACCCAGGTCGTCGCACGCATCTCTGCTTGTCTAGCTGACATCTCTCAGTGGATGTCTGATCATCACCTCAAGCTCAACCTTGACAAGACTGAACTGCTTTTCCTTCCGGGAAAAGATTGTCCCACTCTTGACCTAACAATCAACATTGGCACCTCTGTTGTTTCCCCGACTCGGACTGCAAGGAATCTGGGTGTGATACCCGCTGCTGCAGATACACGCTTTACAACATCAGGAGGATGCGTCCCCAGCTGACCCAGAAAGCGACGCAGGTTCTGGTCCAGGCTCTCGTCATCTCACGCCTAGACTACTGCAATTCCCTCCTGGCTGGTCTCCCTGCATGTGCCATCCGACCTCTGCAGCTCATCCAGAATGCAGCTGCTCGCCTGGTCTTCAACCTTCCTAAATTCTCCCACACCACGCCGCTCCTCCGCTGCCTTCACTGGCTTCCGATAACTGCTAGAATCCACTTCAAGACAATGGTACTTGCGTACCATGCTGCGAATGGATCTGGCCCTTCCTACATCCAGGACATGGTTAAACCGTACACCCCAGCACGTGCACTCCGCTCTGCATCAACCTAACGGCTCGCTGCACCATCGCTGCGAAGGGGACCCAAGTTCCCATCAGCAACACACGTGTGTTTGCTATCCTGGCTCCAAAATGGTGGAATAAGCTCCCCATTGACTTCAGGACAGCAGATAGCTTACACACCTTCCGGCGCAGACTGAAAACTCATCTCTTTCGACTCCACTTTGATCGATATAACTATTAACAAAGCACTTATATACTAATAAAGGGCTGGCTTATCTAAAGCCAGTTGAGTAGCACTTGAAATGTTTTTGCTCTATGAAGCCTGATGTACTTATATGATTCTGTTTTCTTCAAGTTTGTATTTTGTTGGTCGAACGCACTTATTGTAAGTCGCTTTGGATAAAAGCGTCAGCTAAATGCAATGTAATGTAAGACCTCCGGGACCCGAACGTTTGAGAAATGACGAACGGCTCATTTCGGAGGACACGCGCGCGTCTGCTTGACGCCGGGACGACCGGTGACCCTCCACTACAGGCGCTCGGATGCGAAGGCCCGCCCATAACTGCGTGCACGTCTGTGACCGCAGTTTTAATTATTATTAATATGAAGATATTATTAAGATAAGATGATGTTACTTTATTGATTGAACATTTTAGTTTAGAATGTGCTGTCCCACGGTAATTCAGAAGGCTCACAGGTCACATTCCGACCATTATTTAAAACAATAGGTGCTTTCACACCGTCTACAGTTTGATTTGAGGGAGCTCTGTGGCTGAATGGCCAGCGATTAGGTGTGGCACATTTATCATAGGTGATCAGAGCTAACTGCCTGCCGTCAGATTTCATTTAAAAAACAGGTCTGATTTTAAGACTATTTCTGTGCTCATAAAGAATGATAAGAATAAGAATAATGCGTATTGAACTGGTTTCATTAATTCGTGAGTATATTTAACACTTGAACCGCCAATCGGGACAATTTGTGTGTTGTGTGTGTGCAATGTAACTTTTTTTCAATCAAAAGTCTCCCAGTCCGTGACTTTTCCTGAAAGTGTGTTATGTAGCACCCTATGTTGTTAAAAATTGCATTCTAATAGCGGGATTTGACGGTGTTAGGTAGGCCTATACAAAAACCTCTGGCGGTTCTAGTGTTAAGGTAATTAGGTACAGTAGAAGCCCTTTTTTATCAGTAACGAATTTGGGTGATACTCACGAAACCACCTTTGGTCATGTCTGTGAGGAATTGACAGACAAAATTACAAAAATAATCAAAATAATCATTTCTATATCAAACTGCATTGTGTATTGTATGTGGTTCTATTGCTATTTTTGTAGTTGAGGTAGTAATTCATATTTTTTTCACCATTTTTCCATGTAGAAATTCATTACCGTAATGCGTCCGGAGTTTATTTTTTTACATTTAAGGCGAGACACGGCAGGCAAAAACATCGTTTTTCAAGTACTGGTCAATTTTGAGATTTTGTGCTATTTTGATTCCATAACATGTTTTCTTTCAGGCTTTTGGAAGGAAAACGTACAAAATACACATTTAAGTGTTTATTTTACTATAGTTTGTCTATTTGCGTCTGTAGATTTCTCCTAAATTCACCAAAAGTTAGCATTCTAACGTAACATAAAGTACCGCGACCGCTGTGTGCACCATGTCAACAGAGGTATCGCTGGAAAGCTGTGTCTCTCCTGCACAATCTCATCGGATCCAAATATGGTCATTTCCTTTGTATCAGCAACCAATCGTGAAAGCACAAAGGGGTCTTAAACCAAGAAACAAAATCTCATTGGCTGGTGTCAATTTCTGACAACGTGATTCGTTCAGATGCGTCACGTGGTGTGCTAAAACACTTCCTGGTTAGCTTAGAGCTAGAAATTGAAATCTCAAAAGTGAAAAAAAAAACGTTCACAGAGAAGACGACAACAATTGTCACTTGCACGAAGCAAGGTTATAAAAAAAAAAATGACCCTGAACATGAAATACCTTCACGGAGTGCGTCGATGCGCAAGCTGTAATCCAAAGAACAGAGGGTTTAGCTGGCGATTTAGCTGCGATTTAGCTGCAATCTTTAAAGGTTGTTTTCTCAAAATGAGTTTTTTCTCCTTTCTCCTTCTCTTTCTCCTAGTTCGAAATTTCAACTTCAGTAGCACACACATACACCAAACCTTCCAGTTATATTCCTATCAATATTATGAAGGCTTTTACAGAAGGGTTTGTTCATATATAATTCATAGCCTGAATTATACAACATTGTATACCTAAAAACATGGCGAAAATGGATATTTTAGGGCTGTTGACAGTATTTTCTGATTTATGGAGTAATAAAAAGAGATATCCAATATCCCTTCTGTAAAAGCCTTAGATACTAATATGACTACAAAATGAAACAATAATTTTGAATCTGGCTATATCCAAAGTTCAGATTTTGATTCCTGAAATGTGTTAAAATATGTGCATATTTAATGAGATAATGGATCATTTGTATATTTAAACATGCTATTTCAGAAAACTTGTAATACAAAAGACAATTGCCTTATTGTAAGTAATTAACTGGAGAAATTTTTAGCTGATACCTTTAAGTTAAAAAAATTACCCTATTCACCTGGGGTGTCTCGCCTTAACCCCAAAATATCACAATAAATCTGCACAATTTAATACATACATAAATACAAAAAATTGTTGAAATGGTACATTCTTACTGGTAGTATAATTATTTTGGGTCTAAGATTTATGAATTAAAATATTTTTGGATTAATATGTGTGTCCGGAGCATGTGAAGTTCATTACCGATGCACTGCCTATTTGGCCCCATTACAATTCCTGTTTGTTTAAATTAGTTTTTTTTTAACCCATGCATTGCATGGAAGAGAAGATGCAAGATGGTTACAAGGTAAGATGTCCTTTCAAGGTCAAGCTAGATATGTTAAAGATTCCATTTACTGACACCCCAGTGTACACTACTAACTGTCATTACCGTAATGGGGTATTATATAATGTTTTTTTTTAAAGTTATTGATTCCAAAATCAATAGAAAAGTAGCTTTTATAGAGCCAGAATGATAGTGCAAATATTTCTTTTGTAGCATCATGGCTATGCTAACTATTATGCTAGCTAATGTTATGGTCATTCATTACCGTAATGCTCTGCATTCATTACCATGTCATATAGGAGGCTGTTACGGTAATGAAAGAAATGTGTGCAGCTATGTATGGTGAGCTTTAACTATAAATAAATAATTTATATATATTATTTGAATCTAATTTATTTAATGAATACTGAATCCCTCTTGAAATTAAGTTCAGAAAAGGTGGAAAGGAAAAGGGCAGCTTCCAAGGTGAGGGTGGTGAAGCACAGAGAGAAAGTGTACAGCAACCCAGAGCTGCTGGAAGAGTACATAAGGAAGGAAAGAGAGAGGTTAGAACAGGACATCTTCACATTGTGTGTGAGAGAGAGAGTGAGTGAGGGCGAGACGGAGAAAGAGAGAGACTGAGAAAGAGAGAGACAGAGAGAGAGAGACTGAGCCAGTGTTTCCGCCAGGGGGCCGTCTTGCCGTCATTGGATGCCCTTTTTCAGCTCGGAGCGCCCTCAACTCGAGCCGAGGCGGCCCAAAAAAAAGATTTATCCGAGAGAAGATCGACAATTTTTATTGTTTAAATCAGGGGTTCCCAAAGTGTGAGGCGCGCCTCCCCTGGGGGGCGCCAGAGAGCTTCAAGGGAGGCGCAGCCGCCAGAAAAAAATAAAGAGAAACAGTGAAATCTAGCTAGTTAACTTCAGCTAACTTTATGCGAGCTGCAAAATATGGATAGATTTTTAGTGAAGTTACTTAAAGTGAGAGAGGAGACAGCGTCTGTCAGAAAACAAAGGAAGTATGACAATGATTATTTGAAGCTAGGATGTTCATGGCCCGGTCCTGATGACACTCCACTGCCACAGTGTGTTATCTGCAACGAGGTGCTAGCTAATGATGGTATGAGACCATATAAACTCCGGCGTCATATTGAGACGAAACACCCATGTTTGGTGACCAAGCCACAGGAGTTTTTTGACCGGAAGCTCAAGGAATTGCAGTCACAGAAAAATGTCATTGACACATTTAGCACTGTGAATACAAAGGCAACCGAAGCATCATACCGAATGGCGTTACGGATAGCTAAGGCAGGTAAACCTCACAACATTGGTGAAACGTTACTCCTCCCTGCTGCTAAAGACATCTCCGTCTCAAATATTTCTCTCTGAGTGCAACGTATGAGGAAGCTGCCATCCTTAACCTCAACATGTTTTAAAGATAAAGAGGTTTAAAAAAGCTATTGTTTAATGTTTTAAGGAGGTGACGCTCAGCCAATCAAAAAATAGGAAGGTAGCGAAAACAGAGCATTTTATGACATTTTCTCACCTTACATTTTCTCTTTGAAATGCAATTGAATACCCCTGCATTATAGCAACAACAACAATAATAATTGAGAGGGGGGGCGCAGCTGTAATTATGTTCTCTGAGGGGAGGCTCACCTTCCCACACTTTGGGAACCTCTGGTTTAAATGACAAAAAGGAAAATGACATCCCTCTGTTGGAGGGGCAAAGGAGGCTGGTGGGATTTTTTTCGCCGGTTCCTGTGACGGAAAAAAGTGTACTGCCAGCGAGCCTTGCCGTTGGCTCTCAGCCCGAGCCTGAGTTGCCGCCATCCTCCGCCAGCATCCCCCGCCAGCATCCCCCGCCCGTGCAGGTGCCCCGGGGCCGGAGTTGTCGTCATCTAGCCTCCCACCCCATCCAGAGCCTACGCCATCTGACATTGTCACTTCTACACCCGTAAGCCACGAAGAGAAACCGGTCAGCCACAACAAAAGGAAGTTTGTCGGAACCTGGAAAATGAAGTTCCCGTGGTTGTGCTATAACAAACAAAGTCATACAATGTATTGCACACTATGTGTAAGGGAAAAAAAGCACAACGTGTTCACCGCGGGGACGTCCAACTTCAGGGTGAATACTATAGAGATGCACATAAAGGGGGTGGATCACAAAGCAGTGCTAGATGCACAGCATTTACGAAGAAACAACGTTCAAGTTGCCGTTAATCGAATGGTCTGTGCCAGATCAAAGGCGGTAATTGCGGCCAAGAGGAACGTGTATTACCTGGCAAAATAACTGTTGCTGACACACAAAAACAAAAGCTTGAATGAACTGTGCATTCTGCAGGGATGTGAAACCTTGGCAGAACTGCGAGTTTCAGAGAACGCCCTCACAACGACATAGTGCAGGACATGCAGTGCGCCGTAATGTGCTGAAGGAGGATTTCATTGCAAAGTTAAATAACTCAACATTCAAGGGGCTCATGACTGACGAGTCCACGGACATTTCGGAGGAAAAGCTTCTTTGCACATATGTTAACCTAATAAATGACGGTGACTTAGAAACCCACTACTTGTGCAACACAAAGATACTGCATGCGACGCTGCTACCGTAACGCAAACCATTAAGGAGCAGTTGCAAAATTACAACATCGACCTGAACGACATAACTGGCGTCCGTACAGATGGGGCAGCGGTTATGACTGGAAGAGAAAATGGGTTCGTGGCGCGTTTTTAAAAAGGGAAAACCCAGCCATCGGTGGCACACACTGCGCTGCACATAAGCTAAACTTGTGTGCCCAGCAGGCTGCTGTGGCGATACCATCCCTCCAGCGCTACCAGAGGACGGTGGGCAGCATCTATGGATACTTCTCCAACAGCAGCTCTCGGCAAGCACAGCTTAAAGAAATGCATGTCATCCTGGACACTGATGACGTTCAGCCTGCTGTAACCTCAACGATCAATGCGCTGTGAGCCATGCAGATTGGAGATGAAGGCGGCCTAAAATTCCAAGAATTCTTGGCCAACATTGCGGAGAAAAACGGCGAGATGTATTTTAAGGGAGAAAAGATAAAGGCCACCAGGGCGATGCGGCAGGCCGTGGATGGTGTATGGCAGCGCTTCCTCTACACCCTCATCCAGAATATTGAAGATCGTTTCCCCGACATCGGCCTCTTTTCCGCTTTTCGCATATTTGACCCATGGTGTCTGCCACGGGACAACACTGAACGTGCGCGATTTGGACGCGATGAGCTGCAGACCATCCTGGATCACTTGTGCCCAGCGGGACGGGAACCTATCGTTGACACGGACACCTGCAGCGCAGAGTGGTCACCTTTTAAGGAGCTGGTCCATGCAAACTACAGCAAAAATTCCTTCCAGGAGTTGGTGAAGATCATGGCTACACAACATGCTGGCTTCCTACCTGAAACCACAAAGCTCCTGGCTGCAATCTCGGTCATTCCAATGAGCACGGTGCGGTGCGGACGTGGATTCAGCATTCAAAATCACATAAAGACCAAGGGCAGGGCAAGAATAAAAGCAGAAAATCTCGACTGAATCTGCATTGAAGGACCACCCATTGAACAGTTTTACTTCTACAGAGCCCTGGAAAAGTTTAGAGTGGAAAAACACTGCCGCATTTTCCAAGGACCATGCAAGGAGCGGTGTCCCTGCCGGCAGCGGTGATTTTATACAGGTACATTATGTATCATGTAACAAACGTTATGTTACTATTGTCTATTGTCTGTGTAAAGAGACAGTATATAAAAGTAACGGTGCAATTCAAAATTGTGTGTGTGTGAATATATACGTAAAGCGAAAGTATTTATAAAGCAATAGTATATCTCTTCTCCATGTAAGGTCATTACCATAACAAAAGCTTTTCATTACTGACATGCTCTGTTCATTACCATAACACTTCCTTAATAAGTTAATATTTTGATAGGAATATGGAAAACCTTCAAATTTTCATTTTGTACAGGAAATGTTTGGTATGTCATATTTTTAAATTGTCTTTTTTCAATCAATTGTACAATTTACACCACAGTAAAAGTCAATGTGTGGAACATAAAATTGTGTTACGGTAATGAAGTTAATAACTAAAATTATTATATTATTATATATTTACCTGAATTATTACACTATGTGACTACTTGTGACTATTGACAGCAGCATACGTTAAAAAAAAAAAAATGCCAAACATTTACTCAAATATTTAGTTATCATCAATTGAAAATGTGTTACGGTAATTAATTTATTTGGTCAATGACTCGTTAAAACTCTCTAAAAATGTGTTTTAAAACATATACAGAACTTTTCTTTTACTAGGGCTAGTTCATTTAGAACCTGGTTGATACTAATGAGAAAGATTATTTTCAAAATCTGCATCGAACTGTTTTGGCTCATGTTACACCAAGTTCGTGAGAATCACCCATTTAGCAGTTGAACATAAAAGTCAGCTAACTGAGGGTCACTTGCAATGACAGTGTTGTGTCTAATGGCGCATTTCCACTGCAGCGGGTAGCTCGCTTTAAGCGTGCCGAGCCGTGCGGGGCCCGTTTTTGGTTGCGTTTCCACTTGGCCTAGTTTTGGCCCGGGGCTACTTTTTCACCTTTTTTCTGGCCCGACTAAATCGTGGTTCTAGGGCCAGGAACAACCAGGCTGAGTCGGGCTGAGTATGCTAAACTAGAGAGAGAATCGCTGGCAAGGGGGCTACAACTACAACAAGATGAACATATTTGACCGTGAATTAATTGTAATACACGTTTCAAAATGATGCCGAAGTAACAACATACTGATACCGGTTAGTAAAAACCATGAATTAATGCTTTGACAAGTCTGCAGAAAGACGGCAGGCGAAAAACCCTTTTTAAAATGCGTGTTTTCTAAATGTAGCTTGGCTAAGCTAACGTTATATATGCTCCGACCGTCCACACTTACAACAACGGCCTATACAGACATAAATAAACCAGCGACTGTATTCGCCATGACACAGGCAGTCTGTGGTTTGTACTTGTTTAACTTTTGTCAAGTTTCTGAACAGATATGAAGAGCTGTGAGCTCCGAGTGCTAAGAGCTAACGGCTGTGTTGTTTTTCTGGGGCTCTCATTGAAGATGACGTCACGGCTCCGCCTACACTGCGTTACTATAGTAACTGCCCCAGTTCCTAAACTGTAGCGAGGCCTGCAGTGGAAACGCGCCATAACTGTAAGCTTGTCACTCAGAGTAACCTACAGTTAATTTAGCTGCTGGAGAAGAAAGATCAGGGGGGGAGGGGGGGAGAGAGCTGTGGTTGATGGGCCATTAGTTGTGTAAATACACAGCTGAGAGCTGCCGTTTCATTCAGACTGTTTAAAAAACGGTAACAACGGACTATATTTCTTAGCGGATGCACGTCAATTTAAATCAATACATACAACTATTTTTTAAATCAATACAAACATTTTCTAAATCCATAAAAGCATTTAAATTAATATTGGGAGTCCTGTCGTTACTTCGTTACATTAAAATATAAATATTCTTAGTGAATTACTGAGTTTAGGCACGTTAATAACGTTTTAATGAAGTTGAATACAGTATATTCATATGTGTCAGTGATTTCATGTCAATTCGGCGAAAAATGATCGTGGTGACGATGATTAAATTAGGATTAAAAATCGAGAGCCGGGCTGCATTTCCTCCCGTTCGTTTTTTTCGACTAAACAACAATATTTTGTTAAATAACAACATGGTGATGTTTTGTAAATGATTACATGTCTCTTATTTAGCACAGAGTATGATATCCGTGACATACGGATCTTAACAAAGTTCCGCTGTACATCCAGCGTACTGTATCTGACTTTATTTCACATGAGCTCCAGTGTGGAACCCCACTGCACCCCCTGGTGGATCAATGATCCATTGCAGCTGGCTTCATAATAATTACATTTATTTATCACGGGGGAGGTCTCAAGTCAAGCTGGAGGTTTTCGCTTGAGCGAGGGCAGATCACGTACCAATCACGGCCCTCGCGTTTCAAACTGTCTGAAATGAAGCGCTACATCTGTATGGACCTCACCTTAAACTTGTGCTTGTCTTATATTGTAGTAAAAAAGAAAGTGAAACCAGATTTTAGATTTTATTAAAATATACTCATGTATCAAGCATCATTTACCTAAATTTAATTGATTTTGCTAACTTATAACTTAACGTATGAGGCAATATACCCAGCCCTTCGTATTTGTTTCTTTATGTGGACCTCAGTGAGGAAACATTTGGACACTGTTAGAAATTAAAAGCCTTGTTTTGACGGCATAACTTAGTTTAAACATACCATCAGTTTAAATGCTGTTTCATACTGAAAAACCAGAAGTTCTCGCGCACAATGTCTGTCAAGCTTTTATTCTAAAAATCCTTCATCTCCGGTTAGCATTTAGCATGTGGCTAATATTCCTTTCCCTATAGAGGTGAATTTCGAAGTGAAATGACACGGAGTGATGCACACCGAAACCTACTGATTTTAACACTACAACTATAGACGTCGAGATATTATTATTGCTGAATATTAAAATGAAGGTACAGTTTATTTTAATAAGTTTTGTTTACAGACGTGGGTAGCATATGACAACTTCCGGGACTATCGTAAATGATAACTGTCGTAAAGTATTTCCAGTGTTTTTTAAAGTATTGAATTACAGCGTTAAAAATGTATTAAATGAAAATTCATGAAAGAGATAAGGAGGAGAAAAGGTGTGTTTAGTTATGTAATGAATGTACAATAGGGGTGTAACTAGGGGTGTAACGGTTCACAAACATTTCGGTTCGGTACGTACCTCGGTTTTTTGGTCACGGTTCGGTTCGGTACGTTTTTGGTACAGCAGAATTTTTTTTCACAAAACAAAACATATATATATATATTTTTTTATTATTATTATTAAACTGTGAATAATGTATTCACTCAAATAAATACAAAATATAATAAAATAAACATTAAGGTGCAGCATTTCGATGAACTGAAATAATCTGTATTTGAACTTTACTGTACTAGTACTCACAAAACATAAACTATTAGTTTTGGGTTTTTAATTATTATTAAACTGTGAATATTCACTCAAATAAATACAAAATATAATAAAATGAACATTAAGGTGCAGCATTTCGATGAACTGAAATAATAGTACACTGTACTGTACTAGCACCTAAGCAGCCAGTTTGACATTAGGACTTGCTTGTCATTGTATTTTCAAAGAAAAATGAACTTCCACATTGCTTGCCGAAAGGGCAGATCTGCTGGCACTAACAATGTCTCCTGATGTGGAGAAAACCCTCTCGCTAGGGACAGAGGTAGCAGATACAGCCAGGTAGCGCTTTGCTAACATGGCAACATAAGGATATTTGGTGTTTGTAATAGCTTTGGTTCGGTCTGAACTTTCTGCGAGTGGTGGAGGCTTACATGCTAGCGGGAGTTGGGTTTGCATTTCAGTCTTTTTTCTTTTGGTATCGGTGATATTCACGTTCGAGTGATGCCTTTTCAAGAGTGTGCAAGTTTGATGTATTGCCAGCCGCGTAACCAATGTTAGTTGAACAATGCCGACAAACAGCTTTGGTTCGGTCCACCTGTCTTTGTCCGTCATCCTTGTACGTAACTGCGAAACCAAAATGTTCCCAAACCGGAGACTTCAATGATGCTGGAGGATTTTCGAGCTCAACTTTATCTGCGTTCGCCATTTAGACAGTTCCTCAAATTACTGACTACATTTGAACGCATCCCTCTGACCAGATCTCATAGTATGCCTCTTATCCAATGAAATGACTTGCTCGCTCTATGACGCGTTGAACCCAATGTAAGCAAATTACTCTGAATGCTGCGACGCAGCACCTGAGATTACTTCCAAAAAGTTATTCACGTTCTCAATTTTTTACGTTTAACGTTATATTCGTTCGGTACACTTCGGTACACACCTGTACCGAACCGAAGGGCCCGTACCGAATAATTTCGGTACGGGTCCGTATTCGTCCCGTACCGTCACGGTTCGGCACATGCAGTCACACGGCGAATACGCCTTTTTTTACGAGTGGGGAAAAAAGTCTGTCACTCAGGGCAGCATTACACTATATATAATCCAGGGGGCGGTATTTTACGGAGCCCCCTAGGGGACATGAAGCGAACCGTGACTTCTGTGAACCGTTACACCCAACCCAGTCTCATAAAAAAACGTGTAATACTACGTTGGTCCACAACGTAGGACGTAGTATTTCTACAAAAACGCCTCTGAAATTGTAAGATCCCTACGTTTTTTTTCACCATTCATTCCAATGGCTGGCGTCTACAGTATGTCACGTGATCTTCACATTTCTCCCTGCAGAAAAAAAAAACATGGCCGAACTTCGTTTTATTCTCCGTGTAAAATGCCTATTTTAAAGTTTTTTTGGCCATTAAAATGCGTTTTGATGTCATTTGATGCGAGACATATGAGTTGTTATTTCAGATTATGTGTGCAGTGGATGTACATGATATTTAGTTTGCTAGTTATTACGAAGATTACTTCCGGAAATTGTGTCGATACAACGTTTTCATTGTTACCAAGGTGGTTGCTAGGGACGCTGATATCGATATTATTTCTGTTATGTTGTGTAACAGTTTAATGGTGTAATCTTTATTGCTACCCCCTTCCCCGTCAATGTATAGTGTTGGTCCACAGCGCAAACGTATTAGTTTAACAAAATCCGCATCTAAAATTGTGGCATAGATACGTTATTTTCCCCTGTGCAATTCCAGTCTCAAATCTCACATCACATCGTCATAAACAAATACCGGAAACAGACCGAAAACACTTTATTCCGAGTGTGCTTGCTTTTCTCTTTGGAGGTCATCACATAACGGCATTGTAATACACGGTTCGGCTGCATTAAATATTACATATCTGCCATAGTTCTCTATTTATAGAGCCCTGGGGCCTAATTTATAAAGGGATATACGCTAAAAAAATGGCGTACGCCAGTTTCTACGCAATGTTTCCGATTTATAAAATACTAACTTGACGGGAAAATGTGCGGTCCTCCACGCAAACTCTAACCCAAGCACAAAAACGGGAGAGACGAGAAACTGCGACACCGTTGGCAGAAGGAAGAATGGAGAGAAATATGTGGAAATAATACCATAAATAAAATGTTACCTCTGATTTATCATATATGAATTCATTTTCACAAATTGATTAAAGCCAATCTTAACATGATTAAACAAACGCCTGTTTGAGACTCCTCAGTGCACACAAAAACATAACTTGGAGAAATAAATAAATACGGATATGTTATTGAAAACCACCTCGAATATGTTGTGTTAATGTTATGAAATGTTTTCTCATAAATGATGCGGTAAGCAGAAGGACAGAATTACGTCTAAACTGACGCCGTTTTGCATTTCTATAGGTTGTAGATACGAGCATGGTTTTATATACTATCATGTTTAATCGTGTTTTATGCCGTAGTTATTACACGTTTTTTTGTGAGACTGGGTTGTTACACCCCTAATGTACAATGTCAAAATCCTCTGTTATGTGTGATATCTGACATTGGTGAAAGGAGGGCGGAAGATTACGCCACAGTCGCCATTGAAGAGGAGGAGCCAAATGAGATATTCAGGGCCCTTCTCACTTCTCTTATTTTTCATTTCCTTGCTTCTCGGTCTCACCGGAAGTTGATTTGTCTGCGCCATCTTGAGTAGCGTCCCAATGGCCTTATTTTTGCCGGAGGAGCGATAATGGAGGAGCTATAATCGAGGAACCACCAGACCATCCTTCGATGAAATCCTCAGACTAGCCCCGCCCCCTTACTGTGTATCGCTCACTGATTGGACGATGCAGTGCATGCACTGATCTGATGCTTCTTGACATGAGAGCAGTTTCCCAGCGGAGTGAAGAAAATACATGAAACTCACGAGAGTCACTCCTCAGTTTATACCGTGTTTTGTTTCAATTAATGTATCATTTAGTTACAAATATGTGATATATCTGAACAACAAAGTGGTCAAAAATCATTTTATTCATTGTTTGGAAACATTTTCATAATCGCTTTTTTTGTTTTACATTTTCATTTATTGTCATTTCCATTCAGTCAGTCATTAAGTGCTATTAAAATGTTAATGTGCTACATATCCACACAAACAAACAAAGTGTGCAATCCAATGAATGTTAATCTAACTGGGTTTTGATAGATAACATATCTCTTTTTCTTTCAATTATTTTATTTATTTTGTGCACTCTAATCAATATTAATCAAACTATTGTTCATTTATACATTTTAAGAATGGCGTTTATATTTTTTGAGAATGAGTTCTTATTTAATTTAATTTATTTGGGTCTACAACAGATGATACAAATGTTTGTGTCAGTAAATGTGTGCTAACAGAGGCGGGGGGGTGTGTGGAAATATCGGGGACAGAGCTGCTGTCAGATGATAAGCTGTGCGGTGCCATCACAAACGGACGTCGCTTCACGTGACGCTCCGGAGGAAAGGACGTCCCATTGCTCTTAAAACTCATTTCCCTGCTTCTCGTGGTTTCCTTGCGTCTCTCCATGCTTCCCTGGTGGGAGGGACTAGTCACAGGGAAATGACGCAAGTGAGGGACGCAAGGAATCCATTTAACCGAAGTGAGAAGGGCCCATAGTCAGGTGACGGAGTGTGTGGATTCTCTTCTGCTCGGCCGACACTGTTGGAGTCTACCGGACCAGGTCCGTCCTCCGCGCAGATCGTTTGGATATGGCTAGAGCGGGGTCGCTGTCCGGATCTGCCGATGACCGTTCTTAGTTCTGAGGGAAAAGGAATTGTGTCCTAGACACTATTCTCTGTTAGCTGTACAAAACTAGACTTTGCACTCCAATGGATTGTTTCTTCAAATAAGCACTTTATTACACAGTTCAACAAAGATACATCAATCTGATACTATACCACAAAGCGCCTTGGACTCCTTCTTCTTGAGTTCTCACCGTGACAAGCTCGTCAGTGTAAGATCCCAGTTGAAGAGAGCCTCGAGTACTGAATACATCCTGCTTATATACTGTTCCTAGCGGAGCCCCCACCTTCGCTGCTTTCTTGTGGTGTAATCTGCCGTTGCTACCCTAGCAACTCTTAGGTTAGCCTTCGGCGCGCTTTTGTTACTTCCTTATTTGCTTTCACTCACTTCCTTATCTGGTTTCACTCACAAGACTGCCCTTGTGAACTGTTGCGCCTGCTTGGTGGGTGATTTAGTGTGAGAATAATGAGTTCTGCAACCTTGTGGCTTATCAGTTTGGACATAACAGGATGCCTCTGTTCTTAATCTGGTTGACCCCGCGTTTTTGTTGCACACAGTATTCACATAGTATATTTCCACTGAGGCTTCTCAGCAGTTGGACTTTATCCTTCAACACTCAGAGAGGGAGCTTTTCTCTTCCCTCTCACTGAACAATATTCTGCTTGTAAAATTACCGTGCCTTTTTTAATTAAAGTACCCATTTGAACCTTCTCAGAGACTCCATTGGCCTCCTACTTTTAAAGCTTCTCTCCTGGACGCGAGAATAACGAACAAAGCTAATAATTGGCATGACCCTGAAGTGATCTCGTTGGACCGGGGCCCTTTCTCATTTCATCAAATCCCCCTCCTCGACTCCTCGACTCCTCCGGTAGTGACCAAAGTGACATATAGTACATTATTAGATGGCTGCACTTTGGTTAACAGACTAACATTGATTTCCTCCATTGGCTCAATTGGCTCTGTAATTATACCATAACCTTTTCTCCTCTACCCCTTAACTCGTCTTCCTATACAGATTTACTTACTTACTATCTATCTAGAAACATGTATCTGGTTGATTTTTTGATTTCCAGGATTGAATGTCTTTTAACCTCTTTTCCTTTCTCTTTCTTGATCCTCCTTAGCAACCTTCATTATAGTCCTTGACAGTGGTCCGTACTGGATTAACAACGTGTCACATGTTAAGCATTTACAATCAGAATCGAGTATTCAACTAAGCCGTGTAATACAAGTTGTTAGTAGCCTTAAGGTCATACACAGTTGTTATGCTACACCACATTGCCCTTCACTGGATGTAGAATGAGCTGCACTAAACTACATTTTAGCATTTAAAATACCTAGCCATTCTTTTGCGATTATTTTGGTAAAGTAACTCAAAAGTAACTACAAAGTAGTGTAACTTATTACATTTCAGAGACAGTAATATTGTAATGTAACTTATTACTTTCAAAAGAGAGTAATATGTAATATATTACATTTTGGAAGTAACTTGCCCAACACTGCTGACATGTAACATTTTATTTCACCTTGCTCTGTTTTTTAACACACATTCAAAAACGGGAACATTTTCGGGAGTTTCAACCAGTTACCGTCCACCAAAAACGGGGACTTTGCCTGGAAAACGGGGACGTTTTGGTCACCCATCCGACTGTGTTTACAGCTAAGCACACATGCTAACATTAAGACTACAAGCTCACTTGGGGTTGAGGCTTGTTTACACGTTGCTTGACCCACACATCTGATCTAAACATAGTAACGTGTGTTGGGGAAAATAATTATTTAAAGTTATTTAATAATCGTGACATTTATTGTACTTTTTGATGGATGAATGATGCTCAAGGTGAGGGGGCAAATAAGACAACTGAGGGGACAATGCTCCCTTTTGCCCCCTCGTGGCGCCGGGCCCGGGACACAGCCAGAGTTGGAAGCTGAGGAAATTGAAGTGAGTGTTTGTGTAAACGACAGTTGGAGGCTGTTTTAAAAAAAGTCCTTTGTGTGATGAGGCCTGAAGTTTGAAGCTTTATCCGTGGTTATTCTGTTCTGTTTTCAACCAGACATTGCGTGTGGATTACAACGGGAAATGCGACATTCGTGCGTCAGATAGACGATATTCTTCTGATTGTGTTTGGATAGCGTCCCACTTTGTCCCATTATAGCGTGTCTAAACAGCAATAGATAATCATAGTGGCTTTTAAAGTCAAATATTACGTGGATAGGTTTGAGGCCTATAACGTAAAGGGTTTAAGGCCCATTTTCATTGTAAACTACATAGACATTTTATTATTTTAAACTACAGTGTTGTTTTGTGTTGTATTTTCTAGACTGTAACATACCACACCAGTGGTTCCTTTTGTTTAAACTCCCCTGTGAAAGCCACGTGGTGTATTTTCAAATCCCTTTGTTCTGCCATTTTGTTTAGCCCTCATGTTGACAATCAGCCACACGGCAGTCGCCATTTCGTGAAATGCTAATTGAAAGTACTCTGTTTGTTCTAATACACCTAGTACCACTCACATGAGACAAGGCACTCCATCTTGTGAAGAACATCATACTTCTTGTCAGAGTTGGAACTAGAAAATAGTCAGGTTATCTATACCGTTGGAAGTATTTGTAGGGAAGGAATATTGTATTTCCTAAAAGTCCAATCTGATTTTGGAAGTATTTCTGCTTGCAACCAGTATTGGCGGTTTTTGAAATATTCCTGTTTGCAAATGTGTTTTGGCGGTTATGTGCTGTGTTGTTTAACCATAGTGTAATTTACTTCCCATATTTAAGATATTTTTAAGGAAAATAAGCTTCTTCTTGTTAAATAGAGGTCAGTTTTGCAACAGCTATCCCTAGTGGATTGAGCTGGAAATTACAACATCGCACTCTGCTGGTAGTACAGAATTATTACACAGATAGAGGAAACACCTCTTAGGGAAAGATACAATAACATTCTGAAGTTTAATTTTAAGTGGTTTCTAATGATAAGATGAGAAACTTTACATAATAGTCTTTCAAACTAGACTGTAGAATATTCAAACACCAATTTATTGAAGCTAACACAAGTTATGATATTTGCATAATTTCATACACTTCGGTATTGTTAGAGATTAAAAGGGATATCTGGTCCGCTTTTCAAATCTCTGCGCGTCCCTATCAAGCTGGTTAATACAGGAAGAAATCCAGTGCCACCAAGTAAACAATATCTACTTTAATGGTAATATGACAAAACAATACAATCAATACAGTACAAATTCAATACAGTTAATCTTTGGGATCCCGAATTTACCTGCACGTGAGCCAGCCAGAGGAAAGAGGCTGAACACCGCGTGTGTTTCTGTGTTTCTACTATTTGACCATGGGAGGAGTTATCAGATCCTCCCATTCGGACATCATTGATTGGCAGCCCCAAATATCACCAACACCTTAGACCTTAGGCTTCACCAATCCCTGTAGCTAGATCTAAATTGAATGCAACTCAAGACATGCTCTCACCTTCCCCCATCTTCCTTTGTCCTCAAAAACACATGTCAAACAGGCCCCAAATCCAGCTCACAGTTTTACCCATTTTAAGCTTATCCATAGTTTGCTAACATGAATAAATACAAATATAACTCTACAAATCCCCCTTTTGGTCTCATTTTAAGAGATCAACTATTTCAAGACATTCACATTATAACCTGGGATTCAGACTATTTAAACATTCAGGAATGGCTCCACATATCAACTTCATATGACCGTGTAGGAATACCAAAATATGTCCTCAGTGTTTAGACAAATCGTTCATCAATAGCACAAAAATAAACATACCAAAAAATATAGAAGAAAATAGTAAAATATATGTTTCCAAATAACCTCTTTTATCATTTATCATTCAGTCCTCCTTAATCATCAAATTACAAACTTTAAAAATAGCTTGCATCTCAAAGATTTGCTTCAAGACAATTATAGTAAAAACACATTTAACATTTAGGATTATTAGCAATCCACCTGAGGTATAACATCTGGATTGTAAAGGTCCAGTTGAAATTCACAGTTCAAAGTATAACATTCACAGTGGTGATTCAATTAATCCGTAATCTGCAAAATTGCAGTGTCTTCAAGCTTTAACATTACTTCACGTATACTTCATTACGCTTTAGTCAAAAGTAAGGCACTTATCTATACACTCATTTTAGTCAAATACATTGTTCAAAAATCTGAAAAAGAAGAATCAGACATTTATTGCGTAGTGTAAAAACCCGAAAAGGTAAAATCTATATACATTTTCTACATTCTGAGTGTCAATTCTAATCAACTTGTCATTCATTTTGTGGGGGTCCCCATGGAGCAGAAGCCGTGATTGTGCCCCACGGATCTGAAAGCTGGGCGTCGTACATCAACACGGAGTCATCCACTGTGGAATATCCTACTAGTCTCTGTGGAGCCTGGAGGGCGGTTTTGGTCATCTTTCGTATGGCTAGTTTAACTACAGTGACCAAGCAGATTATCACAATTAGCACAACTAAGATAAACATTGAAACGGTCACTGCAAATTTAACCAACCCCGGACCCCACGATCCAAAAGTTCCAGTTAAATCCCCAAGGGTAAACCCATGAGTTTCATGCAACTCTTTTATCCCCCTGGCGGTATCATGAGCCATATCCATGACCTCAGGTGTAGCATCAGAGATGAAAGAACAACGCTCAGATCCAATCACCTTGCATGTGCCCCCCTGGGCGGCTAATAAAAGATCCAGTGCCATACGATTTTTTAATGCTACAGTCCTAACCTCCTGTAATTCTTTATGTTCGGCTAACATGGCTGTGTTAGATGCATTTAAGTGATTTTCCACTACTTTGGACAACGCCGCAATTTCCTGCTGAGAAACATAAATACCGTACCATGGTAAAAATAGACTAGCCATCCGCTGTCCTTCTGTAATCGACCTGCTGTTTCTATGTAGAGAGGGAAGTATAGCTGCAATCTCATCAGTCTTTACTTTACGGATTAAAGGGATTAGATAGGCCAGGTAACAGGTGCCATAGAAAATGTCATAAGGCATACAGCCATAGGCTCGGTCCCCACAAACTAAGTAAACCCTCTGCGGGAGGGGCGTTCTGGCTAACTGCACCTTTATTACGGTATTACAGTCGCTGTGGCCCACATCTGGAGAGGTAAGAGATTCCATTCTGGAAACAGATGGACACATTCTTCCACTCATGTACTACAACTGGGGGAACATAGACAGAACAGTCACGGGTAGGGGACTTACCTAAGGGTAATGGCTGCGAACAGTCATGTATTTTAACCTCAACTGAGTCCACTGTTCTGGAGCCAAACCAGGGCACTACTGTTACCAAAGCCTCAACTAATAAAGATGGAGTGTGTGGTTGCAGTGTACATATTGGACTGGTAAAGTTAACTGAGCAATTAGTCTGGGCTAGGGCTAATTGGAATCTGTATTCAAAAGCTAGGTTAATATATTTCTTCACGGTCTTAGGACCGTCAACTGTTTGAACCCCTCTGGCAGGTAATCTTTATTTACTGTCTCAACAATGAGCGAGATTAAACCCTTGTATTGTAGAGGTTTCTCAGAGTTTATTGGATACGAAGGAGTGTAACAATCCTCGGCCTCATCTCCAATGCGGGATGCTATGTCATTCCAGCTAACTAAACCGTAGTCAGCTTTCGTGAAAGGAATTGGGCTAAACATGGGAGAATGTACGGATTCTGGCATGTTTTGGCACAGCCAACAGTTGCTAACATTGCGTTCATGTGCATAGTCTAACATTAAACTCATTGCCGAATTGGTTTTAGTTAGTTTAGGTGGAGCGATTAAGGCCTTTTTTGAAGAATCTACATCCTCTCCTGTTTGTTTAGGTGGAGTGGATATTAGGGCTTTTTCCGGAAACCCTTTTTCATGATATGGTTCAATATATGTTCTAATAGAGGCGTGTCCGGCGACCCCTAAATTAGAAAAATCTGTTTCATGCTCTGGTTCAATAAATGCACATCCAGTGACCCCCGAATTGGGAGCTTTGTAATCTGTAATCCCGGAACTCCTGATACTGCGTCCTTGGATACGCTTTCCACACCGTGGAGTCGCCACCCTTGCTAAAAAACACAGGGTACACTGTAAAAAAAGATCGTAATTTTACAGGAAATAACTGTAAATTTGTATAGTAATTATCATGTTTTTTTAAATAACTTGCAAAATCCTGTAAAATGACAGATATTAACTATAAATTAACAACCCAAAACATTATTTGAAGTATTTTGACAATAACAACAAATAACGTTTATTTCCTCTTTTTTTTACTGTAAATTTACTATATAATATTTACAGTATTTTTGCACTTTCAGAAAATACATGCAGATGTACGTAAAATAAAATGTTTTTATCTGTAATTAAATATGTAACTCGTAATATAAAAGTGTATTACTATTATAAGACTTTAAGATGTTCTTTGTAATTTTAAGGTAAACATAAAACTGTAAGAAAAGCGTAAAATAAAAAAAACGTAAAATGTAAGTAAAACATTTTTACATAAATCATTTTCTCAATATTCGATTGAATCCAACAAAAACACAAAATATCCAATGTTGAAACAAAAGTAAATAAATATGTTTTCATGAAATTCCTAACTTACTATATTGTAAACATCTACAGTTGACAATATCATTAAAAAAAAAAATCATAGAAAGTGGAGAAATCTATGCAGGGAGGACCAAGGTTTAAAACACACACTGTTATTTACTCAACAATAAGTCACAGTTATCCTTGTTTTATTTATGTGTTCTGTTGCTGTGTTTATTTTCCATTGGTCAATTTACAGTAATAAACCTTAGTTTTACAGTATAATGTATGGTTTTCGGATTCTGGCCGACAGCCAGAGCTACGGCACTTGAAATAGAATTCAGCCAAAACACGGCAGACAAGTCAGGCATGTTTGGAATGAGTCCACAACACTCCTGATTGGTTAATATAAACATCATCGAAGAAACCTGCCAATGAGAACTGTCCGCGCCTGTCGTTCACATTTGAAACATCCAAGTCAGTTTGAGCGGGTCTCCTCCTGCTGGAGCTACAGCTATCTGTGTGTCTGTTACAGGAGTTTATGAATTCATATCGGGATCATTTTACATCTACACGTTAAATATGAGCATCGGGACGTCAACAAAGAACAGAAGACTTGAGATCTGGTGAGTCCTGCAACTGTAATGGAGTTAAACATGTATTTAGATAATCCTTACTTAGTTTGTGAATGTTTTATTTTTTATTTAAGGTTACGTTTCTTCTTCTAGTTAGCTGAGTTTCTTCCCGTTAAGTTGGTATGCATAATTAATAGGTTGTTAAATGTTAAGAATCCCTGAGATGCTGTTTCTTGCAAGATGTTGCGCCCGGGAAACCCGGCTTAACATGCGGCTGCTAACGTTAGCTTACAGTTTATTGCAGTGCCGCCCCCCCACCCTCTCGTCTCCAACACGGGAGAATTACACATAAACATGCAGTGGGGTGTCACAGTGTTGTCGCCAAGTTTAATGTAAAGTTTCACAGCTTTCTTACAGCGGAATCTAGTTTGTTAATGCTCAGTAGCCAACAGCTAGCATAGCATAAACAGCTAACCGCTAACGTTCGGCTAATTTGCTAGTTAGCTCTGCTCTATATATTACACGCTAACATGACTAGCTAATGTCACACTGTGAACTAAAATACTTTTTGTATTACTACATCATACATGCTTGGTCCAAATCACTGCTAAAATTAATTATTTTTGAAAATGTATAGTAAAGAAACACTCAGCCATGCATGAAATAACATAGCAAAAGAATACGGGTAATGTTTGACCCATGTTGTGCCTTAGAAGTGTAGTGATACAAACATGATTTTTATTCAAAAAGTAAGAAAGGGACAAATACAAATTTAGAATTGGTGTTGATCCAAAACATGTTAATTGAGGAATACCTGGGATCCTGAATGGTTAAAGTAATTTATTGCAAAGATATTTACAATTAAAACTAATTCGGGTCACTTTTGACACATGTTGGTTGTATGTTGTGTAACAAAGGGTTAACGTGACAGCTGTGATGTTCACTCTTTTGACAGAGCACCAGTGGACAGCGAAGACTATGGAAGAGAAGATGTGATGGTTTTGTGTGGAAAGCTGCTGACGCCAGCCTGTGTCCCTCATCAGTCTCTCCAGGCAGCACCCAGCTATTCTTGCAGATGAAAATACTTTGATATGTGAGTAATAACTAACTTGTGTCTAACATAATATTGAATGTGGTTTAGTAAAGTATTTAAAAATACCCCACATTGTACATGTACAGGACAATCAGACCTTGTTCAACATAGATCATCAGACAATTGTTTTGTCTTTGAGGTACAGCCGCAGCAGAGAGTCTGAGTTTGAAGAAAACACTAACATTTTATTTAGTGTTGTTTAATCAATCAATATTTACTGGTCTTGAATTTCCTCACTGTATTACAAAATCCTCGAATCTTATTGTACAGGGACATTATGCAGATTTCATCACCTGAAGATACAAATATAGATTCAGCGATATGTACCATTTTAAGGAAATAGACTGTTAGCGGTATTTACTAAAGCTCCGCAGCTGTAGCTAGGCGCTGCTAATGAAAACTCAAGTGCTCAATTTGTTGGTTTTTATTTTTTATTAAGAATTGACCAAGCATATCTTCCTCTTCGAAATCCCAGTTGTACTTCGCTAACACGCAGTGCCTGGGAGGGTGCGTTTGATTGTTCCCACAATAGTGCGTGCTTGTGCTTCAAAGGTCCATCATACAAGATGTAGGGGATCTATTGGCAGCTGCTGATAATAACATCCATCATTATGGTTTACTAATAGTTATCACTTCACTTCCTCCTCCAGCATCTGGACACAGCAGGAACCTACGCCAGGATCCTGTTTGTGGACTTCAGCTCTGCCTTCAACACAACACTCTGGCTGGAGGCTGCGCTCCATCAGGACCAACACCTCTCTCCCTCAGGACCAGAACCTCTCTCCATCAGGACCAACACCTCTCTCCATCAGGACCAACACCTCTCTCCATTAGGACCAGAACCTCTCTCCATCAGGACCAGAACCTCTCCATCAGGACCAAAACCTCTCTCCATCAGGACCAAAACCTCTCTCCATCAGGACCAACACCTCTCTCCATCAGGACCAGAACCTCTCTCCATCAGGACCAGAACCTCTCGCCACCTCAACAAGGCCCCCCCCCCCCCCCCCCCACTGACACTTTACCTCAGCCACAACGCAGACTCTATGCCAGGGGTGGCCAACCAGTCAGAGGTTAAGAGCCACATTTTTTCTATGTTACTTCAAAGAGCCACATCAAACACACAGTCACTGATACCGCTTGTTTCAGTTTTTTGTTTTCTGGAGACAAGATTTCAACCACGTCACTGATGCATTTTTGTGGCATTGGGATATATATTTTTTAAATCCTCTGGAGCAGAGAGGAGCTGTGGATTATTGTTATTGAATAATGCATCAGTGTTTCTTAGGGTCAAAAACACTAAACTCACAACTTAAAATGAAAGTGTTTAGTTTATTTAATAAAAGAGCACATGTTCAATGTGAAAAGTGACAGTAGTTATAGATTATTTGCAATTTGGTGCTATATATATATATATTTTTTTTAAATTATATATATTTTTTTTTAAACACCTTGAATTTCAGGGGGGGCGCGGGGCTCCGTTGGCGGGGCGCAGCGCCCCTCCAAGACAATGGTAGGGGAAACACTGGATAATGTTTAATCAACGATAGGTTTTCCCCCCTTCAAAGGTGATTGGTTCACTGCATCGCAGGTATTATTGTGATTGGCTCTTGGGCCACATACAAATTATACGCGCTGTCATCCTCTCATACTGACACCACACATACACCACATACATAACACGGGACGAAAGTAACGGAGCGATTTTATCCGAGGCCAAACAACTTTGACCGGCCAAATTACGTCAGAATTATCAGCATTCAATACTTAACAGACCTACTAAATATCAGGTTTAACTGTCAGGAGTAGCTAGTGTTGTCACGATACCAACATTTTGGTTTTGATACCAAGTCAAGAATTGCGATTCCGATTCTTTTTCGATATTTTCTTTAAAAAAGGGAAACGGTCTTAAATGTAATTATTGTGCTTTATTTCACACCAGAACCATAACACAAACTTTTAAACAATGAGAACAATAAATACAATAAATGACAAGAATTCGTATTAAATCAAATTAATAAATGTCTGACAGACAGGCCTCGTGGTGTCCGTAGGCTTGCCCTCACTGTCAGAGATATCGCTCAAATACTTCCAAATTTCGCTTCTGGCGTCTTTCTTGTCAACAAGCCGAAGCGCAGCGGCAGTTGCACTCCCACTTGCAGCCATGCTTCTCGTTTTCTCACATGCTCTGGCAGCTAGCGCGTGCACGAGAGAGGGGAGGCACTTGAGTGTGCTTGAGAGGGGAGGGACTTAGAGCGTGCTTGAGAGGGGCGGGACTGCAGGCACGGCTGCAGTGCAGGGAGTGGAAGCAGAGCGCTGAACACACACGGCTCTTATTAAAACGGCGCTTTCTCACCGGAGTACTTTTCCCCGTTATTCTTAAAGTACCGATACTAATGAAACGGAGGAATCGTAACGTTTTTAACGGCAGGGTATCGCGGTACCTTTCAAGTATCGGTACACCGTGCAACACTAGTCAGGAGTCAGTGTATCTCCCCCAAACTCACACATATAAAATTCGATATGAACTGAAGAGCCGCATGAAACTAGGCAAAGAGCCGCATGCGGCTCGAGAGCCGCGGGTTGGCCACCCCTGCTCTATGCATTACATAATGGAGATCACAGGATGGTAAATAATGCAATGTTTAAATATTGCTTACTGCACATATTTTATATTCTATAATTTATTGCATTCTATTTCGATGTAAGTTACTGCTTTATTTTATTTCTATCTTACTATATTTTTATTACAGTGTTCTTAATATAGTTCGCTATCTGTGTACTTTTTAATTTTTTTAATTTGTATGTCGTGTGTCCAGGTGTCGTGGTGCACGACACCTAGTCAAATTCCTCGTACGTGTGAACCTACCTGGCAATAAACCCGTTTCTGATTCTGATCGGTTTGTCCTCTAGGTTGCACTGCCACGTCTACAGTAGCGCAGAATGGACAGAGGAAACATGATTGGGCCTCAAGTTTTTTGCAGCCAATATTCATTTATCCTACAGGGGCGGCTAGTGGAGTACTTCGTGACCACAAAGTGTGAACGTTGTGATCAGCTGTTTTAGCGCAGTTCTCCAGTGAAGGGGGGGGGGGAGTCTCCCTCCGCAGCCGGTTGGCGTAGTTTGGGCACAATTCCGTTGTACAGACCGATGTTAACAGCAGCCCTGTCTGTGCACACGGAGACCGACTCTCGTCCGGTGATCTAACCGCCTTCTGGAAAAGCTTCACAAGTACGTCGGTAAGCAAATGCGCTTTGTGACAAGTGACGGTACGCATTTCAGATTACGCACATAATCTGCGTACCAGTTATGTGCACCCCTGTACTACAGCAAAAGTATTCTCCGTCGGGACTTCCTGCAACAACACCACGCCGTAATCAAAGATGTTCTATTGAGAAGACGATCACTACGTGACAAAAGTTTTCAAAACCGTGGCTACTGAAATCAATCTTACTAACTGCTGTCTGTGCAATTTACTCCGCGAGTTGGCAGACTTTATTTTGCTTACTTTAACATCATTTTTCATGGTGGGGCTAAGCCATTTCTTGGTATGGGTGTAGCCTACCCCAGCCATACCCTGGCGCTGCCACTGGTGGCACGTATGGGGCGGGCCATTCTGCACATGCGTTAAATGCGTTAAATATTTTAACGCAATTAATTAAAAAAATTAATTACCGCCGTTAACGCGATCATTTTGACAGCACTCATTTTAAGTTTTCAGAGTAATTGTTTCCTACAGAACATTTTGTGATGTCCTTTTGTTGAACCTGTTTGATTGGAAAATGTTAGAAAAAAGCTGTAAGATAACAGTATTCTAACTTTAGGTTCTGTATTTATTTTAGTGTTTGATCATACAAATCTAATAAAAAAAATGTAAACTGTTTTTCTCATCAGAACTTTATTTAAGGTATTTTAATGTAACATTTTAAGACAATGGATTTTGAAAAGAGAGGAAAGTTTCCTCTAAAATCTTTAAGGACAATTTCTGTATACTAATTGCTTTTGCACTTTATTTCAGTTAATGTATTTTTACTTTAATTTAATGTTTTTTGTTTGGCAGCCGCTGCTGCCAGTCATTTGACCGTTTTTTTACGGGTTTTTTGCCCGTAGAAGTTTTAGTGCTGTACTTTTATTAAATGTTATTGACTGTAAAAAGAGAGGATAAATCTGTAAAATTACAGTGTTTGCACGTTAAAATATTAGTGCTGTACTTTTATTAAATGTAATTGACTGTAAAAAGAGAGGATACATCTATAAAATTAGAGTATTTGCCTGTAGAAGTATGAGTGATGTACTTTTATTTAAGGTTATTGACTGTAAAAAGAGAGTATAAATCTGTAAAATTACAGTGTTTTCCTGTAAAATCTTTAAGGACAATTCCCGTAAATTAATGGCTTATTCACTTTATTTCAGTTAAAGTATTTTACTTTAATTTAAGGGTTTTTGTTTGGCAGCCGCTGCTGCCAGTACTTTGACCGTTTTTTTACGAGTTTTTTTTTTACAGTGTACGTAATAACACAGTTTGGTGAGTTACATATTGCAGTTGGGCAGTCAAAAGAAACCTTCTGTGGTTCGTGAGCAGAGAGAGGGGCATTCCTCCTTCTTCTCTCTCTGTGTCTCTCTCTCATTGTACTGATTGTTTGTGTGGTGATTGGAAACAACATGTCTTTGTCGCTAGGCACTGATTGGCCCGTTGGTGTGATTTTGCCCTCAGGGTCTGGGCCACCTGTCATTGGAATGGTCACAGCTTCATCAAGCGGGGCTACCTTGGACAGGTACAGCAGGCCCAGCACGAGGAGGATGATGACAGCTTTCACACGCCAGCCTCCGGTGGAGGAGACAGACGCCATCTGGAAGCGTTGATCCACCCCGCTCTGCCTCGTTCCCTCAGGGCCGTTCCTCGACGTCCTCTTCAGCCCGCCCGCTTATGGCGACTTCTGGGTCGGTGATGGGAGTGTTGTCCTCTGGTTCCTCCTCCTCTGCGCGGACCACGTCCGTGATGATGTCGTCTAGGGTCCTTCCCGGAGGTTTCCCCACTGCGCACTGATTCCAGTGGTACCAGATGTCTCCTTTCCCTTCCAAGCGGACAGCGTGAGATGTCCTCTGCATCACCCGATGGGGTCCAGAGAACCTGGGTCTCAGCCACTTGGGTCTGATCGCTTTCAGCCAGACGAACTCCGCAGTGTTCGCTTCGTGTTTCTCGGGTCCCCCTTTTGCCTCTGCAACCTGGGTGGAAAAATCTGCCACTAATCCCTTAAGTTGCTGGAAGTATGGTTTCGAACTCAGAACCTCTACTTCCTTTCCTACACTTAGGGCTCCTGGACCTGGGAACTGGTGACCATAAGTGAGCTCAAATGGAGAGAAACCTGTCCCTTTGTTAATGGAGCTCCTGATTGACATAAGAGCTAGAGGCAATGCGTCTAACCATTTCATGCCCGTCTCTTCACATGCTTTGCTGAGTTTTTGTTTTAAGTTATGGTTCATCCTTTCCACTTTTCCCTGAGACTGTGGATGATAAACTGCTCCAAAACTGTGTCTTAGTCCTAGGGACTCTTCTACTGTGCGTAGGTCATGGTTCTTGAAATGGCTGCCATTGTCTGACCTCACTTTCCTAGGAAATCCATGTAATGGAATGTAATGCGTGACTAGGAATTTGATCACTGAGTCTGCATCTTCTCTTCTGCAAGGGATAGCTTCTGGCCAACCTGTGTATCCATCTACTACTACTAACAAATATCTGAATCCTCTTACTTTGTCAATCATGTCAGTGTAGTCAATGATGATTTCTTCTCCTGCCATCTTAGGTAAAGGAAACTTTCCCTGGTGTGGTTTCACAGTGGCTCTGATGTTATGGGTTAAGCAAATTCACACTCTTCTAGGTGATTTGCTATCATGTCTGGTAGGTATGGGTGCCACCAGTGGGTCAAGTGCCTGTTCATCTGAGTTTTACCACAATGCGTTGGGCCGTGTGCTTCTTTAAGCATGGATCTTATCCACTCTGGGGGTATAACCGGTCTCCCATCTGGGGAGTACCATATCCCCTCTTTGTTGGTAGCTCCCCTGTTTGACCATAGTTTTTTGTCTTGAGGAGACCCCGCTTCTTGAGCTTCTTTAAGCGTCTCATCTGTTATTGCGGGCAGCAAGTCAGCAGATTTTAAGACAAGCATTTGATACCATGGTGTATATCCTGCCTTCTCTTTAGCTGCTTTGTCTGCTGCATTGTTACCCCAAGCCAAGTAGTTGTTTTCTGCGTTGTGACCTTTACACTTAAGTCAAGCTAACTTGTTGGGCAACATTACTGCTTCTGCAAGCCTTTTGATCTCTTTCTCATGTTTGATGGGGGTATTTGTGGACGTTACAAATCCTGCTCTCAACCATTGTCGCATTTCCACGTGAATTACGCCGTGGACATATGCTGAATCAGTGTAGATGTTTACATCCTTTCCTTTTGATAGCTCTAATGCTGCAATGACTCCCATTACTTCTGCCAACTGTGCTGATACTTTCCCTGTTACTTCCCCAGCTGATACTTCCTCAAAGTTTCCCTCAGGTTTTTGTTTTACCACGGCATAGGCTGCTTGGAGGCCGTTTTGGGGGTGTCTAAAACAACAGCCGTCTGTGAACAGGTTTTCTGCCTGTGGGATGGGCTCGTCTCTGAGATCTATTCTTAGCTTCACATCTTGAATGATTCTTTCCTCACACCTATGGGGCTCTCCGCTACCTATGGTGTCTGCGCTGTTAACTCCTTCGTGTGTGTATGTGATGTGTGCCTTTGTCAGAGTTTTCTCCAGCCTTGTTTGTCTCGTTGAAGTCATTGTGAATGCACTTGAGTTCACAAAAGAGACAATGCTGTGTGTTGTCAGTACTGTCAAAGGATGGCTCATCACAATGTGTGAAATCTTGTTTAAGATACGTGCTGTACCTGCCGCGTGTCTCATGCAGGGAGGTTCTCTGTTTTCCACTCTGTCCAGTGTAACACTGACATACATCAATATTGTACAACCCCCCTTTTTCTGAAAAAGAATCCCATTTACTGTGTTTTCATTTTCAGAAACATCAAGAAAGAATGGTAATGCATAGGATGCAGCGGCGAGAGCCGTGACTTGGGACATGGATTGTTTGAGAGAAATGAACGCAGCTTCTGCCGCTTGTGTCCAGTCTAGTGTGGCAGTGAGATTGCGCATGCCTTTCTCGTTGATGAGTTTTCTGAGTTCAGCTGTTCTTGGGTTATACTCTGGGATGTAGTGTCTGCTGTAGCCTGTGAGGCCCAAAAAAGACAACATGTCTTTGACTGTCTTGGGTTTCGGGTGGTTCAAAATGTGTTCCTGATGCGCTGCTGACATGCCCGTGCCTGCTGGGGAAATCACTCTGCACAAAAATGTCACCTCTTTACGGGTGCATTGTAGCTTTTTCTTGGAGACTTTGAACCCTGATGTGTGGAGGCGCACCAGTAGGTGTCTGGTGGCCTCCAAACAAGAGGCTGCAGAAGGTGCTGCGATGAGAAGGTCGTCTACATACTGTATTAATACTACCCCCACTGGCAATGTAACGCCCTCTAGCTGTTCCCTGAGCACTTTGTTGAATATTCCTGGAGACAAGCTGAAGCCTTGTGGTAGTCTTGTGTATTGTAGTTTCTCCCCTCCTATTGTAAAAGAAAAAATAGGTCTCATACTCTCTGCCAGAGGTATGCAGAAGAAAGCGTTGGCTAGGTCAATACAGGTGAACCATGTATGTTCAGGTGAGACATTACAGATAGCCGTGTAGGGGTTAGGAACTGGTATCAGAGCTGTAGTCGTAATAGCATTAATGGTTCTCAAATCATGAGCCATTCTGTACTCCCCGCTAGATTTTGATACAGGAAGTATGGGAGTATTCCAAAGGCTTTGTGAGGGTTCTAACACCCCTGCTCTCTTCAGTCCCTCAACTGCCTTGTCATCACCCCCTTTTGCCTGTGGTTTGATCGGGTATTGTGACCGGTTCACAGGCACAGAGCTGCTCACCTCAAATGTTACTGGTGTGGCTTTCAAGCAGAAACCTACATCATGAGAGTGCGACGCCCACAGGTCAGACGGGAGATCACGCAACATGTCAACTGTATATGCATGGTCAGTTTTTTCCCTACCATGATGTCTATCTACTTCGTGTCTTTCCATGTGGATGCATTCTTGTGTGTAGATTTTAAGACGATACGCTCTGTGTGAGGGAGAGTATGTCAGTGCTGCGATCTGCGTAGGTTCCCAATCTTCGACTTCTAGCAGAGTCTTTACCATGGGACTAAGTTCTTTAGCTTCATAACCCTTTCTGATAGCTAATGTAATGTGTGTTGTGGACTCAGCAGACAAACGGTACCAGTACAGTTGTTCATCAGAGAGCTCAACCGACGCAGCCACACCCGCCTGTCCCACAAAGAGATTTGTCGTGGTAACGTCCCAAACGGCCATAGACACCTCATTATCATACTCATATTCATAACTTAGGTCGTCTCTTCTATCAAAATTCAGCGTCAGGTGGGGGGGGTCTGGAGGGGGGCCATAAGGCCTGAGGAGGTTAATCCATGGCTTCCATTGTTGAAAAATGGAATATAGTCCAGGTGTGTTGTCCCGAGGTCGGTCCAACAGTCCCCAGAATATAGTGGCATGTTGGGTTGCTTCTGCCTCAGTGGACTGGGCCAACATCATCTGAGAACCTGATTTTATGGTAGATAACGAACAATTGATGGTTGTGCCATTTGGGAATGATATTATCAGTCCATCCGGGGAACATAGGATGGAGGCATTCGCTTTGATCAGAATATCCCTACCCATGAGGTTAGCCGGGCTTTTCGGTGCAAGAATATACTGGTGTAAGAATGTCTGTCCTGCTATCTTGGTGGATAACAGCGTGGAAAGCGGTTTTTTTTCTATTTTTCCCGAAAACCCTATGACTGAGACTGTTGTAGATGTTTTGGACGCCTTGAAGATGGGAGAATTGATGGTGGAATATCTTGCTCCTGAATCAACAAGGAATGGTAGGTTTGAGTCTTTAACAGTCATATTAATGTATGGATCCGCCAGGCCCGTACATCCAGGGTTCCCTGGGCGTCTTCATTCTTCGTAGTATTCCCCATCATACAGGACAAACTGGCCATAGGGGGCGGCCATAGCATTAGGGGCAATGTGACCCTGGTTCGGTTGTTGCGGCAATGGGACAGCCTCCTGGGGTGTCTGGATATATGGTCTCTCTGATCCGTTCCCCCCTTTAGCCCGCCCCCTTCCTGGTGGGCACTGCTTGAACCAGTGATCTGGCTGTCCGCAAATGAAACACACCTTCACGTATTCCAATCTAGGAGTCATTCCAAAGCCACCTCGACCTCTGACCCCGCCTCTGAACCCGCCCCTCTGTTGCCAAGAGCTATTATCGTAGCCAAATTGGGGCTGACTATAGGGCGGACCCTGGTTGGAAAGGCCCCCTTTTGGGTTTTGCTGCCCCTGTGGCTGCGCGGCCGGCGCTACTGGGTGAACAATCAACTGTTTGGCATTCTTTTTGTCATCCTGAACTGTTTTCCGGGCTATTTCCAGCTGCGTTCGCAGTAACTGCACCCTCAACTCCTCTTCCTCAGTTTTAACCTCTGTATGTTGTTTGTTAAATTTACTCAAATGATGGGCTAAATGACGTTCCCACGTCTGTGTTTAACTGATCTACCTCTGGATTGTCCTCCATCAGACTTTTAATTTCTTTCGGCACTGCTGCAAGCACTGCTTTACGGAACATCTGTATATGTTGGTCATTATTATCTGGACTGTAGTCAGTTGCCATTGTGTATTGTTGGCGTGCCCTGAGCAACATGGTTGCTGCAGCCTCTCCAGGTGTAAATGTAAATGACAGTGAACCGTAACCTCCCCCTGTCTGTGGGAAATGTTCTCATTGCTTTGCCCAGCTTGCTGTGAACATCGTTAAAGGAAATAGGCACGTCATCTTTCATTGTCGATGTTCCTGATCTATCCTCAACTCTTTCTACCTCATAATATGAAGTCTGTTGTGCTAGTATTCTCCTGAAATCTCCCAGACAGATAGTCTGTCCTACAGCCATGTCCGCAAACCTTCGCATCCAATGTCTCCCTCCCTCAGTAGGCAACGGCATTTTATCGATCAGCGCATGTATGTCCCCTAGTGTGAAAGGATGATAAGCCGTTTTCCCGTTTTGCGCGGCCACTAAAGGCGCCTGTAATACTGGAAACATAAAAGCATGCTCGGTGGGGTCTTCTGCGGTGTGGTGAGACCTTAATCTGTTACGGGGCATTGAAAGAACCTGATCTACCTCCACTAGTTCACTTATTGTTCCTGTCAGAGATATCTGCTTAACTTTGCACCTCGCCCTCCTGCTGTCTTCCTCTTCCTGAGAGCTGTCTTTACGACCCTGGCCTCCTGCTTCATTGTAAAACCCCCCAGTTTCATGGCTTGCTGTTTCCCCTATCCCTTTTATGGCCCGCTATCTCTCCCTCACTTTTATGGCCCACTGTCTTTCTATCACTTCTGTGGTTCGCTGTCTCTTCCCCACTTTCATGGCCCGATGCCCCCCCCTCAACACCTGGGTAATAAGACGTAGACGTCTGGCGTGATCTGTTCTGAAAAGGATCACATCTCTCCCCCTCCTCAGCGCGCCTGCGTACACCTGTGTGCCGGCCTCTCCTCTCCCTATTTTCCTCTATATCTTCCACCGAGCCTTCATATCCGCTCTGTTCCTGTCTCCTGTCTTCCTCCTTGCGTCTATCTTGAATCTGTTGTTCATAGCACCGCCTTTCTCGCATTTCCCTCTCATCTAGGAGGTCAGTTGTGTATGTTATGTCTGCCTATGTAGCGCCTGAGTGGCTCTTTGTAAGATCTGTCAGAAGGGAAGTCAATTGTTCTGAGGTGAGCTCCTTATCAAGTGGTCGACTGTCCCCTCTCGGGGAAACCCCCTCCTGGTCTGTGTTAAAACTAGGCCTCCGCGTGGTGTGTGCGCTGTCTATTCTGTCTAACGGGGAGGAAACGTGTTGTTTAACATTTAGTCCTTTCTTTGGAGTAGGGACGCCCCTTAACGGACTCAACGCTACTGTGCCCACCATTCTATAGTTCCCTACCCTGTTGTGGCCCCGGTTGTTTGCCCTCGCTGGCGGAGTAGACGAAGCCTGGGACCTGTCTGGAGTTGGAGGTGTCTCGTTGGGGGAGCTTGAGTGGGAGCGGTGGCGGCTGGTGTGTGGGACACTAATTGCCGAGGGCACGCGGCTCCGTTCGGATGCTTGGCTTAGATCCAACTGCTGAAACGTGGATGGCGGGTAGCCGATGTCGAAGAGATCTTCGTCTGACTCCGGTGAGTTGATCAGCAGTCCGGGATCCATGGTAAGTTGAATGTTCTCGTGGTAGCGTTTAGCTTGTTTGAGCCGTGACGACGCACGGCGTGAGTCACGGTCTGGCTGTCAGTCCTTGAAAGGATGGAGACGAGCAGTGGCCGGAAGTTTTGCCGGATATAAATAGGGGTGGCCGTGGTTCGAGGTGGAGTTTTAGGCGTGGCCATGCTCCTGAACCTATGTTAACATTTTAACCTCATTACTCCACTTAAAGATATCTGTTCTGGACGCAGTCCTGTTGTCCAACAGATGATTAAAATAAGTATATACTTCATATTAAAGGATAAAAGACAATAACATTAACACATAGCTTCCATCATTAATTACTTCATGAATGTAGAGAAAAGTTGGACTACAACACATTGAGGTACACTTTTAGCATTCAGTTTGTTTTTATTTATATTCAACAATCATTAGTCACCAGTCACATAACTCAGCATAGTCTGAGTTATGTTATCCAAAGCTTCCTCCTAGGGTTGTATACAAATGTCCACACCAAGCTGACCTGCACAAATTCTACACTGTGATATGATACATGTAAAGCAGAAGGAGGAAACAGTGGAAGACAAGTTTTAATGTTTTAATTAATAGTTTTTCCAAAAAGCACACATTTCAGATATGTGCTGTAGTTTAACAGCTGTTAGACATTGCAGCAGTAAACTAAGCTAATTAACAAAGTGAACTGGTGTGAAAGTACATAAAATGTATCTTTGATAACAAAAAGTATTTGTATATCGTACTGGAATCCTTGAAGGCCCGAGGATCAGACTTCACACTTTAAGCTGCAAAATACAATTTTAAAAGAAAGTCAGTCACTGTGAAATCTTACAGTCTACAATAGTTGTTTTGCTGGATTTGGTTTAAGGTTACACAATTACCGCATGTATAAAAGATATCTGTAAAATAGACTGTATTTCCGCTTTATGTAAGTACAGATTGTTACCTGAAACACAAGGGTGTGTGTATTCTGTCTCAGCATGGTCACCTGAGAGGAATGAAGGAAAAAGAAGCAGAAGATAAGGAGACAATAATCTATCCAAGTACTAAATAATTAAATAAAATACTATTCTGATAATGTTCAGGTTGGAGCAGAGTGTATCAGTGTGGCCTGTAGTCTCTGTTAGGGGTTCGTAAGGATTTACTTGGCTGATAGTAGTCATAGATCTTGACCACGGCTGGCTTCATGTTCTGCACTGGGATCTCCAGTCTGAGATCCAAGCTGTGGTTGATAGGTATGTCTTTTGGTAACTGTTGGGATAAAAAGAAACAAAACCATGAATAACAAATGTGAAGGGCATCATCAGTTGCTGCTCGCTGAGGATAGGATTTCTCTCACCTCCCGTATGTACACCAGAACATGATCCTCCTTTTGTTCAACGCGATCCACCAGCAGGGCTCCTTTGAGCTGTGAGGAGATGGTAATCAGCCGGGTGGCTCAACAACAGATGAAGATTTTTAAACTTCGAGCTAAAGGTGAAAGTTACTGAAATAACTCACCCTCTTCAAAGATTCTTGGTCTGGGACAAATCCAGAGAGCATTTTGATATCCAGTATCACCATGTTTGTGCTGGTCTCCTTTCCACTAAATCTGTAAGGCAAGTGCTATTCATTTGTCCCATGTCCATCCTCCAGCAGTTACATAGTTCAAGATGGTAGATGCAGAGGATTGTATCTAAGAAATGTCATGGTTCTTCTTTCGCGTGAATCTGCTTGTTGATAACTTACCGGGACTGAAGATTCAGAGTGAGTTTGGTGTTTTTGATGGCGCAGTCGAACTCTGGTCTTACATTGACACTGAGGGTTGTTGTGTCAGTAGGAGTTGGGATGTTATAGTGTTGAGACATCTGGAAAAGAGAGACACAAGGAGAACACTATTCAGTGAACCTGAATCTCGAGATTGCCTTTGCTTTAAATATATGATGTTGCTTTCTTTTTTTGGGACCTAGGTGGAAGGTAAGTTTGTATACCTGCAACGCCACGTCGAAAACACTCTGTTGGCTGGTATGTGCACGGAAACTTTGAAGGGACCTTTGTGTGGACTCCCAAAGTAACAGGAGTTAAATAAAGGTGGCTGAAATTAATTTCTACGGTAGAAATGAATTTCAGCCAATGTATTTAACTCCTGTATTTAACTGTGTTGAGCGATGAGGCTGCTAACATTACGATACAGTTTAATCAGCAGTTTTTGTTGTGGTGTATGTATTTCAAAGAGAAACAGGTACATCTGCATGACCACTGACCTGCATTGCAGCACATGCAGTGCCCTTCACCTCCAGGCTGAACTTTCCTGTCACGTCCTGCAGCAGCTTCTCCTGGTAGAGCAGTTTGTTGTTCTGGTTCACATCAAATGTCAGAGTGTCACTGGGAGACTGGACTGTCACCGTGCTTGAACCTCCTGGACTGAACACCAGAGTGGAGTAGAGAGCCAGAGCCTGAAGAGCCACCACTGTGTCCTACAACACATATACACAAATATGAAATGCTGTGTGCACCTACATTAGTGCTAATGTAAAGTTGTATTATTTTGGTTTATACATACAGTATATTTCATATGTAGGAGTTCAAATATTGGTTCATGTCGCTTTTTGGTGAAAACTATTTCTATCTTTATTATATGATTTTGAATGCTTCACTTGAACTGAAGGATTTAGTATTCCTGTTGAGCACATTTCTTTTAGCCTACAGGTATTTTGGAAATATATGGTTTTCACAAGAAGGTGATGGTTAAGAATGGTTAAGCTTGTTAGGTTAGATCAAAGTCACATATGTACATTTGAATTTAAATTAACTTTGTTTGTTCATCATTTTGATCAGGGTAGCTTATATGTTTAACTGTAAGTCCAGCTGTAAGCAGTGTGTGCTGTACCTGTGTGGAGGAGAAACCTCCGTAATAGTTCTGCTGGCCCGCCAGCCATCTAACGATGCCAGCAGCATAGCCCAAGTCTTCAGTAGTGGGAGAGGCACTGAGTTTGGCCAGCAGCACGTAGGAGCTGATCTCCACAGACAGAGAGGCTGATTTTTCTGATGCTGTCTGAGACCAGTGAAGGAAACCTCCTGAATCAGCCATCCACAAACACACAAACAGATACAAGGTAAGCTACACCCACATTAGTGAATCCAGAAAGATATTTTTAAGAAAAATGACTCACCATTTTGTATTCCAACAGTGTCTAGGTGATTGAGAAGGTGAGCACGGGTCTCCATGTCGCCTGCCAGGGTGAAGACGTACGCCAGCAAAGCTGTGGTGTAGGTGTTACTGAGGTCACTGATGGACTCTTTGAGGCAAGACAGGCTCTTGTTCACCACAGGATCCTAGATCAGATTCAAATAACACAATTTTTAACAGTCAGCATGTCAAACCTGATTTAATCTATCAAAGCACCAAGTTTATTCTAGTTCATGATGCATTAACACATTTCTATATAAAGGAAAACAAATGTAAATGTAGGTGATAATATTAACAAACATCAGAAAGTATGGGCTCAGCAAGTCTTTACCAATACGACAAACCTGAATAATGGAAGGGAGAAAATACAACTTGCATCGACCAGAATGAACCAACAAATATCATTGTTTAAAGACGCCTACAATCATAAAATGTACCCAAGTTCCTAAATATATCAATAAAGACAGTCCAGTGGTCTTATGTCCCAAAACAATTTTTAGCAAGTCTTTCATTTATATCTTTCGGCAACAAATACTTGGGCGGAAAACGCTTTGTTGTACTCACTTCCACAGATGTTTTCATCTCCAAGAAGGCAGCAGTGATGTAGGCACTGAGAGTCACTTCATCAGACACACCACCCTGTAGAGTACAACCATCACACACACACACACACACACACACACACACACACACACACACACACACACACACACACACACACACACACACACACACACACACACACACACACACACACACACACACACACACACACACACACACAGATCAACACAGCACATCTAACACCCAGGGTCGGACCCACGGAAGTTAACTTAAGAACTGCTTACGAGCAGTGTACAAATGTCAATACACATTTTGTGAAACCGGTCCCTAGGCTAGCATTAGTTACTACTGAGACATCTTTGAAAGTCCTGATGGTGTATTTGCATTTAAATAGAGCAGCATGTGGTTTAGTGAAAACAAAAATGTATAACATTCTTAAGTTTCAGTTATTAACAGGTATTTTCATGAGAAGAACGACTTTGATTACCTTCATTCTGTTGTTAAACAGCTTTCCTGACTGTTCAAAACAGCCATTTTCTCGTTGTTTCCTTTGGAGCCAAATCTTAGACTCTTCCATCTTTGCTGGGTCAATGTAGACAAAAGACTGTGCTTTGGCAAATGATCTCACCACAAAAGCAGTCAGCCTGAGGATATTAAAACAAAGTTATATGTGACTGACATAATTAAACAATCATGATCTGTGTAATATCTCAAGATAATCACAACAATATACAAATCATGCGATTCTATTTTATGCATTAATTAGAAAGACTTGAACTTGCGTGTGTTCACATAGCACATTAGTGGTTTTATTGTGAAGAACTTATGAGTAATAAAATAAAATGTCTAAGTACTTCTACATCATCTACTCTGTTAGCAATAGTGGTAAACTGTATGTCTTGGTGTGACATGGTAATATTGCACAGCATGTATATCATTATTTGGGTTGATGATCGATCAGTAGTTCTATTTCGTATATGGCTTCGCCCAGGCCCGGACTGGCCATCGGGAGGACCGGGAGGTTTCCCGATGGCCTGGCCTGTTAAGTGGCCTGCTGGCCTGAGGAATCTTTTTTTTAATGTATTGTGAACGCAACGCTGCGCAAATGTGGGTCTGACTCTGCCTCACAGAGGGTGACTGGCTGTCTACATGATGTGGCCTGCCGACATGGCCACTTTCATACAGATCATACACTAATGCCCTCGATTGGTCTCTGTGTGTCATTCAAGCTCGGGAGGGTGTGTATGTGTGGCGCGAGAGAGAGAGAAAGCGTGCACACCGGTTACGTGTATTGTTGTTGTTAGCATCTGGTGCTAGCTAGCTGCGCTAGCGGATATAATGAGCTGTCAACAAGGTGGGGGGAGAGTCCTCTGCTGTCAGACTGAGAGACTGATAACTACAGCTCAGGTGAGGTAAATGACTGAGTGTTTAGATAGTTAACTTTGTCTAAGTTCTCAGTGGGTCTCAAACGGTTTGGTCACCATTTATGTAAACACATATTTCCATTTGAAGGGGGAGTGATTAGTAAATTATGCATGAATAATAAATAAAAAAATGTTAACTAGGTGAAAAAAGGTAAGATAAACTTTAAAAACTTGTTGAGAGCTAAAACTAGTCTTTGCTGCTGCCTCAAAGAGGAGCAGGGGGGAGACGGGTGAGGCTGGTTCAGGAGCCCAGACACGCTCACAACTATAAATGAACCAAAAACAAATAAATAAACAAGTTTCAATGTTTTTTCATATTGGATATGGTATGTTATTGGTTATGGCCATGTTCTTATGATTTTATGATTATTTAAATGTATACAGAAATGTTTCATATGGATGTAGTCTCTTTATTTCCCCCTCAAAGTGCACCAGATTGATGCATTTAAGTGCAACACTTAAAAAAAAAATCTTACCGGGGGAGCATGTCCCCGGACCCCCCTAGAGGATTCGAGGTCCACCTTCACTTAAAATATGTTCACATGGATAGGTTCCTAAATAGATTTTCACTTTAAAAAAAAATAGTAACCCATGTCCATATGTTTATTCTGGGTAGTAGATTTAAAGTTTAGGGCTATCACTATGGGCAGCAATGCTGTAAATATTGACAAATAAATCCAGGAAAATGGCACAAAAGAAAACTGGTAGTGGCCTGGCTGGGTGTATAATTCCCGGCCTGACTTATTGTCCCAGTCCGGCCCTGGCTTCGCCCTCTAAGGCTATCGCTATTGGGTTATTCCTCTGCGCCCCCACGCAGCACTGAAATACTTGTAGTCCACGCCCACCCGCTAGGTGGGCCCCACCCTCGGGCCTTCTTCCGGTATAAATAGGAAGGAGGCCCGGCAATCTGCTCCCTCTTTTCTTCAGCAAACCAGCATAGTTACTGAAGCACAGCCTACCTGGGGTCAGAGCACGCATACGCGGCTCTAAAACAGCAGGTAGCATGCACACACTGCGCTCGTCTCCCCTCGGGCGACAGGAAGCGGAGAGCGGACGCTCTTGCTGCTGTGGCCGAGGAGGACGATTGGCCCGTTCAGGCTTACGAGCCCGCGGACGGGGCCAAGTGTCCCTGGGGCCGAGTGCCGGGCAGGAGTCCGAGGAAAAAGGCAACTCCTGCCCCGTCTCCCTCCACAGTTCGGTTATCCCCTCCCTCCTCTCCCCCGGACGGGGGAGACAGAGTCGGAGCAGGGTGCCAGCTTGGTGGCCGAACATGCTTTCCCCCTCTCCGTCACCACAGCGCGGCGGCGAATAACATTGCGCTGCTCTCCGGTGGTAGAGCGGTCCACCACCGAGGCAGAGGAAATCAGCAAGGCGGCCAGCACGGCGCTCATTCTGTGCGCGTCCGTCGCTGTCTCCCAGGTGACGATTTCCGCGTGGGTGACACAGATCCAGCGCCACCTTGGGCTGAAGTATAGGCGTCTGTTACGGAGACGGCCAGAAAAGTGCTACTGGACGCTCCAATCAGCCCGGACGGGCTGCTCGGACCCCAGTTCCACGCCATGGTGGAGTCCACGAAGACGGCTGCGGAACAGGCGGACGGCATTCGCCAGCATGTACAGCTCCACAGGAGGCCGTAAGCGGAGAGACGCCCACAGCAACCGCCTCGGCGTCAGACTCGCCCTTCGGCGGCTGCAGGGGCTCCGTCCCACGTCTCCACTCCCCCGCCACCCCAGAGACAGGGTCTCCCGGCGGCGAGTCAAAGGGGAGTGAGGCTCCCCCGCTCCTGGTCTGCTCCGCGAGAGCCTCCGAGGAAGCAGAGCCGGTAATTAAGCCGGCTGCCACTAATCTGTTGATTAAGTAGACAGCAGGGCTCCCTGCAGAAGCCTGCTGGTTTTAACCTATCGGTTAATAACCTGCAGAGCTCGCGGCATTCCTCTGTCCGAGATACGCCTCCTACACACGGTCATAATAACCCATGAGCGCCGTTTTAACACCTCATGTGGACAGCACTGCACACACCTCCACTCATCCCCTGAGCGTGTACACGCCTCATGATGACAGCCGGAGTGAAACGCAGCGTGTGGAGGCTTCCTCGCAGCCCTTTCGCGGCTGCCACTAATCTGTTGATTAAGTAGACAGCAGGGATCGCTGCAGAAGCCTGCCGGTTTTAACCTCGGTTAATAACCTGCAGAGCTCGCGGCATTCCTCTGTCCGAGGTACGCCTCCTACACACGGACGCCTCATGTGGGCAGCACTGCACACACCTCCATCCATCCCCTGAGCGTGTACGCGCCTCATGATGAGAGTCGAAGTGAGACGCAGCGTGTGGAAGCCCCGCGCAGCCCGTTCGGTCCCAGCCCACCTGGGGTTGCCTCACGCCCTGTGTAAACCAGCTGCCTATAACCTTTCGGTTAATAGCCAGCAGGGCTCGTTGCTAAAGCCTGGTTTTAACCTGTCGGTTAATACATTTCAGAGCGCGCTAATTAAGCCGGCTGCCACTAATCTGTTGATTAATAGACAGCAGGGCTCGCTGGAGAAGCCTGCCGGTTTTAACCTATCGGTTAATAACCTGCAGAGCTCGCGGCATTCCTCTGTCCGAGATACGCCTCCTACACACGGCCTTAATAAACCCATGAGCGCCGTTATAACGCCTCATGTGGGCAGCACTGCACACACCTCCATCCATCCCCTGAGCGTGTACTCGCCTCATGATGAGAGTCGGAGTGAGACGCAGCGTGTGGAGGCCCCCGCGCAGCCCTTTCGCTCTAGGCCCACCTTGGGTTGCCTCACGGGCAGCGGCGGCGAGGGCTCTGGCGTGGCTCGTCGTCATGACGACCACAACACATCTCGAGCATGTGCGCCCGCTCTCAGAGTGTTTCTCGGAGTGGTAGCGCGTGTGTCTGATGGACAGATGGAGGAGCAGGCTGATCAGCAGAGGGTACACCCTGCAGTTCGCCTCCCCCCCCCCCCCCCCCCCCCCCCCACAGTTCAACGGGATACAGGAGACACGCCTGTCATCCCGAGAACAGTGGCTTGCGCTCCAAGCAGAGCTACGGAACTCCTGTTGAAAGAGGCTATTTCCAGGGTTCCCCAAGAGGAAGAAAATTAGGGCCAGCTGCCTCCAATCTGTTGATTAGTAGGCAGCAGGGTTCGCTGCATAGGCCTGGTGGTTATGACTTTTCGGTTATTAAACCACAGACCTCGCGGCATTCCTCTGTCCGAGATACGCCACCTACACACGGTCACAATAAGCCCATGAGCGCCGTGGTAACGCCTCATGTGGATATCACTGCACACACCTCCACTCATCCTCTGAGCGTGTACGCGTCTCATGATGAGAGTCGGAGTGAAATGCAGCGTGTGGAGGCCTCTTCACAGCCCTTTCGCTCTAGGCCCACCTTGGGTTGCCTCACGGGCAGCGGCGGCGAGGGCTCTGGCGTGGCTCGTCGTCATGACGACCACAACACATCTCGAGCATGTGCACCTGCTCTCAGAGTGTTTCTCGGAGTGGCAGCGCGTGTGTCTGATGGACAGATGGATGAGCAGGCTGATCAGCAGAGGGGATACCCTGCAGTTCGCCTCTCCCCCCCCACAGTTCAATGGGATACAGGAAACACTCCTGTCCTCCCAGAAGCTATGTCTTGCGCTCCAATCCGAGCCGCTGGAACTCCTGATGAAAACGGATATTTCCAGGGTTCCTCAAAGGGAGGAAAATCATGGGTTTTCACCCGTTAATTTTCTAATCCCGAAAAAGACTGGGGCAATGAGACATCCTCGATCTGTCAGTATTCCACATGCTGACGATCAAACAAGTGCTGGAATGTGTTCACCAGGACGACTGGTTCACTTCCACCTGAAGGATGCATACTTCCATGTACCCATCATCCCGAAACACAGGAAATTCCTGCGGTTTCTCATTTCAGGGAATATCAGACCAGACAATCGTCTGCCGTTCGGATATTTCCTGGCTCCTCCCATTTTTGTGTAGAGAAGGCTGGAGCCGCTACACAGAGGAGGGATGAGAGTGTGGTTTCCTCTGGACGACCTGCTATTTGCTGGCTCGCTCCAGGGAGGAAGTCGCTTTACAGACGGTACATCTTGTATCGCATCTGTCAAAGCCTGGGTTTCATAATAAATTGGAAGAAGAGCTGTCCTCTTCCCTCTCAGACAAACGGTTATCTGGAGTGGAATTAAACTCAGCCAGCAGAGCGCGGCTCTCGCGGCAGCGAGTGGAGAAACTGATAGCTCTCCTCCGGCATGTCACAACCCACACAGCCCTCTCCGTGACGCAGCTGCTCGGCGTTGGCGTCAGCTGGTCACGTGGTGATCTCCTTGGGTCTCTTCCAACAGGGGGACACTCCAGAGGTGGTTCATTCGCTGCAGAAGCCTGCTGTTTTTAACCTATTGGTTTATAAACTGCAGAGTTCGCGGCATTCCTCTGTCCCAGATATGCCTCCTACACACGGTCATAATAAATCCACGAGCACCGTTATAACGCCTCGTGTGGACAGCATACACACACCTCTCATCCTCTGGGCGTGTACGTGCCTCATGATGAGAGACGGAGTGAAATGCAGCGTGTGGAATCTCCCTCGCAGCCCTTTTGCCTCACAGGCAGCGGCGGCGATGGCGTGGCACGTCACCATGACGACCATTACGGCACATCACAGAGAAGCCTCTCCCCCCAGCAGTTCCATGGGATACAAGAAACACCGTCTTCTTGCCTAAGGTCATCACAACTCTTTTAGGTCAAGAGTGATCACCCTGGCTGGCTTATTCCCCCCTCCTTACAGGTCGGAGGAAGAAGCCACGTCTCATCTCCTCTGTCCTGTGCGCGCGCTGTCCTGCTATGTGGCGCGCACGGCGGCCTGGCGCCGTTCTCAGCGCCTGTTTGTGCACTATAGAGAGCGCTCGATCGGGCAACCTCTGTCTGCACAACGGCTGTCACACTGGCTGTGTAAGGCTGTGTCACAGGCATATGTCTCCTCTGGGGTGGAGCCCCCGGAGAGTATCAAGGCGCACTCCACCAGAGGACTTTCCTCCTCCACGGCGTTGCACGGAGGAATGTCAGTGGAAGATATTTGCACGGCTGCATCTTGGTCTTCCCCCTGTTCATTTATTCAATTTTATTTGAGGGAGGTCTCCCATTCCTCTCTGACGCACCCTGTACTGGGTGTCCTGTCGGAGTGAGTGACGTCAGGGATCCAGCGGTGCGCCTCTCTCCTGCCTCTCGGCATGCGGAGAGCGGCCCTTTTCCCCTCGTATGAGAGGGATGTTCCCTTTACTCTGACACACTTCGTACGGAGTGCCTGGTCAGAGTGAGTGACGTCAGGGATCCAGCTGTGCGCTCTCCTACCTGTCTGACACGGAGAGAGCAGCTGTTCCCCCTCTATGATCGCAGGACAAGGTGGGACCTTCGTCTCTACTTTCTCACAGCGGCCAGTATGTATTGTTCCCAGCCTTCACCCCGTCGGGAAAATAGGCATGTTTTGCTATGTTCCAGGGACGGTGATGCGCCATTACGCATGGCACAACAGGCAGGGGGGTGTTATTGAGCAGGTGTGTCTGTGCTTCTAGTGCCGGGCGGACCCAGTGGGGCGCAGACTACATCATGCTTCGCCCTTAACCCAATAGCGATAGCCTTAGAGGGCGAAGCCATATACGAAATAGAACTGAGGTTACCTACTGTAACCCCAGCTTCTATGAGTAAATGGCGCAGCCCTCTAAGCGCTGGGCCCCACTGGCTCTACGAATAGCTGAAGAAAAGTTATTTTGTATGGGAGCAGATTGCCGGGCCTCCTTCCTATTTATACCGGAAGGAAGCCCGAGGGTGGGGCCCACCTAGCGGGTGGGCGTGGACTACAAGTGTTTCAGTGCTGCGCGGGGGCGCAGAGGGATAACCCAATAGCGATAGCCTTAGAGGGCTGCGCCATTTACTCATAGAAGCTGGGTTACAGTAGGTAACCTCAGTTTTCTCACCAAGTGTTCCCAGTTCCTGTTCCAAATGTGCTGTATGCACCATCATCATGTTTGTAGTTCAGCTGTCTCTGGTAGCCTGTATCACAAAAGTGTCAAATTACAAAAGGGTTTTGCTAAATGAATGAATGAAGTAACACTTTAAAGCTTGTGATCAACCTGGAAACCTTAAAGTGATTCAAATAAAGAACGCAAATTAATCACATTACCATGTTTGACCGAAACTTCCTCTCATATATTCAGGATGTTTACCATTATTTGCATAGCAGGGAAAAGGCAGAAAAAAGGGATGAATCGGCACGGGCTACATAATCATGCAACACTCTTTCTGATACTGGTTGCATTTTTGTGTGCCAGAATGTTACTCATGCTACATTTGACATATTTCACCAGAGACTCACCACTGGTCAGGAAGTTGGTAGCCTTGTCCTTGATGGCTGGGGTCAGCTGCTGAGTGTTTTTCAGGTACTGGAGGATGTAGATGTTGGGGGCCAAGAGCGCCATGTTCTGCTCACCACATCCATACGGCATCTGCAGCAGCCCATCCAGGTTGTTTAGAGCCCTGCCCAGAATGTCACCTGCACAAAAACAATGAAGCTAATACTCGAAAATGTAACTCAAAATACAACAAAAACAACTCAACAGAAATTAATGTGTTACCCAAGACTGATAGCGAAGCTCGGGCAGATCCAAGAATGACGTTCTCAGGCAGCTGTATTTCTATTTCCTCTTTCAAAGCCTCTCCTGTGTGAAGACAAGATACAGTCAGCTCAGCACTCAAACAAAGATAGATTTCACGGATGGTTAATGGATCATCGATTGAAACAGGACTGAGAATAAGAATTAGGTGTTCTTCCATCAGGGTGATAACATTTAAATAATGACCTTTTATGAATCTGTGACTCATTGACAAATAAGTTAAGTGCTACCCACACGTAGTGAATGTATCTATTCTATGTGACTGACCTGCTCCATCAAAATCAGTCACATCAACATCAGCGGCTTATTGTTCTGAGATTCATCTGTGTGTTGTGTGTATTTTCTGAGGTAACACACAGCGCCCGTTGTACTGTAATACCTCTGCACGAGGTTTTGGACATAAATCCACGATTAACTTGGTATTCGCCAGACTGATTTAGATAAGAGGGTCACATATCCTTGATGGGAAATCTCCTAACTTATCATAATTGGTTGTTATTTTTCTGAACAAACTGACCTTTTGGGCAGAGAAGCCAGTTGTAGGTCTTGGACATCTCAGTTCCTTCAGCCTGAAAGAAAAATATATAATGCGAGTTCCAGAGTTTCTTTCTAGTTAATGGATGAACTTATACTTTATCATTTTGTTTAAACGTCCTGACCTTGACTATGAGAGAACGTTTGACCACGTCGATACGACCCCTTTCTGGCACGCTTACAATCTCATTGTCACATGAAGCTTGGGATGCCACAGCCTCAGCAGTCACTGACACATTCATAACCCCTACAAGAGAACAACAAACAAGATGTGACACTTGATCAATCAATTGTGTTATTTTATTAATAATAGTGTATAAAACATTCTGTCACTAAGTTGGATCTTAATGATGTCACAAAGGTTAAAAAAAAAAAGGTTTAATCTACCTTGGCACACTTTAACATTTCACATCAGTAGAAAAATCTTCTCTCACCTAAAGCTGAGGGGGCCATGGTCCAGCTGAGGGTCTTGCGCTCACCACCACACAAACAGGATGTGTACTGGTCACCAGAGAGGGGGGTAAGGGTGTAATCTAAGGAGGGGGTTGGAGCCACAGTAACCTGTTCAAGAGAGACAGCAATATATTTTAGAAAATGTAGATTTATAGCAAAAGCAAACAAAAGAGTGGTGCAGAAATTATTCTTAACACCCAGAAATGGGTTTGAAAGATGTCTTCACTTGGTCCACGACCATTTCTGAACTTCGCCTTTTATTAAGCTCTCAACTAAATGAGAAAAATCACAAACAATAAACTCTTCTGAGTAGACTTCAGCCTCCTTACCATCTTCATCCTTGATGACATAAGTGCAGCCTTTGACTCAATCAACAATTCCATCCTCCTCTCACACCATCAACATAACTGCCTTCTCCTGTTTTACATCATTTCGCTACACCAAAATCCGTAAATAATTGCCATTCCTCCACTGCCCAACTCCGTCATGGTGTCCCCCAGGGTTCAGTCCTCGCTCCCCTCATTTTTGTCCTGTATATCCTTCCCCTAGGAAGCATCCTCCGTCAACATGGCATCTATATCAAAAAACTGCCCAAATTCCCTCACCCACTATGCCCAGTCATTTTCACTGAACATCTCATTCTCATCGCCCCCTGCACAACTATTGCATCATCTTCGACCCCACCTTCTCATTCCTACCATATCAGCAAAACTGCTTTTTTTCCATCTGAAGAACATTGCTGTTCTTCTTACACTCCCTATCCTTGCCCTTATCATTATCAGACCAGACTTCTTCATTAGAATACTCTAAGTGTTCACCAAACAAGATCACCAATGTGTTGGGTCCATGAGTATGGGACTAAAGCCTTGGTTACAAGGATTGTATCCAGATTGACTTCAGAAAGTCTAGACAACAACAAAAAGCTATTTGGAGATGTTTCGACCTACAATACAGATTTCTAAAGATGGGGCACAGTGACAATGTAAAAACCATACGGCAAAAAGAGCTGAGCAGTATCCATTCCACTACTGGCTATCAACGGTATGATGCACAAATAAATTATCCGTTGACATTTTGAGGGGAGGATCTGTACAGGCAAAGCTGGGAGGAACCTACCGGAACAAGACAGTTTATCAAGAGGCAGAATATTTTCTGCGCTCGGACTTCACAAGTTCAATGTTTGGAAGGTGAAATGTTGGACCTTTTCTCATGCTTCCTTATAGAAAGCAGCTACCTTTACTTGCACCAAAGTCGTTACCACAGTGCAATACAAGTAAGTAAATACAGTGAAGGCATTATGAAACCATAAACTGCATAAATATTGGGTGCATTTATTTAACATTTCTTACATTTTCACCAAATAATGAATTGTATTGCACCTGCTTAGCATATTAGCAATTATTATGAGCATGCTGACGTAATAATAGGTCATGTGAAAACATGAGTTACCATGATGCAGCTGGTCAGGTAGTTGAAGACGGTTGCCTTCAGTTCAAAGTGCTCCCCTCGGATGATGGAGTAGGGCAGGCTGAGCTCGAGGAAGAAGGGCTGGAAGACAGTGATCTCTTTACGAGGAGCCAAGCCAAAACCTTGAGAAGACAAACAGAATGCCTCCGTCTCCCAGGTGGTGATGGTGTCTGGGACTGTGACGGACACATCCTTCGCTCCAGACTTTCTGGATCAGCAGAAGCACACAAACAGATTCCGTGACCTTGAGAAATATAAATGACTTGATTTTTGAGATCTCAAAACTCAGAAACGATTACTTGGTTCAGTCTTGCTAAATCAATTCTGGCAATATTCTAAATAAAGAACAATAACCCTAAAAATGATGCACACTAGCCCAAAATATTTCCGCACATACCGTCATTATAAAATAAACGTCTCTAAAATGATGAATATACGTTTTTATAGAATCACAAATACCCTTTAATTTCCCTTCAAGCCAACATGTTAAACACGACTTGATGAGCAGCGTCATTAAGGGATTTTCTTGCTATTCATGTGTGCTGGGAGTCTGGTCTACATATATATCTGGTTTAAATGAATACATTTACTCAATTCATGACCCTTAGAACTCTTTATTGCATATTCTTACCCAACTTCCAACAGGTCCCATATCCAGGTCTCAGGGAAGAAAGTTCGAACGGTCTCAATTGGTGAATCATCAGGAGAATTGTTTGCACCAGCAGCCGCTGACCCAAATGACCTTTCCATACTGGATGCCGGAATATATAAAACTAAAAAAATCAAAAAAGGAATCCAACAAAAGCAGGAGAAAACATGGTAACCTGTTTGATTGCTGGTAAATGTTAAGTATGTGTCACTCAATAGAACAAGAAAAGCAATTACCATGGCCATGGCCCTGGTGGTATTCTCTTCCTCTGTACTTGAGGCATGTCGGCACTCTGATAACCAGGTTTGTTGCCATCTTCATACCTACATTCTAAATACATGAATACAGGAATCACTGAAAAGTTTATAAAAAATGGGCTACAGCAACATATATTGCTATATTAAACATCATTGTTTGTGGAGTTAGTACCTGGAAAACTGTATGAGCATCATCTCTCTGGTTTCCATCGGGAAATGGCATAGCGTATCTTCTGGGTCTCACGAGCAAGCATTCTACACGATCTTCAACATTGTGTGGAACATGTGTTGCTTTTCTGACAGGCAACAAGTTGAATATCTGAGAAGAAAGGTATGGTTCACCACTATATTCTCACAAGAGTTTTATTATTTGTATGACCATCTGACAGTTGAGAAACTGCGGATTACTGAGATGCATTTAACCCTTATGTTGTGTTGGGGTCTCCCTTGACCCGTTTCAAGTTAAAATGATAAAATAACTAGGCTCTAGTTTTTTTTATCGGAACAAGGCTTCATGATACCCTCCACAACAGCTATATAAACACTACAAAACTGATTTTGACAATTTTTGCCAAGTCTGAAGGTCTCTAAAAAAAGTGTATATTTTGGTGTTCGGGTCTAGGAAGACCCGGCAGCATTGTTGGGGGTGACTCTGGGTCAAATTTGGCCCAATCAAGATTCATCTTTGACTATAGACACCCCACCCCCACCACCTTCATCCACTGTAACAATAATTCAAAACTTTATTTGGGGAGATTGTATTCTAATATTAGTCTATTATAGTCAGATAACCTAAAGATCCAATGTCTTCACTATAGTGAATATAATGAGTGAATTGAATCACAAGTTGTACTTAAATATGTTGTGTAATGTTTTTTTGGGCCATAAAATGCAATTACAACAGGATTGTACGGTTATTAATGCATAATAAGTTAGTTATGATGTAATTAAAACAATATTGGATGATAGTCTATTTTTGAGTGTTTTGGACTGAGATAAATCATGGGTCAAAATTGACCCGCGAACACCATGAACGGTAACAGCTTTCAAACACAACACAAGGGTTAACAGAAAGTTGGTAACAATATGTAACTGGTAGAATAATAGAATAAAGAATGATTGACCACCATACAAGGAAATATTAGAAAAATCTTGAACCTCTGCATAACGAATGCAAATTAAGGAAAATAAAATGCTATGGTAACATTAACTTTGTATCTATTTGTGGCTGATTCTAACAGGTACCTTGTCTGCATCCAGAGTTTTCCCTGGCTCCTTGATGAGGACGCTCTGGTCGACAGCGCTGACACCACACAGAGAGTCTGGCAGGGCCTTCACCTGCAGGATGGTCTGCTCTCCGGGGACGGCCGAGGATGGAGAGAACTCCAGCGACACCTTACATATAAAAAACATCTCACCTGAGACTTCAGTGGCGGATGAGAACCTGAAATGTTTTGAACTTGACAAAAATGTGTAGTTTACCTTTACTTTTCTCCATGCTCTGGTTCTGAGGGGAATGGCCCCATGCCAGAGCCGCACATAGCAACATTGCTAGCATTTTCTCTTTAGTGGACTGACATGGCCTTGCTGTTGGTCCTACCAACGCATAATAAATTACATATATTTTCTTTTAAGAGCAGTTCAGAGCATGTGCCTGATTGCAAATCAGTTTTTCCACTGCAACTACGCCAGCTCTCGGCCTTTGAAACTGGTTCACATTTCTGACCAACAATCTGCTATGCTGGAACTGAGAACCACATCCATGGCTATGCCACGCTTACAGTCCAGAAATCAATGCTCCACTTATTATACATAACAATCCATTCCTTGTAAATTGGCTGAACTTAACACTGATTTTCACGCCATGGCTTTAGAGAAACATAATTTCTTTACCCACAAAATTAACTGTCTTTTGTGCAAGTAGAGCAAGGACTGCACCTGGATTATAATTCCTCAATAGTGCTTAATAAGGTTTATGCTAATCGTTGTAAAGAGATATTTGCATATGAGCGCAGAAGGATTATGCTTTTAGTCTAGTTCACAGTCCATTTGAAGACCGTTTGTAACCTAGTAGTATTGACAAATCAGGTTTGAGCAATTTGTTAGTCGAACAGACTTTGGCAGGTGGAAGAGTCCGCATGGATAACAAAAGAGGTGTTGCAAAATGGGCCTAAAGAGTTATAACCAATGGTTTTGAGATTGTTAACTTGATAGCTTGTGTGATATTTTTTATTTCTCCAAAAAATGACTTATGACTCTGAAAATAACAGACACTTCTGAAACTGACCTTGTTCCTGAAGCATTTCTCAATGGAGAAGTCGGCGCTGTTGGCGATCACAGTCTCACTGGGGAGGATGGCGTAAATTATAACCTGAATGTCTGGAGCCATGTCTGGAGACACTGCCAGCTTAAAGGACACCTGGCCCTCATTCACTGAAACACAACCAAACTGTTATGAACCACAATCATCAATCATATGATTTTGTTGGCAAAGCTTATTAAAAGGGAGATTTTTAAGATGTCATTCTTTACTCACCTGATTGATCTTCCACATCAATCCGGATATGTCCTTGCATGACAATGGCACCTCTAGATAAGACCTGGGGAATTTCAGAAAATTGTCACAAAGAACTAGATTTGTACCACAAAGCATGGCTGGCAGTGTTAGCTCTGACTTTAACAAACCAACTCCAACTATATGCTTTGTCAGAGAATATTTTAATCCGATCTGTGTATTTAGAGGTTCTCAGTCTTTCTTATAAACTGTTGCTTAACAGACGTGTGCTTTTGTTGAGTTGCATGTGATCCTGCGTGTAACGTCAGGAGGACACAGGTCAAGAGGTCCTCTGCCTTCCTGTGGGGGAGGGGTTTGGGCACATGAGGAGTTGCAATACAAAGGTGCCTTTGTTCCGATGTCTGGTAATGGTTAGGGGAAAGGCGGGCTTTTTAGATCCCTCCTTTAAAGATATATAGAGATGTTTCTACTCTTTGTCTTTAGAGTGTTGCTGAGTGGCTCACATGGAAGTGTGATAAACTTTGTAATCTCTCCGGCTGTATTATACTCTTAATAAATATCAGCGTTCGACTAAAGCTGCTCCAGTTTCCATCCTTTCTGCACAGAAGTTTCCATCACATGCTTAAGCGGCAGGAAAGGAGGGGTTTGTTAAAAACAGCCAATCAAATGGAGCATCAACCTATCCAGATCATCATTTATTAGATTTGCTATGAATTATTGATTCATGCAGTAATGAAATGTATAAAAAGAGGAACTCAGCTGATTATACTCAACTGGAAAACAACTCTACTAACGGGTGTAAGGACTTAGGGTTAGGGTTGAACGTGTTCCTTTCAGCCAGCACTCGGTTGTGAAGGTTATTATTAAAACAAAAAATGATTTTTTTACTTACGAGATACATCATATCCACTGAGCCCTTGGCCTCTCCAACCACAGTGTATTGGATAAAGATTTCTTCTTCTTTGTCACATGGAAGCGGTTTATCCTTCTTCTTCATCTCCAGGAAGCTGACAGTTTTAGTATCAGGAGAAGAGACTTGGGCCAACAAAACTATTTGATCTCCAGTCTCGTAATGTGCCGCTCTATAAGGAGCGTAACCCAATGTTGGTGTGTTGCTTAGCTAGACAACAGAAAAAACTATGTTAACATTGGTTGGGATAGAAGAAAGCTACATATTGTACCACTTCGGCCAGTTGCTGTATATTGAAGAATTGATTTTCGGTTGTTTTATACTGTGACAGACAACATGTTGGATACAAGATGGTTATTTTCCTATTTACCTGGATATGGATGTCCCCATGTAGGTTAGCGGTGCAGAAATTGAAAGGGGCAACACCATTGCTGTCAGTGGTAAGATTATGTAACCAACGTGCTGACCACCTTTCACCCTCAAAAAGATACACCGGCATGTCAGCAATGGGTGTATTGTTGTAATAAACTGCTTTAACCTGTTGTAAAGAAAAAAGTGATATTACTGAGAAGGCATTTCAGAACAATTTGGTTGCATGACCCTGAAGAAGTGAAAACAAGATGCACTCACTTTTCCCTCCACAAAGGATCCTTGGTCATAAATCTTGGGTGTGTCAGTGAAGGACAGCTTTCCAACAACATATGAAATATCCATAGACTTCTCTTGTTGGTGTGAAATACCTGTAGAAGGATGCTCCATATCAAATACATGAATTATATATTGTTTAAATTAGATATATTCATCAAGAGTAGGATCAAATTATGAAGAAATATATCAAAATACTTGCCTGTGCCCTCCTCTTCCACTTTGGCACTGAGTTTTAACTGATCTCGCAGCACTTTTTGTGCAACTTTTGTGAAAGTTGACATTGAGAAGATAAAATTGGCACAGCCTTTCTTGTTCGTCTAAAAAGCACAAAAATATAGATGAAATACATTCTGGATTCTGTTTCTACTTCAACTCCCCAGGAAGTGTGCTGGCCGTTGAAGCACATTTTAGTAGTGGCCAAATGGTGGTACTACACTTATGTTCTAATAATAATAATAATAAATAATATTTTTATAGCGCCTTTCAGGAAACCCAAGGTCGCTTTACAAGTCGGGTAGGGTGGGGGGGGAGTAGGGGAAAAAAGGCAGACAGGTTAAGGGGGGGGGGGGGGGGGGGGGAAAGTAGCGGAAAAATAAACCTATTAAACTAACTATACAGTGGCGAAAGCCTTGGTAAAAAGGTGCGTTTTGAGGGCTTTTTTGAAAATGTCCAGGGTTGGGGCGCTGCGGATTTCGGGGGGGAGAGAGTTCCAGAGGGTGGGGGATGCCACACTGAAGGCTCTGTCACCAAAAGTCCGCAACCTGGTGCAGGGGGTGGAGAGGAGATCCTGTCCAGATGATCTTAGCTTCCGGGATGGAGTGTGGTAGCGGAGAAGGTCAGACAGGTATTGGGGGGCGAGGGCATGGAGGGATTTGTAAGTCAGAAGAAGGAGTTTATAGGTGATACGGTGCTTGACTGGGAGCCAGTGTAGGTGGATCAGGGTGGGGGATATGTGCTGCCAGGGCTTGGTGTGAGTGAGCACCCTGGCAGCCGAGTTCTGCACATACTGGAGCCTGTCCAGGGCTTTACTGGGAACCCCGAACAGGACTCCGTTGCAGTAATCCAACCGGGAGGAGACGAATGCATGAATGAGGGTCTCGGCCACGGAATCAGAGAGTGATGGTCGTAGACGGGAGATGTTCCTGAGGTGATAGAAGGCAGACTTAGTGACGGATTTGATGTGTGACTGAAATGAGAGAGTGGAGTCAAGGATGACACCCAGGTTACGGACTTCGGGAGACGGGGAGATGGAACAGCCGTCAATGTGGAGGAGGAGATCCCCAACCTTCCGGAGCAGTGCTTTGGGGGCCACAACCATGAGCTCAGTCTTCTTACTGTTGAGTTTGAGTAGATTTGCTGTCATCCAGGTTTTTATGGCGTGGAGACAGTTGACCAAAGACTGTGGAGGGAGCTGGGCGGATGGTGAGGTGCTGAGATAGAGCTGAGTGTCGTCAGCGTAGCAGTGGAAATTGAGACCGAATTGACGTATGATCTGGCCAAGGGGGAGCATGTAAATGGTGAAAAGTAGGGGACCAAGCACGGAGCCTTGGGGGACACCATGGTTGACTGGAGCCGAGGGGGAGGATGAGCCGCTGATGCTAACAAACTGAGACCTGGTTGATAGATAGGACTGAAACCATGACAGAGCTGTGCCAGTGATGCCAAGGTTGTTAGAGAGGCATTTCAGGAGGACTGTATGAGAAACAGTGTCAAAAGCAGCAGAGAGGTCGAGGAGGATGAGAATACTGATTTGTCCGGAGTCAGCAGCGAGAAGGAGGTCATTAGTGATCTTGAGGAGGGCGGGTCTCTGTGCTGTGATGTGCTCTGTAGGCTGACTGTAGGGGTTCGTAGAGCTCATGGTTGGACAGATGTTGATGAAGCTGGGCGGCGACTGCTCTTTCCAAAGTTTTGCTAAGGAAAGGAAGGTTGGAGATCGGTCGGTAGTTGTTCAGCTCCTCAGGGTCCAAACCAGGCTTCTTGAGGATGGGAGTGATGGAGGCGGTTTTGAAGCAGGAGGGAACTATACCAGATGACAGAGAGGAGTTGATGATGTCTGTTATGATGGGGCAGAGGGTGGGAAGGCAGGCCTTGACCAGCACCGTGGGCATGGGGTCAAGGGAGCAGGTGGAGGCCTTAGCATTGGTCACCAGCTTCGAGACCAGTGGAACATCCACTGGGGAGAAGGAGGAGAGAGAGCATTGGGGATTGAGGGGTTGAGCCGGGAGTGTGCATTTCTGTGTCAGGGGCCAGTGCAGAGAGGGGGAGGGGGCGGGCACCAGGAGTTGTTGATGAATGGAGATCACCTTAGCCTGAAAAAAGTTGAGGAATTTGGAGCAGAGGTCAGGAGCTTCAGCAGTGTGCGTGGCAGGGAGGGGGCGGAGCAGTCGGTTGATGGTGGAGAATAAGGATCTGGGGTTGATTTTGTTGTGAGGTGATGAGGGAGGAGTAGTAGGCGGTCTTGGTCTTGGAGAGAGCCTCCTTGTAGGACCTTACATGGTCCACCAGGGCCATACGGTGGACGGTGAGGCCAGTTCGTCTGGAAAGCCGCTCCAACCGACGACCAGTTTGCTTCATTGTGCGAAGATCAGAGGTGAACCATGGTGCCGGGCGGAGAAAAGACACCGTCCGGCTTCTGAGGGGAGCCAGAGAGTCCAGGCTGAGAGAGAGGGCAGTGTTGTAGCGGGCCACCAACACGTCCGGCGAGGTGTCGGAGAGAGCCGGGGGCCATGTGGGTTATGAGGAGGTCTGATAGGGCTGATGCACTCACTGATTTGGTGTCTCTGAAGGTGATTGTGCGCCTGGGGCGCTGCTTGGGCAGGGGGATGGGGATGGTGAAGATGATGGCATGGTGGTCTGATACTGCCAGGTCTAGGCGCTGCAGATGAGAGGGGGGGGCACCAGTGGAGCAGACTAGATCCAGCGTGTGACCTTTGGAGTGGGTGGGGCCCTGGACATGCTGTGTTATGTTGAGGCAGTCCAGAAGTGACAGAAATTCTGTGGCAAAGCTACAGCTGGAGGAGTCGACGTGGATGTTAAAATCTCCCAGCAGATAGGTGGAAGGTGATTTAGAGCAGAGAGAGGACAGAAGCTCACTCAGCTCGGACATGAAGGTGGTGGAAGCTTTGGGGGGGGCGGTAAATCAGGGCAACCTGGAGTAGAGGTGATCCGGAGAGCGAGAATGTAATACACTCAAATGATGTGATATTGGGAGAGGGAATCTCCCTGACCCGGATACCTGCTCGGTGGATAACAGCCAGCCCGCCGCCGCGGCCCCGTGGAGCGAGGTTTATGGAGGTAAATATAGCCTGGGGGAGTAGCTTGGTGAGAGCGAAGAAATCCTGCTGGTTCTGCCATGTCTCCGTTAAACATAAGAAATCAAGTTTCTTATCAATGATGATGTCATGGATGAGTAATGCTTTATTATTGAGGGAGCGGGTATTGAGCAGCATGAAGGTGGCTGCAGAGGAGAGCTACTGTCAGAGCAGGCCAGGGGCTTCAGACAGCTGGTGCGCACGTGACGTATGTTTAGATGACGTCGACAGGCAACACGGAAGTACAGAGCCGATTGTACCACAGGAATACTAGAATTTGTGTGAATAAATTTGTAGCGGGATGATCTGTGTATGTAGCGGGGGCGCTGCAAGAGTCCTGATGATCTGATGGCATCCAGGCAGACTGGTGCAGCAGAGCTGAAAAAACTCCGAAGTTGGAGAAGTTGGAGAGCGGAGTATTGAAGCACCATATCCACAGCAGCTAACCGGCTAGCTACCGAGCCTCGGGCAACAGCACTCCGCGGTGCAATGATTGGAGCTAACTCACGGACAGTTCGGCCCTCGAGGCAACAGTCAATCCGGTTTAGGGATAATCCAGGTGGCGAGAGAGGTGGAAGTCCGAGCCAAAAACCCAGGGGAAAACGGGATTCGGCGGCTGTCGATGCTAACAGCTGACAGGTAGCTAGCCCCAGACAGCTGATCCACAGAAATGGTGAGTAGCCGGATGAACAACTGAACAACGCGATCATCACACAGTTATGACAGAACAGTAGGCTATATATGATCCAGCAGTCAAATCGAACACCTTTTTTTCAAGGCAAGAGAAGTTAAAACGCAGACGGAGAAGCGGCGAACAAGCAACGCCAGCGTCCTCTCATGTCCGAGCTGAAAAAATAAAAAAAAATAAAAAAATAAATAAAAAAAAGTTCTAGTCCACGACATAATGAAGGCCTCCGGCCACTTAACAGTAAAAACAAGGCATCGGCGCCAAGCAGTATTTGACTTCCTCTACAAAAAAAGGACAGTAAAAGAAACAATCTAATTCAGAAATCAAAGTTTAAGTGCTAGCTATTGATTTATATCAACGCCCAACAAATCAACGCCGTTCATCAATCTCCAATAACATTGTTTAATTATTTGCTTGTCTGAACATAATATCTGTGCTCCTTGTCGATAAAAAAAAGGCGCGGTATTATAGTTTTTTTTATGTGATCGGCGAAAACTTCAGAATCTGTATTTAGCGCCAGTCAAATGATAGCGAGTGTTTTCACCCAAAAAAGGGCATGGCCTTGCGTAGAGGGAAAGTACCCAGATGTGTTGCTCTCATCTATTGACTTACATTGGGAAAGAGACATTTTCAAATTGTCGTACAATCAATTACCCAGTAATGTTATAGCCCCTATATAAATCATAAGGGTCTTAAAGTTGTAAATGTGTTAAAAGACGAATCTCGAGTTATTTTCCTTCTGCATTAATTTGACTGAGTCGAAAGCTGGATATCAGAGGCGGGGCTTAAGAAATATCAAGTGTGCATGCTCTCTGGCAGTGGTTCCCAACCTGGAGGGCGCGCCCCCCTTGGGGAGGCGCCAAAGATTGCAGGGGGGGCGCCAGGCCTCAGATGATTTGAGGCCAAATATCATATTTAGATTTTTTTTTTTTCAGTTGGATTATTTGTCACAGTTGCTCCGATCAGATCAGTCTCCTCCATTTTGTAGATTATTTACGACTTTTGAATCCACATAAACACATCGGCAATATCCGGTGTGTTTTAAACAGTTTAATCCCTTTGTGAATTGTTTCCACTTCCATTGTTTTCCGTCCTTTAATTTCTTCATACAGCGGGAATCCAAATTAATGAATCCTGAGTCCAATAACCATCAAAGTCACTCCAATAGTGCCCCTTAATTACGCTTTCATCCTCCTTTAACAACATACTTCACATTCATCCAGTTTGTGATAGTAGTTGTAGCATTTTTGAGACTTTTAAACTTTAATTAATTAATGCTGATGCCCCCCGCGCAACTTCCATCAGGAGTCATTTGGGGGGGCTCTTGGGAAAAAACGTTGGGAACCCCTGCTTTATGGGACCAAGAACAGATTAATTTTGTTTTTTAATCTACAGTAGTTCCATTTTGGGCCACTGAGCGCCACAGAGCAAATCTTGTAGGAATGAACGGGCTAGCTTCAGACGCTGTATCCAGTTCTCTTTATATCCATGCATTAAGAAGGAAACTCTATTTGCTGGTGACGTTTGTGAAATGCAGCTCCCAAGATAATCAGTTAGCTTGAGTTCACTTTTTTTACAATGAAACTACGATATCCATTGTGATTAATCAGTTGATATGCTCATCAATTTGTACACTACACTGACAACGTAGATGACAATATATCTAGTCCGATGTAGTGTTACAGTAAGTGTGCACGGTATGTCGTGTTTGAATAATACAACTTAATACAATATATAAACATTCTGTAGGAGGTAGATATGTAAGGTGCACATTTTAGACGGACATGAGACTGTCGCCTCAGCAACTGTACCTTCTTTGTTTCCTTGTAGCATGGGGCGGATATTTCAGGGACTCCCTCTGGATTTTCCGGGGTGTATACTAAGCTTCTTTCAATGTAACTATTAAAATGTCTGCACATCTCCAGATTAACACTGCCTGGCACAGGCTGTCCATATGTATACCTAATTAGGTTGATAAGAAAACTGTGTTTAGAAAAGACCCCATTCACTCACCCAAGCTGGAACTACTCAAGAGCAAATGAGCGAAGAGCTTTTACTTACGTTGCACAAACTTCCGCTTTGATTTTTTCCTGATCGATACTTACTTCGTCAGATGCAGTTAATTTAACATCAAATTTAGGCAAAACTGATGACAAAATAGGATCATTAGCATTCTTGCTTCATTACTAATGGATTGTAATGGATGGCTTAAAACAATACCTTACCATATTTCTCCACTTTGAAGCTGTGATATATTTTATTAGACCCAGTCGACACAGTAACTTGGTAGGATCCTTCACGAGCCTCTGGGTTCAAGGCGTAAGAAAGCTGCAATATTTTACTATCAGATGTTTCATTAAGCCACTGTCCAATCTTGTTCCTGTTAGCATCCTATGCAAAAAAGGGTAAATTGGAACAACATTCAGGATTTAAGATTCAAAGGTTTTATGTCATCTACAGGGTCAGCTACAGTGTATGACAATGAAAATCTTAATTCCACGGCTCCTCCAACAATGCAACATAAATATGTATACAAGACATAAAACACTTAAATAATAAAAATTATGCAAGAAAAAACTGAATAGAAATGACAAAATTAGAATGTTGATTGTTTATTTTTTTCATTCAAACAAGATGGCAGAGGAATTGTACTTGTTGATTCTCAGAGTGAAAAGCGGGTAAAGTAAAGATGTTTGTTAGATATATACGATACTGTATGCGCAGGTATTCAAACTGAAAATACAGGAAATTAGCCTCATGTTGTCTTTCAATTACAATAAAGGTAGTTTGAAATTGTAAGTGGAGCTTTGTTCACACTACATTTTATTGATATATGGAGGATATATGCACTTCAGTTATATCTTTGAGCTTACAGATTGATTGTCTAAAACAGTGGTTCTCAAACTTTTTTCAATAATGTACCCCCTTTCAAAAGTAAATACAGTTGCAGTAAAGGGGTGGTTTTGGCGCAGTGGTTAGAGCGTTGGTCATCAGATCAAGGGGCTCCAGTTCAAATCCCGCCTCGGCCGCCACTGCGTCAGGCCGTTGGGCAAGACACTTTACCCACATTTGCTCCTGTGGGTAATGTCCGCAGTAATGACTCTTACATGTCTAATATGTGTAATGTGTACTTGTAAAGCGCTTTGAGCACCTGTAAAAGCGCTCTAATAAAAAATGTAATGCATTATTATTTATTATCATTAAGTACCCCCTGATCAGCGCAAAAAAAATTGTTACGGAAAAAATGCCTATATAAAGAGGTACAGTACAGCGCTGCACCATCAGTGTCTGATTTATTATAACAACAACTTTGTAACTGAGAAACACTTAAATGCTACATTTCAAATGTTTACAATCCATCACTAAATTCATGGCAAACCAATTTTAACATCATGCAATAACACTAAGACGACATTAGTTGCATTGAACTGATCTTTTTAATAAGTTGTACTTACAATTTAGTGAGAAACATGTGCTTCACTGAGGAACTTTGTCATTCTCAGTGACAGGGAGGCAAATTGCAGTTATTACACTTCGCGTTTTTAAATATGTGTAACTCTGTTAATATAAAACCCACACTTCTCAAACTTCGTTACTTTTCCTAAAATTAGTATATTTATTTATTTTGGGGCGTGGGGAATGAAGAGAAACAGATATATGAGCATTTTATGAGCATGGGATTCTGACCCCTCATATAAACATATGCATAATGCTATACTTTGCGGCCACACGCCGTTGCCAAGCAACGCTTATTGTTTAGGTCCTTTGATAAGCAGGCAGTCATATCATTAACTAGAACTAGGTAGATCTGATAAATTTGGACATAAACGCGAGTGAAGTCTAACCGGACGTGAGAGAGAGATCAGAGAACAGATCAGCTGCTGCTGACAGAGAACACGCAGCTCTGCATGATCACAGCTCGTCCGCTGTGACGGACCGTTGAGTGGAGCAAAATACACTAAGAGTTAGACCTAACACACTTAGCTAGTTTATCTACTCTGGAACAAGCTAAACTAGTTATACATATATTTATTCTTTACTGTCGGGTCACTTATTACAGGTTCAGCGAGCTGCACGAGACTGACGAGCTGTCAGGAGAGGGAGAGGAAAAGAGAGCACCCCGTTTATTGTTCCCATTTTATTATCCAGAATTACTGTAAACTTTTGAAGAAAGTAGTTAATCTACTATTAGTAGTTTGTTTAAATGCATTACTTTTTTTTTTCCCATTATCATAAAATAAATCTCACGTACCCCCTGCAGTACTCCAACGTACCCCTAGGGGTCCGCGTACCCCCATTTGAGAACCACTGGTCTAAAAGAGAAATCAGTAAACTCGACCATCTTGCTTTAAAGTGTTCCTAAATAATCAAACTTGTCACCTTCAGACTATATTACCAGTTCATGTATATTATTTCTATATTTATTCATGTATATTTGTATTCTTACCTCAATGTCGATGGTATTATACTGCAAAAAAGAAAAATAATTGTTAAAGGATCAGCTGTTTTCATCATTCAGAGTTCAAAGACAGTCACAGTCAATAGTTTCACTGTCATTACCAATTCAAATAGGATTATGCGTAACAACATGTTCCAAATGTGGCACAAATAAAAACCCGCACATTTAACGTAATCACTAAAAATGTGTTTCATGAAAGAGATATTAGGAACGATTTCTCAAACACTCACCATCTGTTGGGCAGGTCTCATCTTGGTGTCCAGTGAGATGACTCTGAATTTCACTGATAAAAAAGCAGAAAGATTACATGAAGCTTTTACAGCTCTCCTCCAACAGTGTTTCACATCCTAAAAGGGTTGTGAAACTGATCTTCTGTCAACTCAAAACATTACGTAATGAACTTGAAATGTACAATTAAGAATATTAGATCATTTTCTTTTGACATGTACAGTATTTCCTCTGTCTGGCAACATGTCTAATTATAATCAGTGAAAAAACAATTTCCCAAAAAGTAAACCTCCCTTTTTGGCTGACGGTATAAAACTAGCTATTAGAATTAACGTGTTATACTGTATTACTGTGATATCCAGAATGTGGGGACGCATACTTTATTATAAATGCCAACATAACATTTTTAGTGCTAAACTCATGTTTTATATAAGCATTCTTTTTTTCATATTTATGTTAAGTTATCTTTTTTACGGGAGAGGAGTAGGGACATCTTTTTTGTTTTGTGCAAGCTTTTGGACAGATCTAAAAAAAAAAATCACATGTGGCCCTTATCCTCTTCTTTTTCCATGAATGCAACCAACATGTTTTTCATATTAAGCTAAGTTAGGGAAATGTGCCAATGACACTTTACCAGACTCACATGTTGTCTCTGGGCTTCAGTCACTTTTACCCATACTGTGTGTTCTTATACTGGGGCACACACATTTTCTTCTCAAATATGGTAGTATGGTATTGGGTAAATGTAACACTCACTCTTCTATTGACTAGCACTCCAACACATTGTACGTGACAGGCTAAGGGGCGGGACATCTCTTATACAAATGAATTGTTTACTCCTTGCTGCATGCTATTGATTGTAAAGGGGAACCCGGGTACCAACAGTTAACAACATCATAGATCATTCGCTCAACGTTACCTGTTTGTCCAGGAAGGTAGATTGGTTTATCTGTTTGGATAAACGTCATTGGTTGATAGCTTCTGATCATGACTTTCCTGACTTCTTTTGAGTAAAATGTGTCGCCTCGTACTTCCACCTGGAACTCCTGCACCACATCATCTTCCACTGAAGGAGTCTGTGATAGAAAATATAATGTAGACACAAAGGGAGCCTTCAAACGATTGAATTGTACCTGTTGCAATGATAATAAAGGAATTATATTATATTCTATGTTGTACTATTCTACCTCTTACTGAGAAAAAATGTATGAGAACTTAACTTACTTGATCTCACTTGATCTTTGAAAAAAGCTAATAGCAAAAATGTATTCTGTGTTACAAAAGCGTTAGTCATTTAAGCCCATTTTAGTTTTTTATATAGTTTGCTTTGTGTTACAAATCTGTGAGTGTGTGTGTCAGTGTATATGTATAACTGTATGAAGGATGAAAGCTAATTTAGACTCCACAACAAAACATTTAGCATTTTAAAGACAACCTTTTTACATTGTACAAATGAATCAAATCTGGAAAGCTGACCGTGAACTGAGTGCAGATATGAAAGTCTTCACTGGACGTCTGCTGGATGAGGGTTGTATTCGTCTCTTCCGACATCAGAGTGACGGTCATCACCAGAGTCTCGTTGGGCTGCAGGAGACTCGCACAGAATTTGGTCTCAGCTCCAGCTTCAAGAACTGCAGGAATGGCTACCATGTACTGCCTACAATCACAGAAAACACACACACCACACACACACACACACACACACACACACACACACACACACACACACACACACACACACACACACACACACACACACACACACACACACACACACACACACACACACACAGTAGATATCTCACTGATTCTGAAATGGATAAGACTTATGAAGACTTATGAAGAAAGTCTTTAACCAACACTCATTTTCGAATCAGACAGTACTTACGGTCCTGCTACTGCTGGACCCACACACATCCAGCTCAAGAAGACACACAGTGTCCGCCCCCACATCTGAATCCCTGGATGACCCATGACTGACTGCAATGATCCTGAGTCAGCCTCTGTTAAATAGCCCCCTGATAGAGAATCCCACCCCTGCGTCGGACACACAACAAAACCACCCCGCGCAACCACACACACACACACACACACACACACACACACACAACACACACACCACAACACACACACACACACACACAACCACAACCACACACACACACACACACACACACACACACACACAAACACAACCACAACCACACACACACACACACTCACACACACACACACACACAACCACAAACACAAACACACCCCACACACACAACCACATGCCCACACACGCACACACACACACACACACACACACACACACACACACACACACCCTTTTTGGCTAACGGTATATAACTAGCTATTAGCATAAACGTGTAGGTTCAGAGTTAAAAAACGTTTGTTATTTTGTAACTATACAAATTAAACTGTGAAGTAGAAACTGACAAATTGTTTGACAAAATCTGAATTATAATAAGCTAGTAATAACATGGACTATGCTCTGCTTTATTCAGTTAAACAGAACCTTGTGAGCTTTACATCTAAGTATTGTAGAGCTATTTCATTAGATTTCACGGGTGTTTATATTGCTTCACTTTATATGTCATTTGAGGATATTACGCAGATTTTAAGCATTGTCTTCTAGGTTGATATCAGGATGCTTGGGCTGTACTTTTTTCAAAAATCAATTGGGTGATCAGTGTAACTGTAGTTGAGTTCTGCAATACTGCCCTTTAACCAACCAGGCTGTTTGATTTTGTCTAGGGCCAAAGTAGACCATTTACAGGAAGCAAACATTTGTGAACTGTCAATACTGGTCATGAGTTACAGCACACACAATTTGCTTAGTGTCAACAATAAAACTAAACTTTTTTGTATCTTAGGAACTGGACCCGCATATAAGGGTATTTAAGATGATTTACGGTGTCACTGTAAGGATAGAAAAATGAATGTCACACTTCAGTTATATCTTTGACCTGTAAACAGTAAATAAAATGGGAGTGAATTATCGGCGGTAACAGTCATGACTAGGGATGGGTATCGTCGGTATTTTTCGATACTCTTATCGATACTTTTCAATAATTTGGTGCTCAAAATTATAGACATGAATACAAGATGTGAAGATTAAACAGTCATTTTATTGTAATTTTCTTGCAGAAATAACTGTATAACTTATACATTAGCTTCTCAGAAGCAGACAAAAATAAATAAAATTATTTAACTAAAAAAATACTGAATTATAGTCCTGTAAACTTAGCTTTAGTTTAGACGGAAATTGCACTTTTTGGTGATAGGAACATAGGACTCCATCACTTTTCTCTCATTTATCAGAAAAACAGAAATCCCTAAAAAATATACCATTACTGAATTGTCTAGGGTGCTATTGAACACTAACCAGTAGTTGTATGGACATATCTGGTACAGTTCTATTGCAAATGAGATTTCTTTAGACATAGGCCTACCTCTTCTCTGATATAGTCACATTCCGAATGGGGGATAAGTGGCACAATAGCCTATAAGTTAAGAATGCTCACTCTGATGGTCATTATATTTGGAGAGGGAAATGCCAGGTGGCTGAACTACATCACCAAATAGTCAGAATAAGAGTAACCCAATACAATAAAGTGTATTAGTTCTAAATTGCAAGCCTCTAAAACATAGGTGTAAATAGTACAGTTTTTATTGAAACTGGAACCTTAATTCAAAGTACAGTATACAATTCATCAAATAATTCTGTGAGAGGTCAAGTATATAGATACTAGAATATAATGTTAAATGTCAGGTTCCTCAGAAACGTTAGGGGACACATTTTGACATTCTGCACAGCAGGTGCAGAACTCCGTACAGGGAAGGCCAACAGAGAGGCACTGGCACTTTCCATTCTCTCCACACTTTGCATCTTTGCAATACAAGTGAGTAATGTCTCTCACTTCTCTAGGTGCTGGGGGTTTTGTAAATAGCACTGGTTGAATGGCCCCATCTCTGACAATCCACCCCCTGCCAACAGGACTCCATAACAAGGGTTTGGGTTCGGGCTATCGCTGTCTGAAACATTGCTCTTTACACATGTTGTTGAAATGCATCCTCTGTTGGCGGCAGATTTTCCGAGGCTGCATCTGTTGTTGATGCAATTATGAACCTCAGTTCATCCAAGTTTGTGCACATCAGTCCAATTTCCTTTTTTCCATATAGCAGAAGCGCAAATTCTCTTGCGACTGGCAAAGACTCTTCCGAGCTGGCAGAGAGTCCAAAATGGGCCAGATCTTTGAGCTCGCTGAGATGGGTGTTGAGTTTGGTGAATGCTGTTGTCTTTCCCATTCTGTACAAACTAATTGTTGTACCATAGCCAGTGAGTGCATGACATGCTGGAAGACATCATTGTAGTTGCAGGACCATCTCCAACTAAACGGCCTCTTTGAGAAATTCCAGTCCTGGTTTCCGTTCTGCCCACAGCACTGAAACAGCTCTGGTCAGGGTCACAAACGACCTGCTTTGTTTTATATACTGATGCATGTTCACACACCTACTAACTTCACACATTACTGATTAACTGACTTCACAATTTACTTCGTTTTTTTTTTTAAATAAATGTACTTTAATTGGAAATGAATCATGTGTGGTCTCCTTTTGTTGTCCGTCCTTGAGCCAGGGCATGACACTATCCCTTGAATATATAACCTGAAGTTTTTAGGGTCTTTTTGTATAAGGGAACACAAGGGCAGCACTACAGCATTACAGATAAGCTTTTTCTCACAGTCTAGAATCTCTATCCACTTTTCAAGGCGAGGCTGTTTTATTATTTCTCTTTGGGAATGGAGATCCTGGAAATGAAACCATAATATAACTCTTCGTTTAATAACTTGCTTCTGCCTTCAAAAATATAGTTTTGATAATAAGTTGATGACAATCTTTTGATCTAAATGTTTCCCAGTATAAGTTTATTTATCACAAAAATATTGTATGTTAATACAAATTATCAGAAGGTTTCATTGGACCATACTCTGCCGACATTTAGATGTAACTGAAGTGCTTAAAGTGTGCGAAGTAACAAAGTGCAAAAATAAGTAACATATACATTTGTAATCAGCAATCACCCATAGAACTCAGCCAGCAACAGTACGGCACCACTTTAACCCTTAGATGCATAAGTGGGTCTTTTTGGACCCGGTGAGGTGGTTTTCTTAGAGTATCTTTGTAATTACATTTTTTGTATCATTTCATGTTCCAGCTATTCCTCAAACATGTTTTGGAAATCATGCCATTCAAATTTTAAGAAATGTTAGTTTTTGTATTACTACCCCAAGCTTCCATAAGTGGGTCAAAAATGACCCGCATGCATGTTCTATGGAATTATGTTTTTTTTTCAAAATGTAAAAAAAATGTCTACAATTATAAATAGTGAAAAATTAAATATTAAATATTTCTAGTGTGAACCAAAATACAATACTAAATATTATACAAGTGATTTTTCTTAACCAAAATGACAAAAATGGCATAAAAACACATATTATTCTAATACGGATCCTTTTCGACCTACTTATGGAAGAGTGTAGGGTCCAGTCACTCGTGCATCTAAGGGTTAAGACTGTCTTCCATCCAACCTTCCCTCTCGACTCCACCCCAGCAGCTTCCCAATCATGCACTGCCCAGTTCATCATGTTGATTCTATCATTTCTGCCGTGCACTGTTGCAAGTCACAGAGGAGAAAAGACCAAAACACAACTCAACGGTAAGAGATTTTTTAAATATTGTAGAATCATTTGAGACTTTATGGAACAGCAACTGTTGTCTTATGATTGTGTTAAGTTGAAGTTTATTTACACATTACAGCATGATATTAGGGTTGGGAATGGGTTACTGCTCCAATAAAAGCGAAATTCAAGTCTAATGCTTGATCTTATTTAATGGTATTAACAAGATTTAAAAAGGTATTTTGTACTACTTGGGGCAGGCAAGGTCAAAAGGGATGATAAAAATAAACATTGCTTGTGTGTAATTGTGTAATTTACACTTTATTTATATTCAAGGAAGTATTTATGTGGATATATAGCACATAGGCAAGGCTATGTGTTACTCTTGTCGGAATGAAAAGACATGCATTATTGTAATCGAATTATCACTTCAATTACAATTTTAAAGTGTAACGTGTAGTCTATTAATTTATGGATTTCTCTCTTCTCTCCTCAATAACTGTACAATGTCTTGTTTGTGTCAAGTGTCATAGTTGGATCAGGAAAAATGCACACCTACACATCTGCTCTTCCTCTTTATAGGTAAGCTCACTTAAAACAATTATTTTATTTTAAACTAATATCACAATTAAGTATTTAAAGGATCTATTTAGACGTATCCTAATGCATGATGTAAGATTAAACTGGTGGATGTGAGCAGCTGTAAGCGGTTGATTTCCTAGCTTTGAGAATCAGGAAGACACTAATAACATTTTAATGGTCACTGCTGCATGTGTAACAAGTTTATCAATCAGCAGAACCAGCCCTAATCGGATTTGAGATATTGGATTACATCACTGTTACGCTGTTGAGTTGTTTCTGTTGTGCTTGTGTTTTTTCCTGTTGATGTTGTTTGTTTGTCATCCATCAAAAAGCATTTGATCAAAATGGTAATTTGCCATAACATAATGTATTCCAGTTATGATATAATAAAGGTTCTGCTGTGTGATGTTACATCATTTACAGTATTAATTCTACATTTTAGATCATTAATGCTATCATCTAAATAATGACACCACCTTCATGTTTGTGCATTAAGTACTGAGCAACATTGGGAGCTTAAAGGGGAACTCCACCAATTTCACATATGAAAGTATGTTCACCGATATTGGGGTGTGCGATTACAAATGTTGTACGTTTGTGTAAAGCCTTTTTTGGCTCTTGAGGCAGCTGTGTAAAGTCCGATAAATCGCCTCAGTTTATGTCACTTGAGTCAGCGTTGGTTCGGCTTGAGATTACAAGTTTTAAAAAGAAAAACAAATCTGAATGTGGGGATTAAGAAAGTTAGTGAGTTTGCCAGCCTCCTGCTAACCTGACGTGCTAATGGCCAGCGGTTCAAGGCAACATTAACATTGGCCGAGATGAGCTTTCCATACCCAAATCTCTGGGCGAACTGTAGGCAGACTAATTGCATTTAAAAAAAAGTAGGTGCCAGGTTCGCCAAGAATGAAGAATAAATACCTTCTTTATAAAAAAAAACCCATTGTGAGTTTGACAAGTTCATATAGTAATAGTACATTAGGATTAGACGCATGGCTCAGTCAAAACTTCAGAATTACAATTTGATGAAATGTAAAGCTTAATAATTAGCATTTTGATTTTTTACTACATGTGAGAGAGAAATTGATACGGTCAAATGTGTGGTAAAATATGATTTATATGTTGTAACTATTACTGTTATTTGCAATTTTTGTAGGTATCTGTCGGTGTATTTACGAGAAGTACTGGTTAGCTGCTTGCCCCTTTTCAGTCTTTATGCTAAGCTAGGCTAATTACCACCTGGTTGTAGTTCAATACTTAAGGCACAGACACGAGAGTTATTACGGTGTGTGTGAAGCAAGCAGGACCCAAATGCAGATTAAAGGGAAAATTCCTTTATTTCAAGGCTAGGTGATAAACAAAGACAAAACAGAACACTCACCGACGAACTAGTCATGACACAAGACGAACCGACACTGAACACAGGAAGAGACAAGACTAAACAAAACTAGGGCCACCAGGGTGGGTGGAGGGGGTCCGGAGGACGGGTCTGGGCTGACAACCCAAGAGCACCGCGGAGTACCCGGAAGGGATCTCGGGCGGACGGCCCGGGGGCAAGGCAGAAGCCGAGAAGGGGGACTCGGGCGGACGGCCCGGGGGCAAGACAGAGTCCAAGGTGGGGGTTATGGAGGGGCGAAGGCCACCGCGGGCGAACTCAGGGGGCCGAGCATGAGGGCGAGGACCGCGGCCGGGAAAGTCAGGGGGCCGGGCTCGAGGGCGAAGGCCGTGGCTCTCAGGGGGCCGCGATCGAGGGTGAAGACTAGACAGCTCCGGAGGCCGGGCAGGAAGGCGCTGACGGGACAGCGCCGGAGGCCGGGCAGGACCCGGTGTCGGCCAGACAGGAACCGGAGCTGGTGGGACAGACCTCGGCAGGATCCCCCACGGAAGAGGACCAGGACACGGGATTGGCAGGACCCCCGGCAGGAGGGCAGGAGGCGGGAACTCCAACGGGACAGGACATAGGGCCGGCAGGACCCCCAGCGGAACCTCCATCGGCACAGGACGTAGGGTTGGTAGGACCCCCGGCAGGAGAGTAGTCGGCGGGACCCCCAACGGGACAGGACAAGGAGCTGGCAGGACCCCCGGCAGGAGAGTAGACGGCGGGACCTCCAACGGGACAGGACAAAGGGTTGGCAGGACCCCCGGCAGGAGAGTAGTCGGCGGGGCCTCCAACGAGGCAGGACAAGGAGCTGGCAGGACCCCCGGCAGGGGAGTAGACGGTGGGACCTCCAACGGGACAGGACAAAGGGTTGGCAGGACCCCCGGCAGGAAAGTAGACGGCGAGACCTCCAACGGGACAGGACAAAGGGTTGGCAGGACCCCCGGCATGAGAGTAGTCGGCGGGACCTCCAACGAGACAGGACAAGGAGCTGGCAGTACCCCCGGCAGGAGAGTAGACGGCGGGACCTCCAACGGGACAGACATACGATAGATAGGACCCCCGGCAGACGAGTAGTCGACGGGGCCTCCAACGGGACAGGACATTGGGTAGGGACTTGAGACGTGACTCGAGAGGAGACTCGAGAGGGGAACCAAGGGGGAACTCGAGAGGGGACTCGAGAGGGGAACTAGAGAGGGAACTGGAAAGGGGACTAGAGGAGAGACTAGAGGAGGGACTAGAGGAGGAACTAGAGGAGGGAACTGGAGAGGGGACTCGAGAGGAGACTGGAGAAGGAACCGTGGCAGCTGGAGCCAGAGCTGGGTCTGGAACCATGGCTGCGGGGGCCGGAATTGAAGCCAGAATCATGGCTGTATGGTCCGGTTCTGGAGCCGGAAACATGGCTGTAAGGTCCGGTTCTGGAGCCGGAAACATGGCTGTAAGGTCTGGTTCTGGAGCCGGAAACATGGCTGTAAGGTCCGGTTCTGGAGCCGGAAACATGGCTGAATGGGCCGGCTCTGGAGCCGGAATTGAAGCCAGCATCATGGCTGTGTGGGCCGGTTCTGTAGCCGGAACCATGGCTGCTCGGGCTACTAGCCTGGCCTTGCGACGACTCCTCTTAGCAGCCGCCTGAATACTCTGTGGACCCCCATAAGCCAGACGAGTGCCGGAATACAACTCCTGGACAGGAGCAGGAACTGGGGCAGAAGCACGGGTTGACTTCAGGCGGAACCCACCAAGGCGTATGGTGCCAGGTTGGGAATTGGGAGACATGGAGTTAGCATGCCTGGGGCTAGCAGGCCGGGAATCACATGTTTCAAGGAAGTCCAAAATCCAGTCAGGTAAGAACTCCACAAAACATAGTTTCTCTGCTGCCAACCGGTGCACCTCTACCAGAGCGGCCCTCTTCTGCCGAACACTGGACGCTCCCTTCCACCAATCGAAGCAGCAAGCCAGATAGAAGGTAAAATGCTGTAATTCTACCTCCCATGGATCATCTGCTGGGTCCATTTGTTAGGTCGGTTCGTAATGTTACGGTGTGTGAAGCAGGCAGGACCCAAATGCAGATTAAAGGGAAAATTCCTTTATTTCAAGGCTAGGTGATAAACAAAGACAAAACAGAACACTCACCGACGAACTAGTCATGACACAAGACGAACCGACACTGAACACAGGAAGAGACAAGACTAAATACAGGGAGGGGTAATCACAAGACGAGCCACAGCCGGGCAGGGGAGGAGAAACACAAGGGCCACAGGTGAACACAATCAGACAACTAGACACACCAGGGAAACTAACGACAGGAGGAAAAACACAGGGAAAAGGACCAGACAATATACCAAGAGGAAAACATGACAGGGAGAATAGCAAAACACCCAAAACACGACATAGAAAACGTGACATAACACAATAATCGTAACAAGAGTGGTATCAACCTTTTTATCAATTATTAGAAAGAAAGCAAACGATCTCCTAAAATGCGGCACTTCTTAAGTGACCAAGCTGCTAATCCACAATAATTCCTGACTTTAACAAGAATCAAAATCCAAGTAATACAGAAACGTGAGATTTTAGAGAAAATTGTGCAAAACATTGCATAGTTTGGATTACAATAAAATCACTATAATAATGTACACAACATGTACCATTTATAACCATGTTAGCTGCTAGTGTATTGGATTTGCTGAACAGTTGGTTCAACTAGTTCTTCAACTCATAAATGTCTATTAACTTTCACTTCAACCTTCTTTAGATTCTCACAATGTAGTGCTGAAGTACTGAAATTGGGCATACAAGTCTAAGGAGCATCTTAAATCATTTATATTGTAAGTGTTATACAAACATTCTGTCTATGATTGCAGGTTCAACTTTGAACAAAAAGGAAGGAGATTTCGGCACTATTACCGCCTGCAGCTACAAGAACAAAAGCCTTAGGTTCAAGCATCCAGTCTACTCATTAATAACACAGAGTTCTCGCATTCATTGCCATTATTTTCTATGCATTTGTTGTATGTTTTGACAACAATTAAAGTATGCCACAACATTTTGATCTATTTAAGGTTGGACTGCTCTTATGCACATTGTAAACACTCTCCAATGTTTACCGGTTTCATTTACGGCATCGGTTGAGTTCCTGAAGGCTAACACATCAACCGACTGCAAGCCTGTTCTCCCAGATCATCGTGTGCTGTACATCAATAAAACCACAAGCTACAGCTGCAACCTGACGCGAAAAGGCACAACGTATGTGAAGAATATTACCATAGACTACAGTATAGGTAAAGGAAGAGGTTAGTAATACTTTCAATTTAAATTATTTCTCTTGGTTGAAATATTTCTGCTAGGTGAACAGGCTAATAACAATGTCACTTGGACCCCGGCAGGAGAGTAGACGGCGGGACCTCCAACGGGACAGACATACGATTGGTAGGACCCCCGGCAGAGGAGTAGTCGACGGGGCCTCCAACGGGACAGGACATGGAGTTGGCAGGACCCCCAGCGGAACCTCCAACGGACCAGGACATTGGGTAGGGACTTGAGACGTGACTCGAGAGGGGACTCGAGAGGAGACTCGAGAGGAGACTCGAGAGGGGAACCAAGGGGGAACTCGAGACGTGACTCGAGAAGAGACTCGAGAGGGGAACCAAGGGGGAACTCGAGAGGGGACTCGAGAGGGGACTAGAGAAGGTAACTCGAGAGGGGACTCGCGAGGGGAACGAGAGAGGGGACTAGAGGAGGGACTAGAGGAGGGACTAGAGGAGGGACTAGAGGAGGGACTAGAGGAGGGACTAGAGGAGGGACTAGAGGAGGGAACTCGAGAGAGGGGACTCAAGAGGGGACTCGAGAGGGGACTGGAGAGGGGACTCGAGAGGGGACTCGAGAGGGGACTCTGGTAGGAACTTGAGAGGTGACTAGAGAGGGGACTCGAGAAGGGACTCGAGAGGGGACCTGAGAGGGAACTGGAGAGGGAACTGGAGAGGGAACTGGAGAGGAGACTCGGGTAGGAACTTGAGAGGGGACTTGAGAGGGAACTTGTGTCGGCCGGTACGCCGACAAGACTCGGGGAGCTGGCGTCGGCTGGGGAGCCAGCAGGAGACGAGGTGCTGGAGTCGGCCGGTACGCCGACAAGACTCGGGGAGCTGGCGTCGGCTGGGGAGCCAGCGCTGTAGCCGAAACTGAAGTCGAGCCCATGGCCTCCGGGGCCGGTACTGAAGCCGGAACCATGGCTGCTGGGGCCGGAACCATGGCTGCGGGGGCCGGAATTGAAGCCAGAATCATGGCTGTAAGGTCCGGTTCTGGAGCCGGAAACATGGCTGTAAGGTCCGGTTCTGGAGCCGGAAACATGGCTGTAAGGTCCGGTTCTGGAGCCGGAAACATGGCTGTAAGGTCCGGTTCTGGAGCCGGAACCATGGCTGAATGGGCCGGCTCTGGAGCCGGAATTGAAGCCAGAATCATGGCTGCTGGGTCCGGCGCGGAAGCCTGGACCCTGGCTGTGTAAGCCAGGTAATCCAGTATGGACGACAAAGACAGATAGAAAAACCAGAACTTAAATACACACAAGACTAATCACAGAAACAAGACACAGGTGAGGAGGGAGGAGAAAACACAGGAACACCAGGTGAACACAATTGGGTAAATTAGACACACCAGGGAAACTAACGACCGGGAACCACAGACAGATTTAAACAAGACACAACGCAGACAGAAACAGACAAGACAGGAAGTGAAGACCTTTCAACATAAAACATGAAACAAGACAAAACACCATAAAGACAGATCGTGACAGCTTCAGCCCATTCACTTTGAATGGGGTGACGTCACGCTTCGCCGAACTGCATTGTGGGAGCACGGGTGTCCAAACTATGGCCCGGGGGCCAATTGCAGCCCGTTGTCCATTTTTTATTGGCCTGCAACACATTCTAAAAGTATAATGGAATATATGGACCTCACCTTAAACTTGTCCCGACACCACAGGCTTACTGATGCATCAATCTCCAACCTTACTTTGACCTGTGGTGGTTCTGTCTTTATGGAGGGTCCTCAGTACAGACAGCTAGACAACATGAGTAGGGACTGTCAGGGAATAATTCTGTATACAGGTTTACCTTTTGCCCTCTGACGCAGATGACCAACCTTGAGCAGCCGCTATCTCCCTTAAGGTTGGGTGACCAAGCATTTTGTTGGTTTATGACCGGGCAACTCTCGGTCAGAGATAGTTATTGTTGTGGGACACCTGGAACACATCCTTCTCGGGGTGTAGATAACCCCGAGCCATAAGCGACAACAACTGTGATTCAGTGTCCTCAGCTGTTTAGTCTATCTATTGAAGAATGTTGATTATTACACTCTGAACTAGTTAAAACCTGGAGCTACAGGAGGATTCTTCAGAATTGATGTGGCATCTCAACCGTGTGGTCAACTCGTGGCCCGTGATATGTCTTGTCAATTCTCCGGCCGAAGCTCCAAATAAACCGTCAGTGTTTGCCATCAAAGCTCCAGCTCTCCTTGTGTCTCTCTGAGTCCTGTATCCAATTGCTTCAGACATTTCCCCCACAGGGGCTTTGAATAACAGAAATATGACATTTAACTGTAGAGCACTGTTTTTAGAAATTCATAAATGTATGATTTATTTATTTATTATGCAGACAAAAACATTCAACTTCAGGAGATTCTTTTAGAAGGGCAGGTAGTGCCTTTGCTCTAGTAATAGTGTGTATGTTTGGAGATTGGCCCTTTGGATCAATGTATGTTTGCTCTTCTAGGAAGCAGACTGCCCGTCTATATTGGGAATATGGAGTAATTAGTTTTCAGAACAATGGGCAGTCCCCGTCACTCAATCATTGATTCATCATTGTCATTGCTTAACACTCAACTCAACCTTAATACTGTGTAGAAATAAAAAGGTTTTTAATGTGATTGCTATTATTCAGCATGTTATTGTAACTCTAAGTGTACATTTTGAGCTTCATAGCATTTCTTATCATTTGTGACAGGACTGAACCGAGTGTATGTCTTTATCATTGTTTGATGTATTTGATACACGGCCTTCACCAAAGCTTATTGTCGGTTCATAATGGTCCACTTTTTTTTACCTTCAGGGCTCGGTTGCTTGCTCAAGGAAAGACAGTGAGTGTAAAGGCTTCCATTGCTGGTAATAAAAATGAAAAAATTGATGAAGTGCTATTGTTTATGGTAGAGTACATATTTATTGATATACTTTGCTCTTTGTGAGTAAGGTTACATGTAATAGTTTTAGGCCAATGATATTTAAGTGATGTATACACCAAAGCATTCTGTTAAGATCGCGGAATTGTGGAAAAGACCCAAATGCAGACTACAAAAAAAAAAGGTAAAAGGTATAGAAACAAAAGCGAGCTTTATTTAAAAGATGATGAACATAAACATGGCATGAAAAAACAGGTAGCATTAACAAACAAAACTGACCGTGACCAACATGGAGGGAGACAGGAAAGACAAACAATGAACCGACAGGGTAAACAGGGAAAGACAAGACTAAATACAGAGAGGGGTAATCACGGGACGAGAAACAGCTGGGTAAGGGAGGCAGAAATGCAAGGGCAACAGGTGAACACAATTAACTCATGCACACCAACGCAACTCCGGTTCAAGCTCCGTGCTAGAGCTTTTCAGGTTCAGAACCGGTTCTTCGGTTTAGCTCCGGCTCTTTTCACACCGCCCAGAGTCCGACTGGTGCTGCGTCATTGCGTCATCGTTTGCGTCATGACGTAACCGTTTGCGTGCCTGCTTCATAAAGCCAAACCGCGCGGAAACCCCTCACAGCTCACATCGACAACAACAACAATGGCCGATTGTGCTCCAGCTTCCTCTGTACCTCTTCGGAAGATCAGATTCCCAGTAGGTAGCTGTTCTCTTCAGTTGATCAATGCTGCTTGTTAAGTTTCTCCATCGTTGTGTGCAAACTGGATAAAACGCCGGCTTTTTGTTGTTGTTCAGGAGTTGATCCCGCCCTTGCCACTGCCCCCGCCTCAACGTTAGCGTGACGTATGTGGTGTCTGATTGTCTCTGTTACCTCATTCACACCAACGGTGTTTCAGGGCCGGTTCGGAGCTGGAGCTTGAAAAGCACCGGGTTTTCCTGTTCACACCGCAGCGGAGCAGTCTCTTAGCTCCGGAATCCGGTTTGTTTCAAGCACCAAAAAATTGTCCGGCTAGAGCAAAAGCACAGGGGGAAAACAAGAGACAGGGAGAACAGAACAGCAAAACAAAACCAATTACCAGACACACAAAACTAAAACCGTGACATAACACCAAGATCGTGACAGAACCCCCCCTCAAGGGACGGATTCTAGACGTCCAAAAAAAAAAAAAAACACAAACAAAGTCCAACACTCGAAAAGGGTGGGGGAAGGGGGTCCGGAGGACGGGTCTGGGTCGAGAGCCCAGAGGCAAGGCAGAGGAACAGGAGGTGATCTCGGGTGGACGACCCGTGGGCAAGGCAGACTTCATGGTGGGGGTTACGCCCCCTCACTGTAATCGCATGGGCTACGTACTGCCATGATTTAGGCCACTTTTAATGGGCTTTAGCCCCTCGTTTTCCCTGTTTTTTATGGGTTTTGCATGGTTATCACTAAATTGATTGTAACGATATCAATTATGCGAGTTGCAGTCACGTGGGCTCCGGCCTATCAGCCGTCATGATTTCCGAACCTTTTCTGTGCTTTTGCCGGTCGTTTTCCCTGTTTTTGGGTGTTTTTCGCAGGTTTATCGGTCGCGCAGCGACCGATTTCAATAGGGTCTTCGCCGACCTAGGTCTCAGACCCTAATTAAAGCTGCAAGCAGCGTTGAGCGGGTCTTCGATGCTCCACAGGCTGTTGTCCGCACGTCGACGTGTGTGTCTAGGTGTCTCGAGGACTCGGCCGTTGGCAAACGTGGGAAGTTTCAGGCCGATCGGACAATGTTTTTGAGTTACAGCAGTAACAAAAACATTGTGTTTGATGGCGGGTGATCTGTCGCCATGGCAACAGCATTTGATGACACCCCATAATATGCTTAGTTGTGTTGAGGGCTGCATCGTTATCAAACCTGTGAAGTTTTGTGCCGTTTGGAGCATGTTAACTGGAGTTATGAGAAACCGTGTTTCACGGCGACCATTTTGTTACCATAGCAACGACATTTGAAGAAATCTCAAAACTGACACATATATGTGTCGAGGGGTTAACGGTTAGCACACATGTGAAGTTTGAACACTTTTTTACCATTGACACAGGAGTTATAGCAATATGGTGCTTAACGGCGAGTCAAGCGTTGCCAAAGCAACAGCTTTTGAGGAAAACTCACTATTGTCATATTGAGGGCCGGACCATTAGCCATCATCTGAAGTCTGGTGCCGTTTGGACCATTTTCCATTGAATTAGGACAACATTGTGTTTTATGGCGAGGCATGCGTTGTCATGGAAACGGCATATGATGACATCCCCTAATTAACAGAGCTGTTGAGAGCCGGACTATTAATGATAGTCTGAAGTCTGGTGCAGTTTGGACCATTTTCCATTGACTTACGACAACAGTGTGTTTTATGGCGAGGGATGTGTTGCCATGGAAACGGCATATGAGGACATCCCATAATTGGCATAGAGCTGTTGAGGGCCGGACCATTAACTGTCATGTGAAGTCTGGTGCAGTTTGGACCATTTTCCATTGACTTACAACAACATCGTATTTTTTGGCGAGGGATGCGTTTCCATGGAAACGGCATACGGTGAGATTTCAGATTTCACGTAGAGCTGTTGAGGCATGGACCGGTGATATAAAAGTGAAGATTGGGGGACGATGGGACCGTGTCCATTGGAGTTACAGCGACACCGTTGTTTATGGCGAAGGATCCGTCGCCATGGTAACGCCAAATTAAGTAACGCCAAATTAAGTAACGCCAAATTAAGTAACGCCAAATTAAGTAACATCAGATTTAACCTAGAGCTGTTCAGGGCTGTAGTGTTAACCATCATGTGAAGTTTGGTGGCGTTCTGAGTATGTCAGTTTGAGTTATGACATCATCGTGTCGAGGGACCGCCTAGCATCGAGCGAACGCGAACTTTGGCGCCAAATCACGGCTACGCCGTGCGAAAGAAAAAAACGTCCGTGATAACTTTAAATTGCCCATGTCTCGAGAAGCTACCCGACGAATTTCGAGCCGTACGGATAAAGTCCCTAGGACAAGATAGATTTTGCCCACCTCACTGTAGTTGCATGCGCTACCTACTGCCATGATTTACGCCACTTTTAATGGGCTTTTGCCCCTCGTTTTCCCTGTTTTTTGTGGGTTTTGTATGGTTATCGCTCGCTTTGCGAGCGTCTAAATTGATCGTAACGATATCAATTATGCGAGTTGCAGTCACGTGGGCGGAGCCCACATGACTGGGCTCGCGCGGCCTATCAGCCGTCATGATTTCCGAACCTTTTCTGTGCTTTTGCCGGTCGTTTTCCCTGTTTTGTGTGTGTTTCGCAGGTTTATCGGTCGCTGCGCGACCGATTTCAATAGGGTCTTCGCCGACCTAGGTCTCAGACCCTAATAAAAGGGTCGCGTTAGAAAACAATTCACTCACAGATTCATAATCATGAAGGTGGAATCTAACTATATCGATAATAAAATGTATGGAGCCAGGGGTAGAAACAAGTTTTTTTCTGCTTTAAAATTGGGCATTTTAACATGGGGGTCTATGGAAATTGCTCCTTTCTGCAGCCATCGCCTATCGGCCAATGTATGAACTGCAGTGTGTGGCACTTCCGTTTTGGCGTCCCGGCTCTACCCCACAGTTTGCCGCTTGGTGATGACACCTCACCCCTCACATCAAAGGATCTCACACCTACGTGTGATATCACACCTAGGTGTGACATCCACCTCGAACAAAGGGAGGCGGGACTAAGTAACAGTTCTAGCTACTTTAGACAAACAATTCAAAAGACATAATCAACACAATTTATTGAAAGACCAATCTTTATTTTACGGTGCCTCTCTTTTTGTTTGTATTATTAAACCCTGTCAATCTAAAAAACTGAGCAACTCAACAGTTAACTTCATATTTATTATTGTCCAAAGCATCTATTACACCATTTTTTCCCCTCTCATATTCACAGGATGGATGATTAGAGACTTTGGGGAAAACCTCAGCTTTATGAACGTCCTGTCTGTTGGTTTGGCCAGAGAGAACCGAGGGTCTTTCCCTGCGCGGAGGACCAGGCCTGAGGGAGGAGGACCAGGCCTGATGGAGGAGGACCTACACCAGCTGCACCTACAGAACTTAGCCCATGCTGGGCATAGCTGTTACCACCTGCACAGGCCTGTCAATTAACAGATTAACATTTAGTGTAATTTATGTATATGATTTTGTTTTTATTTACAGTGGGGCAAAAAAGTATTTAGTCAGCCACCAATTGTGCAAGTTCTCCCACTTAAAAATATGAGAGAGGCCTGTAATTTTCATCCTAGGTATACCTCAACTATGAGAGACAAAATGAGAAGAAAAAAAAATCCAGAAAATCACATTGTCACAAAGAATGTATTTGCAAATTATGGTGGAAAATAAGTATTTGGTCAATAACAAAAGTTAATCTCAATACTTTGTTATATACCCTTTGTTGGCAATGACAGAGGTCAAAAGTTTTCTGTAAGTCTTCACAAGGTTTTCACAAACTGGTATTTTTGGCCCATTCCTCCATGCAGATCTCTTCTAGAGTAGTGATGTTTTGGGGCTGTCGCTGGGCAACACGGACTTTCAACTCCCTCCAAAGATTTTCTATGGGGTTGAGATCTGGAGACTGGCTAGGCCACTCCAGGACCTTGAAATGCTTCTTACGAAGCCACTCCTTCGTTGCCCGGGCGGTGTGTTTGGGATCATTTTCATGCTGAAAGACCCAGCCACGTTTCATCTTCAATGCCCTTGCTGATGGAAGGAGGTTATCACTCAAAATCTCACGATACATGGCCCCATTCATTCTTTCCTTTACACGGATCAGTCGTCCTGGTCCCTTTGCAGAAAAACAGCCCCAAAGCATGATGTTTCCACCCCCATGTTTCACAGTAGGTATGGTGTTATTTGGATGCAACTCAGCATTCTTTCTCCTCCAAACACGTCTAGTTGAGTTTTTACCAAAAAGTTCTATTTTGGTTTCATCTGACCATATGACATTCTCCCAATCCTCTTCTGGATCATCTAAATGCTCTCTAGCAAACTTCAGACGGGCCTGGACATGTACTGGCTTAAGCAGGGGGACACGTCTGGCACTGCAGGATTTGAGTCCCTGGCGGCGTAGTGTGTTACTGATGGTAGCCTTTGTTACTTTGGTCCCAGCTCTCTGCAGGTCATTGACTAGGTCCCCCCGTGTGGTTCTGGAATTTGTGCTCACCGTTCTTGTGATCATTTTGACCCCACGGGGTGAGATCTTGCGTGGAGCCCCAGATGGAGGGAGATTATCAGTGGTCTTGTATGTCTTCCATTTTCTAATAATTGCTCCCACAGTTGATTTCTTCACACCAAGCTGCTTACCTATTGCAGATTCAGTCTTCCCAGCCTGGTGCAGGTCTACAATTTTGTTTCTGCTGTCCTTTGACAGCTCTTTGGTCTTGGCCATAGTGGAGTTTGGAGTGTGACTGTTTGAGGTTGTGGACAGGTGTCTTTTATACTGATAACGAGTTCAAACAGGTGCCATTAATACAGTTAACAAGTGGAGGACAGAGGAGGCTCTTAAATAAGAAGTTACAGGTATGTGAGAACCAGAAATTTTGTTTGTTTGTAGGTGACCAAATACTTATTTTACAGAGGAATTTACCAATTAATTCATAAAAAATCCTACAATGTGATTTCCTGGATTCTTTCCCCCCATTCTGTCTCTCATAGTTGAAGTGTACCTAGGATGGAAATTACAGGCCTCTCTCATCTTTTTAAGTGGGAGAACTTGCACAATTGGTGGCTGACTAAATACTTTTTTGCCCCACTATATATATATATATATATATATAAATGGTGATGGTTCACATATAAATGGTGATGGTTCATGCTTGATAACTTTTAGTTCACATTTCAATAAATTGTATTGCACTCCTTTTGTCCGTTATTCTTACTAAAAATGTTAAATTACAGATTCACATCTGACTGAAGATTGGCACCATTTATTTGTGACGTTGCAAACTCTGCGGTACAAGGCACAAGTATTGTGAAGCTCATAAATTGAGGCAAATGCATTTGATCAGCTGACTTTTTTTTTTGTGCCAAACTTTATAGGCCTGACAATAATCACACTGTATCTGAGGTGCAACGTAAAACACAAAACAACACAACAATTAAGTTCCTGTTAGCCCACACGGAAATAAAGTATAGGAACATATATGCCAATATATGGCAAATATATGCAGAATATATGCTGCATATATGCCATATTCAGGTTCATATATGTTCATATATGTGCATATATGTGGACCAATAGGAGATATATGTGTCATATATAGCTCATATATTTCCACATATATGCCAAGTCAGGTTCATATATTTGCATATATCTCCTACATAATGCCTCATATATAGCTCATATATCTGTCTTTTTGCATATATATCATACAGAATGCCTACATATACTGTAGGTCTTTGCAAGGTAATGTGGTAATGTGCATATTATTCCAAAGTTCTATATAACTACATGAATTAATCATTGTACTTATTTCCATTCAATGCAGATTGAGGTTTGCGGATTGCCCAAGACAATTCAATGTATAAAGACAATATTGTTTGATTACGGTATGTTTTATTGTATGAAGCAACATTTTTAGTTTAGTTATTTCACCCAGGACCGGAACCGGATGTTTATATCCGCTCGACGTCAGCTGATCAGTTTAAGATTAGTAAATGATTAAATATTTGATAATTGTACATTATTGTTAAAAAGTTATAATAACGCGTTTTTTTAACGCCACTAATTATTTTTAACGCGATTAACGCATACATTAGTTTCAGAGCGCATCGAGTTTAAAATACCATCTACAAGCTGATGCTGACAGCCTCGCTCCTGCTGCCCGCTTGCAGCAGACCACACTTCCACGCTCACCGGCTGGCACCGACTGGCTATTGGGAGGACCGGGAGGGTGTGTGTATGTGTGGCCCGAGCGAGCGAGAGAGAGACCTTGCTTACGTGCATTGTTGTTGTTAGCATCTGGTGCTAGCTAGCTGCGCTAACGGATATAAGGAGCTGTTTAAATGAAAACAGAGGAGCGACATTTCGCCACAACTGTGCCGAGCACTTGACTTTATGCAGGAAGCCAGACAGTGGGACATTGTACGAAAAGTCAGCACACTCAGCACGGATAGTGCGCGCAACATGATTGCAGCGTCCAGGCAGCTCCCGTTCGAGCATATGCCTTGAGTTGCACATAGCTCCAACGATCCATCACACACACACACACACACACACACACACACACACACACACACACACACACACACACACACACACACACACACACACACACACACACACACACACACACACACACACACACACACACACACACACACACACACACACACACACACACACACACACACACACACACAACACACACACACACACTGTATTGTATTATTGTATGAGAGAGGTTCCAGGTTGAATTGAGGCGAATATTTGTAATGTTCAGAGGTTGTTGTGTTGAATATTCATGAGAATATTTGTCATTGTTCAAATGATAATAAACACACATATAAAGCATATTTGTCCACTCATATGTTGATAAGAGTATTACAAACTTGAAAAATATCCCTCTAAGGTACATTTAGAACAGATCAAAAATGTGCGATTAATTTGCGATTAACTATTTTAATCGACTGACAGCCCTATAAAACACATTATCTGAACCACAAGTTTTCACTAAATGTTACCTTTAATTGTTTACGTTTTTTTTAGGGCTGTCAAGTTAACGCGTTAATAACGCGTTAACGCAAAGAAAAATTAACACCACTAATTATTTTAACGCATGTGTATTTTTTTTCCTCGGCCGCCCCGTAGTTTCAGAGCGCATCGAGTTTAAAATACCATCTACAAGCTGATGCTGACAGCCTCGCTCCTGCTGCCCGCTTGCAGCAGACCACACTTCCACGCTCACCGGCTGGCACCGACTGGCTATTGGGAGGACCGGGAGGGTGTGTGTATGTGTGGCCCGAGCGAGCGAGAGAGAGACCTTGCTTACGTGCATTGTTGTTGTTAGCATCTGGTGCTAGCTAGCTGCGCTAACGGATATAAGGAGCTGTTTAAATGAAAACAGAGGAGCGACATTTCGCCACAACTGTGCCGAGCACTTGACTTTATGCAGGAAGCCAGACAGTGGGACATTGTACGAAAAGTCAGCACACTCAGCACGGATAGTGCGCAACATGATTGCAGCGTCCAGGCAGCTCCCGTTCAAGCATATGCCTTGAGTTGCACATAGCTCCAACGATCCATCACACACACACACACACACACACACACACACACACACACACACACACACACACACACACACACACACACACACACACACACACACACACACACACACACACACACACACACACACACACACAATTTGTATTGTATTATTGTATGAGAGGTTCCAGGTTGAATTGAGGCGAATATTTGTAATGTTCAGAGGTTGTTGAGTTTAATATTCATGAGAATAGTTGTCATTGTTCAAATGATAATAAACATTAGCATAAAGCATATTTGTCCACTCATATGTTGATAAGAGTATTAAAAACTTGAAAAATATTCCTCTAAGGTGCATTTAGAACAGATCAAAAATGTGCGATTAATTTGCGATTAATCGCGATTAACTATTTTAATCGACTGACAGCCCTAGTTTTTTTATATTATTAGAGAATAATAGAGAGATTTACTGCAGAATGTGACGTCATAGAAAAGCGCCACTCACAACGAGCGCGCATTCATGACGTCATCCCCTGTTTATTCCAACCGCTCGCGGATACAGGAAAATACAACAGACAGATCAAACATACAAATTAAATTACATTAATGTCACCATGTGCACGTTTGCCTTGGTGGAGTGGACAAGGGACTTAGGAGCATTCTGCCGATTGACTGTGTTCGAGATTTTCATGAAGAGAATGACTTGAATGGCGACGAAAAAACTCCTGAGGAGTTTTTGGTGGAATGGCGCCATGGACGCAAGGGAGCTAATAGACAGTGGCCGGTGTATCAAGCCAGGATCATCAAGGTTGCAAGTATGTACACGCTATCCATATTTATTTAGCTTTAGTAACTAATTAAATGAACAAAAGCCTGTAAACCAGGCAACATTTTCAGACCAAGGACCCCTTGGCTGAGAGAGAGAAGAAGCAGGGACACCGACTACATATTGTATAAAATTGTGTTGTAAATTAAACATTTTCATAGATTTCTTAGACAGCTTCATAGACTTTGACAGCACTAGTAGAGGGATGCAAACTTGGCCCTGAAAAATGAAAATGATCATTTGAAAGACCTCATAATAAAGCGTAAGTATTATTGTATTGCAATATTGGTTTAATACAATCGGATAGGACTTTTCTGTTTTGTAAATGTGCTGTCAATGGACCGTGTTACAACTTAGATGCAAATAGCATCCAAGTTGCTTGCAGCTATGGTGATCTGATGATTGTAATTGGTGTGATTTTATTTTTTCCCTTCTGTCACAACCTCACACTAGATATTCCTCAAATGAAGGAGGACATTGCCTCGCTTGCTGGAAGAGTAAGTTCCTCTTATTTGTATCACTTTATTTTACTTGTTACTTAATCAGAGGAGGAGATTTTTATGATGTTAGGCTGATTAGGGCAATTCCCCTGCTGTTTGTATTTTGAATTGTTCAAAGATTATAACATACTGTCTTCCTTCTCTAACAAGTGTGCAGCAACCTCAAAACAATTGCAGGTGAGCAGGGGCGGAGCTTCCTACAGGCGATACAGGCGGTTGCCTAGAGCGCCACCCAGAGGGGGGCGCCAAAAATTGCACACAAAAATTATTTTTTTGCTTGGCGTAGTTTTGGCGCCCCCCTCTATATCTGCAACCATTATTCTTACATACAAAAAAAATTCTAACATAGGGGAAAATGAGCCAAAAATCTAAAACGGTCGGTCCAGAGCCATATAATAGAAGAGTTATGACAACGGAAGTCCAAAAACGGTTATCGTCACGTGGTTCATGTAGACGAGGATCGTTCCCCGGAAGTTCATGGCGGGCAATGTGAATGCATTGATAACAGGAGATAGAACTACGATTTTTGGTAATTATTAGTGATTAAAGGTTTTGATTTGCTCCCTATTCGTCACAACGGTGCGGTAAAGCGACTGCAGTACCGCTCCCGCTGCTCCGATTCTCCGGCCCATCTCACGCTCCATTGTTCCCTCACTCGAGAACAAGACCCCGAGATACTTGAACTCCTTCACTTGAGCCAGAAGGCAAAGCTCTCTGTCTACCGGGCCATTTTCGTTCCTACCCTCACCTATGGTCATGAAGGATGGGTCATGACCGAAAGAACGAGATCGCGGATACAAGCGGCCGAGATGGGTTTTCTCCGCAGGGTGGCTGGTGTCTCCCTTAGGGATAAGGTGAGAAGTTCGGTCATCAGGGAGGGACTCGGAGTTGAGCCGCTCCTCCTTCGCGTCGAAAGGAGCCATTTGAGGTGGTTCGGGCACCTAGTTAGGATGCCACCTGGGCGCCTCCCTAGGGAGGTGTTCCAGGCACGTCCAGCTGGGAAGAGACCAAGGGGTAGACCTAGGACCAGGTGGAGGGATTATATCTCTTCGCTGGCCTGGGAGCGCCTTGGGATCCCCCAGTCAGAGCTGGTTGATGTCGCCAGGGAAAAGAAAGTTTGGGGCTCTCTGCTGGAACTGCTACCCCCGCGACCCGACCACGGATAAGCGGGAGAAGATGGATGGATGGATGGTTTTGATTTGCAATATTTATACAACAAATCAATATGTGTATGTATTTACATCAATATGTTTTTAAAAATAAAATAGAATTTGCTAATATTAAGTGATAATATTAGGATTAGTGTGAACAACTAGTTTACATGTTAGGCTAACAGTGCCTTGGTTAAAGAGCCTGTTGTTGCTGTTTATTTATAGCTTTGAATTCTTTAAAACCAATATTATCTTCTTAAACTTGTATGGTAGTCAGGAGCATCACTTTCTAATGTGTATTGATATATTTAGAGGGAGGGGATCTAAAGTAATGCTTTAAAATTCATATTAGATTAATTTCTACCATTTTCTTAAATTCATGGTAGTTTCAGTAATCCCATGGTAATTGAGGAAACAAGTTATCTAAATGACTAATGTCATCTTTATGGCTTTCAGAAAGGACAGGAGACCGACAGGTGACTATCAAAGGACTAGCAGCAGCAGCAGCAGCAGCAGCAGCAGCAGCAGCAGCATGATGATGATGATGTTAAATGTGTTGTTTTAGGAACATCCATTGCAAATACACGGAATTCAATAAACATTGAATAGCATATCATGCAGTTTGTCTGTCCCTTTTCCTCCGTGTTGTCCTGGATTGCTGTGCTGCCTCCTAGTCGCCACCATGGTTTGCTGTGCTGCCTGGGGATGCTCAAATCGCTCAGAGAAAGGAGTACGAATGTACGGCTTCCCCACTGACAGAGAGCGGAGGAAAAAATGGCTGGCTCAAGTCAGCAGGAGCAATTTCACATCCAACAGCAAAAAAAGATGTGATGTAATTATATACAAACACTGCATTTGCACTTTTTCACAAAACGAAAACCACACCATTGGGAAAGCTTAATGTTTTGTTTAATACAAAAAAACAGGGAAAGGCTTGAAAAACACTGAGAGTTGAGACTCAGGGTGCAGGGTGAGAGTCTCAGTGCAGGTATTCAGGCTCCATTGAATCCCCCTCTGGTTCTTGTGCTGAAAGAGGGAGAAAGGGTTATACACACACAGCACACCTATTGGATGGGAAATTGCCTTGGGACGATAAGGTGTTTACTTATATAAAACAGTAGTATTAAACTTACCTTGTGTGTTCACTCTCACTAAAGTTCCTCTCCCTTTGCCATCAATCCAAAATCAGCTGAGCTGCAACATTATACAGACAGGTAATAATCAACATAATCACAAGGACACAATATGGCTCTGCTAAAAACACTCACTCTTACACGCACCAAAGTTATATTTATCTAATATTTAACTCCCTCCACCCCCGCATACAATCCCGTTTAGAATCCCCTCTTCTCTAATTCAACAACGTTGGACAAAATGACATTAAGAGAACGGAATTTACAATTAAAAGGCTGTTCAACGTGTGTTGCTAACTTGATTCGGTATGCTAGATTAATCTGTTATCTGTAAACGTTCCCTAAATCTACTAATTTAGGGATAATCCACTGACATCCTTTAATACACATGTTAATTTGAATCAGATGTACTGATAATATCCGCAATATAAATCTTTAAACTTCTTCTTACCTTTAAAAGTCCGTCACGAACGGTCTATTATGCTGCAACTCTACAGCTCTGCTAGCCTTGGCGCTAGCTTCCGGGGAACGATTGAGAGGCTCCACGATCCGCCATTGCTGTAAAAAAGTGGTCCATTGGAGTGAACGGAGATGTCGTAACTCTTCTATTATATGGCTCTGGGTCGGTCTAAGAGCCTTGGCTTTAGGTGTTCACAGTCAGAACATGCTAGAGCGCTGTGCATTGATGGGTATCGGTCAAGTGTTTATAAAATTGAGCGTTGAGGAAAGAAAGACTAACGTTAGAGAACTATGAAGAGGCAAAAGCCACCTGGGGCGCAGTATAAAGACAGAAGAAAAGAAGAAGAAGAGAAACGTGCCAAGGTGAAAGGTATGCAATTTTGATTGTATTGTCAACATTAGCGAATGGATCATGTAATCTTGCTAGTTAGCCAAGCCAACGTTAGCTAGCCAGCGTTTGTTATTGCCATTCTTTCACACACACATATGGGTTTTGGGCCGAGGGCGACACCGTACTTCCGGTATCAACCATTTCACACGAGGTGCATACAGAATATCATAGTCGATTGCCTTAATCAATATAGTCAACTCTAAAATACCACATATATGCATTGGCATGATAATATTATTGTGACAAGTGGGGTATTCACCTGGTGTTTCCAGAAGATGGACGTAGATGCAGCCAAAATCGACCGAAGGCCACTTTTGAGGGTCGTAATTCCATACATTGTACATCCAACAACCCACACAGCTCTAGTTTACGCTGGTAACGACCTAGAGCACACCCCTCAAGTCCAGAGATGTAATCCGAAGACATGCAACGATTTATTCGGTCGTTAAATCAGAAAAAAAACCTAGTGCGCTCTGCCTGGCTACATCAGCTAGCTGTTTATATTAGCATTGCCAGGATTTTTGCACCTCCAGAGAAATGGCATCTTTATAAAAAAATATATGGCGCGCGTTGCATTGTGGGTAGCTGTGACGTCACTGTGTGTGAAAGAATTCAGTCAAAACTGTCATAAGGCTATTTTCGTTGTGTCATGAAATATAAATATTAGTAATAATAACAATGTTAGTTTTGGTGTAGCGAGCTAGCCAGTGTGGTGGAATGTTAGTTAGTTGGTAACGTTAGCTAACGTTAAGTTTACCTCAGAAAGCACATTGACTATCCGAGTCAAACATTTGCCAAATTCAACCCTGTCATAATGTGCGCTAACGTTAGCTAACTAGCTCAGTGGTTCTCAACTCTAGTCCTGTTGAATGTTTTCGTTCCAACCCAGAACTAACACACCTGAATCAATTGTTCTAATAAGATAGGCATAGCTCTTGATTAGTTGAATCAGACCTGTCAGGCTGTCCAAATGCTTACTAACTAAATAATAGCTACATTTAACAAATGGAAATGATTCAATGTTGATAATACACATTTTGTTATATCATTTTAGATTCACTTTTAAAATATCTGGGACCACCTGCTGCATCAGTTGACAAGGAACAGCCATGCACCTCAGCTGTGCCGGCTTCCTCAGGTGAGTGCAATGTGTCAATAGATGTTCCGGATGATAAATAATTTAATGTGAAATCCAGTCAATATATTTTCTCTTGTGTGTTCTTTCTATATTTATAGACCTAGAACCACATGAAGGAACGTCAGTTCAATCATGAGAGACGTGATGTATGAAATACATGTTTAATACCGGACACGTGGTATAGAAAATTATGATGACAGATTACAACAATGAATCAACTGATGTTTGGAGATTAGGCCCCGGTTTGTAGGATAATCATTCGGGAGGGGAAAACCGCTCCGATGAACCCCCCGGGGTCTAGACACTGGTGGTGGTGATAATGGTTCGGTCTTGGTCTGGAGGAAGAAGGATTAGCTTGGCCCTGAATTAGGAGACAGGAGGCGAAGGGGTGGAGGCGGGTTGTGCGTTGACACCTGAAATGACAACTGACAGAGAGGGAAGAGCAGATTTAAAGGGTTTAGCAGGTGCAATGATTGCTAGCTGGGGAGTACCGCCCCTGATTACTTAATGGGAGAGGAGCTTGCAGTGACGTGTAACACCAGGGGTATGGTCTTCCTTCTTGAACTTGCGCTAAGCTTCATTTCAATCATGAGAGACGTGATGTATGAAATACATGTTTAATACCGGACACGTGGTATAGAAAATTATGATGACAGATTACAACAATGAATCAACTGATGTTTGGAGATTAGGCCCCGGTTTGTAGGATAATCATTCGGGAGGGGAAAACCGCTCCGATGAACCCCCAAAGAGAAGAGAAGTGAGAAGTGCTGAGATGTGAAGCATTTCTTACCTTGCTGGCTGATTGAGGAGATCTGTGGATGAAATGAGATAACACGGGGACATGATGAGAATGTCGGAATAACTGTAGGGTTAATGTGAACGCCAACCATGCTTAGCGCCTGCATGTTGGATTAGACGATGCTGACCCACTGGCCGCAACCTGCACGCGCAGGGTTAAACATGACGCTGACCCACCGGCCGCAACCTGCATGCGCAGGGTTAAACATGACGCTGACCCGCTGGCCGCAACCTGTACACACAGGGTTAAACAAAAGCTGACCCATAGGCCGCAACCTGTACGCACAGGGTTAAACAAATGCTGACCCATAGGCCGCAACCTGCACACACAGGGTTAAACAAATGCTGACCCATAGGCCGCAACCTGTACACACAGGGTTAAACAAATGCTGACCCATAGGCCGCAACCTGCACACACAGGGTTAAACAAATGCTGACCCATAGGCCGCAACCTGTACACACAGGGTTAAACAAATGCTGACCCATAGGCCGCAACCTGTACACACAGGGTTAAACAAATGCTGACCCATAGGCCGCAACCTGTACACACAGGGTTAAACATGACACTGACCTACTCGCCCTGCACGTGCAGGGTTTAAACATAATGCGGACCCACTAGCCGCAACCTGCGCGGCAGGATTCAATACAAGCGAACCTGAAGGTCACGACGATATGAAGTGTTTAAATATGAACACGGTGACACGTAAATGTGCTGACTTGCTAAGACCACCACCAGTTGTATGTATAAATACCGTTTAGTGTTCGGACCTTGGATAGCCCGCACGCACGGATGTCCGGGCGAATGTGGGATATGAAGGCGGAGGAGGACCACCGTCCGAGTTGGCAGGGAGGAGGGAGATATGCCTTGAATGGCTGCACCTGTCTGAACGAAAGCCCTGATATGCTATTAGACGCCACCACCCGTTATATGCATATTTACCATAGGTAAACTGAAGAGATCTTGATTGGCGGCACGAGCCGATGTCCGGGTGAAGAGGGAGATGTAGACGATATAATGCCCGAGAGCTGTTAGCTTGAGTACGGTGATGCATGAATATCGTAACCTGGCTTACCACGAGCCAAGTGAGCATGAACCCGAGAATATGAATGAAGTGCAGGATGCACGCAGAAAAGACGTACACTTAGTTAAATACTGAGACATGACCCATGATATAGTATATCTTAATTAGCGTTAAGTGTGCCGGGATGAGTCATAGATGCTGATGAGCTGATTGAGTGATTAAGACTGTCTTCTATCATCTGAAGTGAGGATGATGGAGGGACGCTAGTGTTAGATCCAGCAAGTGTGATAATAAATGTGTAGAAATAGTGGAAATCTGAGTGTGCCGCTATGCGAATGATCTCATGCAGATATCCCCCCCAAAACGGAGGATGTGCAGTGCACGTCCTTAAGTCGGGGAAAACACGGTCGTCGTGAGGCCGGCGGATGCCACGTCCAGGAAACGGGAGATGATGCGTGCCGAAGAATCCGCATGCAAAGTACGGTTGCCCGGTGAGGAAGAGCAACTGTCGTTGAAGACGTTTATGTGGATGCACGCAGTTGGTTAGAGGAACGATAATACCATGAGCTTGATGTGATGGCGAGGAACTCCGGTGTGAGACTGGGCCTGTAGTTCCTCATGATTAGGAACGCTGTGCTCCTGGAGGAGTCTCTTCTGTTTCTTCTTGTTTCTTCTTCTCTTTTCCCAGTTGAGCGGAGTTGTAGTTTAGTAATGTTGTATTTGAACGCTAGATGCGAGAAGGCAACGCATTAGGAGATCTCCCTGAGCAGTGGGTGATTTGAACTGGGGAGAGACGCTATTAATATTATTACCTGAATAGCCGGTGCACGCGTAGTTTCTCCTACTTGACTTAAGGCTGAAAGAGTTCCGCTGAACGATGATGGGACATTAAAGCGCGTCGTAATATCTGCTTTGAAGAGCCAGCCTTGGCCTGCACGCTATTAGATTACATTATCTCCGTGCGTAGAAAGGGGGGAACATTGACCTTGTCATCGAGATTGCCCTGAGCATTTACTGAATCGTATTAAATAATCTGTCGACAGGCTGTAAACAGAAAAGCTGAAATTGAAACTAATAAATACTCAGTTACCTCTAATCATTAACCCAGTTTGTATAATGTAGTTACTCTGTGTGTTGCTGCTAGCATACATAACATCTGACGTGGGAACGTTACTCGTGATGGAGCTACGGAGCTGCTAGAAAGACAGTGGAACCCGGTGCATTCCTCCGTCTGGATGTGGAGCACTTTTGCTAAATGTTTAGACAAAGTGCTCGTGTTACGCCCTTACATGATAAACTCTTATTGCACTTTGGCAACGAGCATTTCTCCACATCGAAGAGGGTGAAGTTTACCACGCCTCGGAGCGCGTTCTCTCCGCCACCTCCGCAGTGTGCTCCGCTGCATGTAGCAGCTGTGTGTGTAAACTGCCCCGCCCCCTCGCGATGGGGGAGAGAGATCTCATCTGATCGAAAATACATCATAGGCGCATTTGTTTGTCCTTTGCATATTAGAACGAGTTGTGACACTAGACTGCGATATAATGTTTTTGTAGCAATAAACATGACATATATTTATAAATGTCTCCGGTACTGATAAAAAGACCAATAACGTTGGAGCTTACGCACGTAAACACACTGCTGACGTCACAATGAATCGACGACTGAATTAGTTGCAACTAATTTGGTAATCGATTTGATCGATTAGTCGATTAGTTGTTGCACCCTTAGTCGCTGCAACTCTGACTACTTTTAAATCCAGGCTGAAGACTTTTTTTTGTCGCTGCTTTTAATTGAACTATTCATATCTTAGACTGCACTGTAACTTGATCCATGTACTTTTTCTTTTTAATGTTTATTTTATTAGCTTCCTTTTAAGTGACTGATTTTAAATGCCATTTCTTAATGTCTTTCATTTTTTAAAGCAATTTGAATTGCCTTGTATTGAAAAGTGCTATATAAATAAACTTGCCTTGCTGCCAAGGAGATGTTGTTGTCGCAGATCTAGCCGTTGGTGCACCAAGAAACGGATATTCTTAGTGGAGAAGAAAAAGAGAAAACCGATCATTTAGTCAATAATCATTAAATTAATATTGGGAGTGAATTCCTAATTTATTTAGTATCTGGTCGTGTCATAAACAGGATAATGTGCAGCGACTTGTTCATTGAGGAAAAGAAGCCCTACGAAACGCCATTCATTTCAGGAAACGCTGTGTTGAAGCTTGAACCTGCGTTTAGTTACTGAGCATTGTAATGAGTAATTACCCGACTGCATTAGTAATGCAAGTAATACGTTACTGAAACTCCATACTGTAGCACGTTACCCCCAACACTGCCTGAAGCTCACCTTAACCCTGACTAGAGGTAGCAATGCATAGTGTTGAACTTCCTGTCGGCTCCCAGACCGTAGTCGAGGAAACGGGGGGGGGGGGGGGGGTGACTCTCTGTCGTCTCCCAGGGCAGAAGCAACACGCTTCTGGTTCAATAACCCATTTTACCGCTCTTCTTGGGAGGTCGTTGCATTATTTAGCTCTCCTGTTTCGCAAGATAGATTCCGCAAGATCGCAGACCTTCCTTTTTTCTGCTGCCTCGTTTATTTCTAAAAACATGTATCCCGCTCGCTCATACCATGCCCACGCACACATGCACACGCCACACCCCTCTCTTAAGGGGTAGCGATCTCACTCTGCATGACCCAAATGTCGTAACGCTATACGAAACATCTCGTGAATTTGTTGCAACTGCCTTTGCCAACGTTACCCTGACGCCTGTTGAAGTGAGCGCAGGAGGAATAGCTTCAATGGGATAGCTTAAGCCCTGCCTGCCTGCAGGAGGGGTTGTAGTTTAAGCCAGAATGGGTAAAACTCTGCATGTGATGAGGACCCGTTCCGCGTGAAGCCGGAAGCGCTGCATTAGGCGGCCCTGATGCCAGTGATGCCTTCTCAAGAGACTGAAGCGTACGTCAGTTGTTTGCGTGAAGTAGCCATTCCCATTAGGCCGGAGGAACTTCCATGGAGCCAGATTTCCTTGTCTTTTCCTCCCGCGTCCGGGCTTGCGGGACGGCCGGCTGACCCGCTACCCGACTGGGGAACGCAGCCTGTAGCTTAATCCGCGATACTGCGGAGCTGATGAATAAATGCCTGGAGCTGGAACGAAGCCCTCAGCTGGGCCAAAGCCCTGCTGCTGCTTGGCTTAACCATGAACACCGTGACGCGTACACTTGTGCGTTGACACCTGAAATGACAACTGACAGAGAGGGAAGAGCAGATTTAAAGGGTTTAGCAGGTGCAATGATTGCTAGCTGGGGAGTACCGCCCCTGATTACTTAATGGGAGAGGAGCTTGCAGTGACGTGTAACACCAGGGGTATGGTCTTCCTTCTTGAACTTGCGCTAAGCTTCATAACAGCAAGCTGCTCATCCTGATGAGATGACCACTGATTCCACCCTGCCACTGACCACTGTGCCTGTTTGTTCTGGTGAGTACAATACGTCAATAGATGCTCCTGATGTGATGATAAATAATTGAATGTAAAAATGACTGTCGTGCCATTTCTAATCCAGCCAATATATTTGCTCTTGTGTGTTCTCTATATATGTAAAGGCCCAGAACCACTGCAAGGAACGTCAGAACAGCCTGCTGCATCTCATCCTGATTGCACCACATATTCCACCCATACACTCTTCTCAGGTGTGTGCCTGATAAATGTAAAGATGTTTAGCTATAAACCTAATTGTCCTCATGCTTTCAAATAATTGCTTTCTGTTTTTATTTACATTTTACACACTGTCCCAACCTTTTTGGAATTGGGGTTGTGTGTGTGTGTGTGTGTGTGTGTGTGTGTGTGTGTGTGTGTGTGTGTGTGTGTGTGTGTGTTTGTGTGTGTGTGTGTGTGTGTGTGTGTGTGTGTGTGTGTGAATATATTGTGGATATGAGGTGAGAAAATGTGCTTCACATGCCCTCCAGATGCAGCAAAGAAAGACGATCCACTACCAACCGATCCTGCTGACTGCCCTTCACATCTCACAGACACAATGAGGACAGAGTTTGTTCGCAGAGGACCATATCAGATAACACCTGATTTATTTTTCCCAAGGAGAGATGATGGGAGAAGTTGCCACCACCAGTACTTCAGCAGGACCTTAGTAAATGGAGAAAGGATCAAAAGAAGTTGGGTGACATATTCAAAAAAGAAGAACAGTCTTTTTTGTTTTTGTTGTCAACTTTTCTCTCCAAAACAAATTCATTTAACAAATGCAGGACTGTCGGATTGGATAAAGGCAAGTGCTGCTTTGATCAGCCATGAAAATAGTCCGGAACACCTGAACAATTTTGCGTCATGGAAATAATTGGCAGTTCGATTAAAACAAGGTACAACAATAGACAAACAAGAGCAGGCCCTCCTTGAGGCAGAGAAGAGTCGGTGGAGAGCAGTGCTGACACGACTGGTTGCTATTGTAGTCTCTGGCAGGGCGAAATATGGCATTGAGAGGAAAGACAGAAATACTCCACTCTCCTTCAAATGGAAACTTTTTGAAAGAGGTTGAGCTTTTGGCGCAGTTTGACCCAGTGATGAAAGACCACATCCACAAGATTAAAAGTCAAACATCCCACCACAGCTACTTGGGCAAAACCATTCAGAATGAGTTGATTGAATGCATCAGTGGAAAGATTCTATCAACAATAGTGCAAGAAATAAAGAAATGCAAGTACTTTTCCCTCATTTTAGATTGCACCCCGGATGTTAGCCACACTGAACAGTTGTCAGTAGTCATCAGAATTGTGACACTGGAAGAAGACCCCCAGATTAAAGAGCACTTCATGGGATTCCTAGTAGCAGAGGAGTCCACTGGTGAAAGTTTGTCCACCCTGATTTTGAAGAGGCTGGAGGAGTTGCAGATTGCCTTTGATGACTGCAGAGGACAGTCATATGACAACGGCGCAAATATGAGAGGGAAGAACTAGGGAGTACAGGCCAGGCTACTGCAGTTGAACCCAAGAGCTTTGTTTGTGCCTTGTGGGGCACATACACTCAATTTGGTCATTGCTGATGCTGCCAAAAGCTCCAAAGATGCCATATCATTTTTTGGCATTGTGCAGAAGCTATACTGCCTGTTTTCTGCCTCTACACAGAGATGGGCCATCCTCAAGAAACATGTCAACCTTTCACTCAAAATGTGGTCAGAAACCAGATGGGAGAGCAGAGTGAAATCTGTGGAGCCTCTGCGATATGAAGCCGCAGCTGTGAGAGAGGCACTGCTTGAGGTGAGAAACCAGGCCAAAGACCCAATCATCAGGATTGAAGCCCAGTCTCTGGCAGAAGAAGTGGGGTCATTCCGCTTTTCACTGTGCACAGTGGTCTGGTATGATATGCTAAGTCAAATTCAGCAGGTGAGCAAACTCCTGCAGTCCCAAACAATGCAAGTGGATGTTGCAGTAAGTCTACTGAAAAAGACTGAAAAGGCTCTCGAATCCTACAGAGCCACAGGCTTTGTGGCTGCACAAACATCAGCCAAGGACATGTGTGAAGACATGAATGTGGACGCAGTCCTTGTGCAAAAGCGGCTGAAGTCAACACAGAGGCACTTCTCATATGAGTCTCCTGATGAGCCATTGAGGGATGCCTTGCAAAATCTGGAGGTAACCTTCTTTAACGTGGTGGTGGATGCAGTGTCAGCACAAAAGGAGAGGTTCACCACTCTTAAACATGTGCAAGACATGTTTGGCATTCTGTACTTCCCAGACCTGCCACACCAAGAGCTGATGAAGCAAGCAGAGGCACTTGCACACACCTTAAGCCATGGAGGGAAATCTGATTTGGATGGGAAGGAGCTGGCTCAGGAGTTGGAAAATGTACCTGACTTGCCATCAAAGAGCATGACAACTCTTGAGTTGTTGAAATTCATACACACAAAGCAGCTCACCGAAATATATCCCAACTTGTGTATTGCTCTGCGGATCAGTGCAACGCTACCAGTAACAGTAGCTTCAGCCGAGAGGAGTTTTTCCAAATGAAAACTCTTGAGAACATACCTGAGGTCAACCATGGCTCAAGAACGCCTCAGTGATCTGGCTGTAATCAGTATTAACCATGAGGTTGGTGGTCAGATTTCATATGATGATGTGATTGATGACTTTGCAGCGAGGAAGGCCAGAAGGATTGCACTGTAAATGGGAACCAGTAGGAGCTAATATGTAGGCTAACCTTGTGTGATGATAGGGAGTGGAATGTAAATAATTCTTAATTTTTATTTATTTAGCATATTATATATTGATTATTTGACATGTGTAACATATTTTACATTTCTTCTTAATTTTCTTTGAAAGCAAATTTGCACATTATTTTATTGTTTGTTATTGTTATTATTATTATTGTTTGTTAGCTAAGTTGTTTGTTTTAATTATTTAGTGTGCACTTTACATTTATTCTTAGCTCTTGTTCTTGCTTGTAATAAATAAAGGTGCAGTACTTTACTCTATAACTGTTAAGATGTTTTGATATTTTTTTTGGGGGGGGGCGCAGTGGTGAAGCTCGCCTAGGGCACCAAATGTGCTAGGTCCGCCCCTGCAGGTGAGTAACATTTTTCTTGTTCTGAGGATGCATATTTTATGGTGTGACTCTGTAGGAGGCAATAGTCTACAAATGTGTGTTTGTCCAGGGCTAATCTCATCAGTGCCACATTTTTCATTGCCAACAGGCCAAGAACCTCCGCCTTCACATGTGTATTATATCATAATGGAAATCAAATCAATGGACAAAAACCTTAGACAAATTAGTCATATGTCGTAGAAAGCTAACTACAAAATAATTTCATCCCCCTTTAATTCATCTTGCTTCTCTTGTAAAAAGCCTCAAAATACTGTGGCAGCTGCAGAGCCTCAGAAGAAGCAGCCTGGTGATGACGATGATGATGGTGGTGGTGATGGTGGAAATAACAACAAAGTAAGTAACAAGTCAAAAATGTATCTATAAGCTCTCAAGGCGGGAGGCGGGAAAACATATAGATTGGATATTTTTGCTATTTGACATAAAACAACGTATATAAGGTTATTTGTGTCCATATTTCCCAGTTATTACCACTGTAAAAGTTAACCGTATACATTTTGTCATGTCACTGTTTAATTTCCAGATCCATGGAGAGAGAACCGAAGCTCCAGAGAAAACCGAAGCCCCAGAGACAGTACGTAGATGCATATTCTTAAGGTATAGGTTACATGAAAATGTTATCTGGACAGTGGTTATTTTTTTGATGGGTAACTGCAAAACTGATGTATTACCGTGCGTGCCCATGTTAGATCAAGTTTAGGACAGTGATTTGTTACTTTAGTGCCTTTATCATTCTTGTGCAGTAGACAACTATTTACTACTGATCTATACAAACTATGTTAGTTTGTATAATGTTAATTAATAATCAATTGTGATATTCCATAAAATATATTTGTGAAAGTTGTAGGCCTACTAATACATTTATATGTGATGTATTTTTCAGATTGAAATTGTGAAGGGGTCAGGAGTCTTTTGCAAAAGAGATGCGTGGAAGGCATCCATCCATACCACCTCTGGCACAGCAAGGGTGCGAACTCTCCTCCTTGGCACATTTCCCCTTGAAACCCTGCTTCAGAGCAACCTCAACGGTAAAAAAAAAAGCTACTGTTCAAAATCTCTTTAAATAAATCCTGTCATTAATAAAGAAAGGCAGTTTACACATGTGTTTTTCTTTCTAAACTGATTCACCTAAGAATGGAAAAACTGAACTATTTTCTTACTCTCTGTTTTCGCTGCTGCAATTTGTTACGAGTAATGTTTTTTTTACAATTGTCCCACACTCTAGCCCAGTGGTTCTCAAACTTTATCATTTCAAGGACCCCCATAACTCAGAGTGTATGATTGGAAACAAATGTGTATGGGTCTATTTGGAACACCCCCAAGGAACCTTGAGTATCATTTGTCCCTGGACAACCACTCTAGCCTAAAGTGTGGGCCATTAGTATGTAAACATTAGCTGCTGCAGATCAGCAGGATTACCCACTTTTCATTTGCAAAATAATAATTATGAAATATTACTTTAGGTGGCAAGCCAAAGCGAGGTGATGGGGAGCAGCTGGAAGCCCTGGACCCAGGAAAAAAGGCGGCCATAATCGGTGAGTAAAAACGAATGAATTTAGAAAGGAAAATAAAAGTTAATAGAGATGCCTCAAGTTGACTACTTTAACCATCCCTGTTTCACTATGTATTAGCTATCAATGGTAGGATCAGGATCAGCATCAGGTAAGTGAGGACACCCATTAATGGTATCTGCACGGATTAGCACCTACTGTAGGGTGATCACTAAATGTTCAATTGCTCACTTCTTGATCACAGCTCTCTTCTAATAGAACCCATTTTCTGGGCTAGTGTGCTTCCACTGTGGTGGTCCTCTGTGTTATAGAATATATAGTCGTTAATAACCCCATGACACTAATTGCTCTCCTCTGCAGTGTTAAATAACCAGCATCTTCACCCTTAATCAATGACCATACCCTTTGTACTGTGTTTGTGCCATATCATGTCTTTAATTAATTGTCTTGATTGCAATGCATATCTTATTGCTCTTCTGGTAAACAACCTGTGCTGATGATCTCTGTTGTTGGTATACAAGTGAAGTTCATGTGATGTCATTTTTTTTTAAACAGTATTTTGAAAAGCCAAACTTTACCTAATTCTAACTAATAATTGTAAATGTAGCAGCTTCTTAGACAGATTTGGTAAATGCACTGACTTTTCAGATAATTCAAAATAATAGTAATGATATATGAAACAAATCACTAATAAAATAGATCATCTGTTTGAATAAAGGCTTTGGGCTTTATCTGCCAATACACTCACAGGGGAGCTCGTGTACACTACACCAGGTGGTTTGGCAACACTTTGGAGTGGAATGCTTGGAGTCTGTAGAAGGCTTGGAGCATTTTTACACTGTCATCTCATTATGTCCTTTTCTTTTCTCTGTAGAGGCAACAATGAAGAAGTGGCCACACACAACGAAGGGCCAGCTGGGTACAGCCATCAACAACAAGCTGACAGAGCTCGCCAAAAGCAGACTAAATAATTGACATTTATTGACAATAAATGTATGTTAATGACTTATACATCTTGTGTGTTGTATTTTTTGTATGTAGGTAGGCTATGTATAAACCTTGAACATAGGTGTAAATAAACATATATGCACATATAGGCTAAACTTATATGCGCATATATGTGAAACTTATATGCACATATATGTTTTGCATATATGTGAAACCCAGTGGTGAACCGTGTCTATCACAGCTGGACCTTCTATATACACACACACACACACACACACACACACACACACACACACACACACACACACACACACACACACCTCCGCGGCATTATAATGTCCGTCTTTTCACTGAATTGTCGTCTTGAAAAGGGTACTCACAACAATTCCGCAACAACTTCATCTTCACCTGTTGCACTTGTCATTTCAACGTTAAAAACAATAAAACGGCATGAATTGCTTCGTCGCATTCTAGATCCTCTGTCTCGAGCCAGTTAACTAGAGGGCCTTCTAGAATACCCTAGAACCGAGGGGAACTCTGAAAGAACACGCCCATTGGCTACACATCAATATATGATTGGTTGATCAAACTGTCAGTCCAAACGTACGCTCTCTTTCAGTGCAACGGCCAGGGTATTCTATCAAGGATGTAGAATACCTTGTTGAAGGATATTCTACCCAGAGACCCAGAACAAACACAAAACCACTGAAATGCGTAGTGCATGGTCCGAGAAGGACAAACAAATCAACGTAACACTGTAATATTACAGATCAACAACACGGATACGATTCTCATTTATTCATTTTATTTATATAATTAAATCCATTTTGTGTTTGTTTTATCTGAGTGTTCCAGGGTATTCTCTGAATACCTTGAAGGCCCTGACGGTTCGCCACTGGTGAAACCTATATGTGCATATATGTTGTTAACTATGATCGTTATTCTCACGTCCAGGAAAGAGAAGCTTAAAAAGGAGACTAAATGGAGTCTCTGGAGGTTCAAATTTGGTACTTTAATTAATAAAAAAGGCGCGGTAATGTCACAAACAGGATATTGTTCAGACAGGAGAAACAGCTGTGTTCTCGCTCTCTGGTGGTCGAAGGGAAAAGAGAGGCCGAACCGCTCAGGTGCAGCTGTTATATATCCTCTCCTGGCTCCTCCCTGCGGCCCGGCCCTCCACATCTTAATGTCCGTTGTTACGTTAAACAGAGGATTCAGACATTCAATATATACTTAAACACGCCACTTCTCCTCATATTGTCTTTCATCACTTTTCCTTTAACACATTCTAAACGTTGTAGTCAATATTCTAAAAAATACAGAAAATACTTCACGGCTGGTTTGGTTTCTGGTCATACCGGATGTTGTCACATTTTACCCACGTCTGTAAACAATAACTTTATTCAAATAAACTGTACCTTCATTTAATATTCAGCAATAATAATACGTCTATAGTTACAGTGTTAAAATCAGTAGGTTTCGGTGTGCATCACTCCATGTCATTTCGCTACTAAATTCACCTCTATAAGAAATGGTAAATTAGCCACATGCTAACTGCTAACCGGAGATGAAGGATTTTCAGAATAAAAGCTTAACAACTGGTTGTGCACAATAATTTTCTGGTTTTTCAGTATAAAACAGCATTTAACTGACGGTATGTTTAAACTACATATATACCATCAAAACATTGATTTTAATTTCTAACAATGTGCAACCTATATGTGCATATATGTGAAACCTATATGCAAGTGCAGCCTTTACATGTTCATAATTCAACTGTAATGTGTATTTTCTATGTGTACTAATTATTATTGTTGTAATGTTTCATGCGTGCAATATTTAGTCTTTTATTTTGAAGTCCAAGCTCACGTCTCGTTATGCTGTTCTCGCGTGAGTTAAAGAGCGAGAACATGAGAAGCACCCTCAGAGTAAGATGCACGGATACTTACAGCTCCGTTAGTTTTGTATTCTTATACATGCTAATGCATTGGCACATGATATCCAGTATTTTTGTCTTAACCTGGATAACATATGATTCCTTCCACTGTGACCAACTTGTTGATGAATATCTCGAATTATGGTTTTAGAGACATGGTGGTGTTTTCCAAGAATGGTTGGGTGCTTTGCTTCCTCAGGCATTGCCATTTTATTTAGCATTCCTCCAACCTTTATCAGTTCATTCTCGTACACTGGATCCAATGTATACAGTGTGCTACTTCCTTTGATAGGTTTTCCCCTTCTCAAAATGTCCACTTCCTCTGGAAAAGACTGCTTTTGACAAACACAACAATGCTGCTTCAGCCTTATCCAAGTTATCCTTAGAGAGTGTGAGACCTCTCATAGAGTATTTAAACACTCATCTCCTTCTCAATCAGCTTTATTCGATTTGGTTATTTTGCTTGAGTAGAAGTAACTTCCTTCCTCTTCTTACTTGAAAGCAGCAAGAGATGTTTTACTTGAAGGAACCATGCAACTGCTCTTTTCAGTTTCCTCCAGAGTAGTGATGCACTAGCTTGCTTGTGCCATTTAGGTCAGTTGCAATGGTTGGGTTCACGTTGAATGTGTCCTTCTTCACCTCTAGATCATCAGGATTGCTGTCATTGACCATTTTAAGTGCGTCTGGAAACTCAGGCCATTTGTCCTCAGGTTTTTTCAGAAACAATGGACCATTTATCCAAGTCTTACATTTCAAGAACGATTCTGCTGCCAATCCCCGAGATGCATCATCTGCTGGATTCAGTTTAGTGTTGATGTATTTCCACTGTGATGTTGCTGTTGCTTCTCTGATCAGACTTATTCTGTTGGCTACAAATGTCTGAAACCTTAGCGTTTCATTCATGATGTATCTCAGAACAGATGTACTGTCAGTCCAGAAGACAGATTTGCATAATGGGATTTGCAGCTCGGTTCTGATCATCTTCTTGTCCATGCGTACTGCCAGTACTGCTGCTGTGAGCTCCAATCTTGGGACAGTGACTTTTTTCAGAGGCACGACACGTGACTTTCCTGACATGAAGGATATGTGAACGTCTTCATCTTCATTTGTCATCTTAAGGTAGGTGACAACACCGTATCCAATATCGCTTGCATCACTGAAATGGTGCAATTGTGCAGATTTAATTTGTCCATCATTCTTTGGTTTGATACATCGATCAATCTTGAAGCTTTCTATCTGCTTTAATCCCATGAGCCATCTTTGCCACTGTTTCTTGAGAGCCTCTGGGATTTCTTCGTCCCACCCACAATTGAGTTTGCACAACTCTTGTAAGACATGCTTTGCAGTGAAGATAAATGGTGAAAGAAATCCAAGTGGGTCATACACAGAGTAGGCTGTTGAAATGATGCCTCTCCTTGTGGCTGGTTGAGATTTTAAGCAGACTTGAAACTTGAAAACATCTTCCTCCACATGCCACTGTATCCCTAGGGCTCTTTCTATTGGAAGACTGTCTTGGGTCTCTAAGTCCAGGTTTTTTACCTCTTTGGGTTTTTCACTCTTTAGGATGGATGCCAGCACAGTTTTACTGTTGCTTGTCCACTTTGTCAGATTAAATCCTCCCTTTGCACAAAGATCCTTGAGTTCTTCACATAACTTCACAGCTTGATCAGCAGTGTGAAGCTAACAATTGAGCGGCCCATACCAAGCAAGGAGGCAGAGGCAGAACGTCCAAAATACAACCCGGTGTGGGCATTTATTATGTCATAAACATGACACAACATCAATCTGCTGCCCACGCGTGAACACAGTCACCAGCCACCACCAGGATCTCACACACACTCTCAGCCTCCAAAACAGACAGGGCAACAGACCCTAAATACACACACTAATCAGCAATTCGACACAGGTGGGGGGGAGGAGACAACACAGGGCACCAGGTGCACACAATCAACAGCCACAGACATGGGGGAAGGGGAACACTTTTAACATGAAACCAGGAAACAGAGACAGACAAACTAGTTACATAAATTACATATGAGTTATTTTCCAAAACGCTATATATCCATTTTAATAGTTTTCAGTAAAATGACATTTTTTACCTAGACTCACACATTTTGTTAATATTAAATGTATCCTGTTAAAATGGTTTGTTGGCTCAGTCTGAACATATTGAACAATGATTATTAAATCAAACAACAATATTTTTGATTAAATCAAAGTTTTTTATTTTTTATTTTTAAAAACGCTATAAATCCATCAATTTTTTTCAAAACGCTATAAATCCATGCATTTTTTTTAAATTGATGGTTTATGTCTTCTTTTTTTTAAACGAGAACATGCAACATATGATAAGGGACTCATACTATAAATGAATATAAATCAAATAAGTGCAAATACATGAAATAAATAAAACCCAAATAAAATAAATAGTAACATAAACTAAATAGTAAAATAAAATAAATATTTGCAATTTCACATTTCAATATTGTCCAATTTATAATATATAACATGTGAAGTAAAAACTTCTTTGCAGCAATGTTGAGCCAATCATGAAATGAGTGAAACTGGATTCGCCTGTCAATACACTGATATTTATTGAGAGCCTCAGCGGCCGGAGAGTTCACAGCATATCACAGTTCTCCTGTAAGATACCAGCAAACTCTGAACTCTAAAAGCGCCAAGCACCCAACTATGCAGACAAGAAGAGGAGGGCCCTAAAACACGCGGGTTTTCCTTTAATGCATGCCAGATGTCGAGACAAAGACTCGTTGCATTGTGAACCCACATGGGCCAAGCTTCTCCCCCACAAGACATCAGATGACCTCTTGACCTGTGTCTTCCTGAGAAGCTATGGATCACATTACAGGCAGGAATACACTTTAACCATTAAACAGATTCCCGAGGACAAATCACTAAACTCTATATACTTTAACAAGACCAAAATATTCCTTTACATAACACATACAAATACCACTATTACAACAATGTTAAAAATACATTCAAATAATTTAGTAACACATTTAGGCCAATAGTCATTCAGTGCCGAACCTGTAAAAAGTAATGATAGTAATGATAACGATATTCAATAGGCAACTAATTCAGTAATACATTCAATAAGGCATTCAGTAAAGTGTTGAACCTGTAAAAAGTAATGATAATGATATTCATACACACACACACAATGTGTAAATGTTGGACTTAAATGCATGAATCTGGTGCATTTTGAGGGGGAAATAAAGAGACTACACCCATATGAAACAGAACTGTATACATTTAAATAATCATAAAATCATGGCCATAACCAATAACATACCATATCCAATATGAAAAAACATTGAAACTTGTTTATTTATTTGTTTTTGGTTCATTTATAGTTGTGAGTGTGTCTGTGCTCCTGAACCAGCCTCACCTGTCTCCCTCCTCTCCCCCCTGCTCCTCTTTGAGGCAGCAGCAAAGACTAGTTTTAGCTCTCAACAAGTTTTTAAAGTTTATCTTACCTTTTTTCACCTAGTTAACGTTTTTTTAAATTATTATTCATGCATATTTTACTAATCACTCCCCCCTCAAATGGAAATATGTGTTTACATAAATGGTGACCAAACCGTTTGAGACCCACTGAGATAACTTAGACTAAGTTAACTATCTAAACACTCAGAGTCCTTTACCTCACCTGAGCTGAGGTTATCAGTCTCTCAGTCTGACAGGAGAGGACTCTTCTCCACCTTGTTGACAGCTCATTATATCCATTAGCGCCGCTAGCTAGCACCAGATGCTAACAACAACAACAATACACGTAACGTAAAATCCTCAGGCCAGCAGGCCACTTAGCAGGCCTGAAACGAAAGTTGTACTCAACAAATACTTTAATGAAGGTCGCCTTGCAAACGGGAACCTTCTCTGGGTGACTGTTGCACAGGAGATTGAACTTTACAGATACGTTCCGGTCTTTTTGTTTGTTTACGTCTTGAACTTTCGGACGCTTCCTTTTCACTTGCGTGATGTCCAGGAGATGAAGTATAGCCCGGTCCTGGTCAACCTTGTTTGGTTTTTCATAGAAATGTTTGAAGTTCATCATCAGGTTGTCTGGTGACAGCTTCTCGGCCTGACAGAAACCTTTCGCAGCAGCTTTGTGTTGACATCCCACAGTCGGTATAACGCGCCACCCGAGTGACGAACCTTCTTTTGTTGTTGGTTTTTGTGGTTTTCTTTATCCAGTCGACGTTTTCTACCCCCAGGTGTAGGTCTCACTGGCTCATCCAGGCCATCAAAGGTGTTACAACAGTTTAAAGACATATTTCGAAGACTGAATGAACATAAACAAACCTCGACTCAGGGCGCCGCCATGTTGGATTGCATAGAACGCTCACCGAATTCTGATTGGTAGAGAGGATATATCGCGTTTAGGCTCAAAATAGGTTCGGCGTTTATCGCGGTTTGGAAAGGAACTGCATCTTGCCGTACATGTTAAACAAGGATATATAGCGATTTGGCATGAAACGTTGATAGAGCAGTGAATAGGTTCAGTACACAGCAAAATGGCACGACAAACTCAATTTTTTTCAATTTGGCGTTTATAGCGTTTTGGAAAAGAACTCCTTATATTCCCATGCTTCCTGTGCAATGTTTTTAGTGCTATATTACCCGTAACGGAGGCCGAGATCTATGGGCCCAGAGATCACCTCCGTTACATTTCCTTACCCCTCTCCCCAGGAAATACAATGTCTTAGGAATCTTGGTTTCCTCAGGGGGGGCCGTGAAGTCGAAAAGAAGCTTCCCTTCCTTCCTCTCCATGCGCTCCTGCTGGTTCTGCGGTCTGACGTGCTCTCTCTCCTGACGGACCTTCTCGGCTATCTTTTCCATCCGCATTTTGTGCTTTAGTTTTTCCCGCTTCTTCCTGCGTCGGAGGTGCCGGTAAACGTGGAACTCCCCGCTGCCTGCACCGGCGCTGGAACCCATCACCTCCCGGACGAACTCCGGAGTTTTGGCAATTATCAAAAGCTGCGACTCCTTTCCTCCAGGTTTCCTTGGCTTGTTATTCTTCTGAGTGTGTGCCGCCATCTTTCCAACCGTTCTCAATGCTTCTGCCTTCCTCTCTTCTTCCCTCTGTAACCAGAGCTGCTCCTCTTTCTGCTCTTGCACCAATCTCTGGTTCTCCGCCAGGATCTCTGATGCCTCAGCGGCAGAGCCAGCGCCCGTCGAGCCTCCAGCCAATCTGCCGTCCTGCCTCCGGAGTCTCCATTCCTCTTCCCGTGCGAACTGCTGTTCACCGGCTGCCTGAAGCTGCTGGAGTAACCTCATCATCTCCCTCAGTTCCTCCATCACTCTCACCTCTTCATTTGGTCAATCTCAGTTCTGACACCAATTGTGAAGCTGACAATTGAGCAGCCCAGACCAAGGAAGGAGGCAGAGGCAGAACGTCCAAAATACAAACCGGTGTGGGCATTTATTACGTCATAAACATGACACGGCATCAATCTGCTGCCCACGTGTGAACACAGTCACCAGCCACCACCAGGATCTCACACACACTCTCAGCCTCCAACACAGACAGGGCAACAGACCCTAAATACACACACTAATCAGCAATTCGACACAGGTGGGGGGGGGAGGAGACAACACAGGGCACCAGGTGCACACAATCAACAGCCACAGACATGGGGGAAGGGGAACACTTTTAACATGAAACCAGGAAACAGAGACAGACAAACTAGTTACATAAATTACATATATTCCCATGCTTCCTGTGCAATGTTTTTAGTGCTATATTACCCGTAACGGAGGCCGAGATCTATGGGCCCAGAGATCACCTCCGTTACAAGCAGAAGCCACAGATTTTAAGCAGTCATCAACATAGAAATGTCTTCCGACAGTGTCAACAGCTTCTGCAGAGAAATCATCTTTGTTGTCTTCAGCGGTTTTAGTGAGAGCATAGGTTGCACAACTTGCTGATGAAGTGGCACCAAATAGATGTACTGTCATCCTGTACTCAGCGAGAGGTAAACTGACATCTCCTCCTGGCCACCAAAGAAAGCAAAGATAATCTTGATCGGCAGGAGCCACCTTGACCTGATGGTACATCCCCTCGACATCAGCCATGAAAGCTATCTGTTCTTGTCTGAATCGAATGAGCACACCAAGTAGCGTGTTGGTAAGATTGGGACCCTGAATAAGCTTGTCATTTAATGAATATCCTTGATAAGATGCGGAACAATCGAACACTACACAAATCTTGCCCTTCTTTGGGTGATGAACCCCATGATGTGGTATGTACCACACCTTTCCACTCTCAGGTTTGAGCTGCTCTTGGGGCAGTAGCTGAGCATGACCTTTTGCTATCACAGCCTTCAAGAATGTTTTATATTCATCATGGAAAACTTTGTTCCTTTTGAATTTCCTTTTTAATGATTCTGCTCTCTGCTCTGCAAGTTTGCGATTGTTTGGCATCATGATATTCTTCTGTTTGAATGGAAGTTCAAGCTGATAATGTCCATCTTTGATTTGAGCTGAATCTGACATGATCTTTAAAAATTGTATGTCTTCAACTGACATCTCTTTCTTCTCATCACAACCTTTCTCTGGAAAGTCATGATTGTATTGCTGCACCAGCAGCTCACCTAAATCTGTCACTGATATCCGATTAACAACAGCACATGAAGTATTCTCAGATTCAGTGGTTTCCTGATTCAGTCCATTTACAACCCAACCTAGGACTGTCTTAACAGCAAAAGGTCCTCCATTTTGACTGTTTATTATTTTCCACGGCTCCATTAGCTTTGGTGCATTTGTTCCTTTAAGCAACCTAATTTCACAATCCAATTCAGGCAACTTAATTTCTCTTAGATATTTCCATTTATTTATGGTCTCTTGAGTGGGAATGTGCTCTTTTCCAGCAGGAATTTCCTCTTGTGTGTAGACTTTAGGCAGCTGATAAAAATCATTGCCTTCGATGCAACTCACTTCAAGACCTTTGACAAAGGAAGTGTCAATCATTTTCTCCTGATCCATTGTTTTCAAGAGGATTTTTGTTCTCTTGGCTTTGGCATGCAAATCTTGTTGAAGGGCTTCAGTACAGAAACTTGCAGTGCTTCCCTGATCCATAAATGCGTACGTCTGCACAGTCTGGTTCGAGTTTGACAACTTTATTTGAACTGGGATAATTGATAGGGTTTCTGCCATTTAAAGAGACTAATGCACTGCTTACAGAAGCTGCTTGGGTGTATTTATCAGAGTTGTCTTTTTGTTCAATCCTTTTCTTGTAGATGTGCAATATTGTTGGATGTTTCATTGAACAAACTTCACATTTCATTCTTTTCTGACAGTCTTTGCTTAGATGTCCTTTGATGTCTGACGTCAGCATTTTCCACGGGCACTTCACGTTCATTCCCGTTTGGGTCCATAGGACTTTCATTCGTTTCCACATTTTCCTTTTCAGCCATTGTTATGCTTTATTGTCATTAAACATCCACTTGTAAACAGCTGTCCTTATTTTAATGTTGCGCTTTGTTAGTGTGCGGCTTGGATCCGCGGCAGTAAGCCAGATAGACAAACTTATTAAAGCGCTTTTCAAGATGCGCTCCTTGAGATACGTTCCACACTTTATTCATAAGCAAATGTATTCCACTTCCAGCATTAGATTATACTGTATTGCAACATCCACAACATGCGGCACAAGCCTTTTTCCACAGAAATCCACGTTGTCACAATCCAGAAAGTCAATGCGGTCCTTCCTTGTTCACTATGAAGTCCGTGATTTGTAAACTCACGATTCACATCCGCTCGTATCCATTCATTTCCAAGAGTATTTCATTCATTATAATAATATGGTGGCAACCATTTAATTCCACATGGATTTGTCCGTCACGAGAGTTTTTAACAATGTCGTGGCTTTCTTCCTTGTTTTTCCACCAAGCCACTAGACGCCTTAATAGGACAGTTCTAACTCGTTTCTCTCCTTAAATTACTCACAGTTTGAAGTGTTGCTTGGCCTCCGATGGTTTAGAAGATGTTGCGATGTATTTGCTCAAAATAAAATAACAAACTTTTGCACATCCAACAAAGAAATATAGGCCTTTACAATATTCAAAGGAAATAGGCAAAACTCAAATAACATTACATTACATTTAGCTGACGCTTTTATCCAAAGCGACTTACAATACGTACATTCGACCAGGAAGACACAACCTTGAAGAAAACAGAATCATATAAGTACATCAGGTTTCATAGAGCCAAAAATGTCAAGTGCTACTCAACTGAGTATAGATAAGCCAGTCCTTTATTAGTATATAAGTGCTCTGTTAGCAGTTATTTGTTAGTAGTTCTATCGCTCGAGGTGGAGTCGAAAGAGATGAGTTTTCAGTCTGCGCCGGAAGATGTGCAGGCTTTCTGCTGTCCTGATGTCAATGGGGAGCTCATTCCACCATTTTGGAGCCAGGATAGCAAACCCACGTGTTTTTGCTGATGGGAACTTGGGTCCCCCTCGCAGCGAGGGTGCAGTGAGTCGTTTGGCTGATGCAGAGCGTAGTGCACGCGCTGGGGTATACAGTTTAACCATGTCCTGGATGTAGGAAGGGCCAGATCCATTCGCAGCATGGTATGCAAGTACCAGTGTCTTGAAGTGGATTCTAGCAGTTACCGGAAGCCAGTGAAGGGAGCGGAGGAGCGGAGTGGTGTGGGAAAATTTAGGAAGGTTGAAGACCAGACGAGCCGCTGCATTCTGGATGAGCTGCAGAGGTCGGATGGCACATGCAGATAGACCAGCCAGGAGGGAGTTGCAGTAGTCTAGGCGTGAGGTGACGAGAGCCTGGACCAGAACCTGCGTGGCTTTCTGGGTCAGCTGGGGACGTATCTTCCTGATGTTGTAAAGCGTGTATCTGCAGCAACGGGTTGTAGCAGCGATGTTTGCAGTGAAGGACAGGTTGTTATCTAGGATCACACCCAGATTCCTTGCAGTCTGAGTCAGGGAAACAACAGAGGTGCCGATGTTGATTGTCAGGTCAAGAGTGGGACAATCTTTTCCCGGAAGAAAAAGCAGTTCAGTCTTGTCAAGGTTGAGCTTGAGGTGATGAGCAGACATCCACTGAGAGATGTCAGCTAGACAAGCAGAGATGCGTGCGACGACCTGGGTCTCTGAGCGGGGAAAGGACAGAATTAATTGGGTGTCGTCAGCGTAGCAGTGGTATGAAAAACCATGCGGGCTAATGACTGATCCGAGCGAGTTTGTGTACAGGGAGAAGAGGAGGGGACCAAGAACAGAGCCCTGAGGGACCCCTGTAGTTAATTGACAAGGGTTGGACTCGGACCCTCTCCAAGTTACCCTGTAGGTACGGTCTTTGAGGTATGAGGTGAAGAGGGAAAGTGCAGAGCCTGAAACTCCAAGTTCTTGGAGAGTGTGAAGGAGGATCTGATGGTTCACCGTGTCGAATGCAGCAGACAGGTCCAACAGGATGATGACAGAGGAGAGGGATGCTGCTTTGGCAGTGTGCAGTTCCTCAGTGACAGCAATGAGAGCAGTTTCTGTGGAGTGACCTGCCTTGAAACCAGACTGGTGCGGATCCAGAAGGTTGTTCTGATGGAGATAACAGGAGAGTTGTTTAAAGACAGCGCGTTCAAGTGTTTTAGACAGGAACGGGAGTAGAGAGACAGGCCTGCAGTTTATAACATCAGACGGGTTGAGAGTGGGTTTCTTTAGGAGAGGGTTTACTCTTGCCTCCTTGAGACTGTTTGGAAAGTGACCAGAAGCTAGAGAAGTGTTGATGAGATGGGAGGGAAACGGTAGAATATCTGGAGCGATAGTCTGAAGGAGGTTTGAAGGGATAGGGTCCAGAGGACAGGTGGTAGGGCGGGCAGAGGTAATGAGGGTAAGAACCTCACTTGGAGAGAGATGGGAAAAGGAGGTTAGTATGTGGGTGGAAGGAGGGTCTGGTGACCCAGCGGTGAGTAAAAGTGAGTCAGAAAAAGAAGAGCGAATATCATCAACCTTTTTTTCAAAGTGGTTAACAAAGTCGCTTGACAGAAGTGAGGAGGGGGGAGGGGCTTTGGGAGGGTCCAAGAGGGTGGAGAAGATGGAAAATAGTTTTTTTGGGATTGGAATAGGAAGATTGGATCTTATCTTGAAAGAAAGTGCTTTTTGCTTGAGAAATCGAAGCAGAGAAAGAGGAGAGGAGAGCCTGATAGGTTAGGAGGTCGTCATGGTGTTTGGATTTCCACCGTTTCCGCTCTGCTGCCCTAAGGACGGTGCTATTAGCACGCAGTGCGTCATTTAGCCAGGGAGCAGGAGGGGACTGACGAGCCTGCCGAGATGTGAGAGGACAGAGAGAGTCCAGAGAGGATGAGAGAGTAGAGAGGAGAGTTTCTGCAGCAGAGTTTGGAGGCAGGAGTTGGAACGAGTCAGAGGAAGGGAGGGCTGAGAGCACCGATGAGGCAAAGGTAGAGGGGGAGAGGGAACGAAGGTTACGGCGGACTGGTGCAGGATGAGAAGAGATTAGTTTGTTATGTTTGAAAAGGGGTAGAGAGAATGAAATGAAGAAGTGATCGGATATGTGGAGCGGGTTTACACAGAGGTTAGAAGTAGTGCAGTTCCTTGAGAATATGAGATCAAGGACATTGCCAGCTTTATGAGTTGGTGGGGACGGAGACAGGGAGAAAGCAAAGGCGGTTAACAGAGATGTTAGTTCGTCTATCTTCCCTGTCTGGAGGTTGAAGTCTCCGAGAAGTACAGCGGGAGGGCCAGTTTCAGGGATGTGTGAGAGGAGATTATCTAATTCCTCCAAGAAGTCCCCCAAGGCGCCTGGTGGACGGTAGAGAACAACAATGGTTAATTGTATAGGATGGGTTACTGTGACGGCATGGAATTCAAAGATGGAAGGAGTGAAGTTAGGTAGCTTGAAGAGGGAAAAGCTCCATTTGGGAGAGAGCAGGAGACCAGTGCCACCTCCTCTGCCAGTGGGTCTGGGTGTATGGGAGAAGGAATATGCTGTAGAGCAGTGCTTCTCAAAGTGTGGTCCGCGGACCACTGGTGGTCCGTGAGCGCCCCCTAGTGGTCCGTGAGTATATTGGTAACATTTCACATTTTAAATAAATAGATTTATTTAAGTTTTTCGCACTCTCGCGGGAATATCTCCGCAATGGAACGAGCTTAAGTTTCACTTTCGATTGCATGATATAGCCCAGATAAGCACCTTCGTCACACATGTTGCCACTTGTTTGTACAATTTTCAGGCGATTTGTAAAAAACGATGTGTTTTTGGATATTTGTGGAGTTAGGTGGTCCGCGAGTGTTTTTTTATTGGTTAAGTGGTCCTTGGTATGAAAAAGTTTGAGAAACACTGCTGTAGAGAGAGCTGCTGGGGTGGATGTGTTGAATGGAGTAATCCAGGTCTCAGTGAGAGCAAGGAAATCCAGGGTCTGCAGGGAGGCGTAGCCAGAGATGAAGTCAGCCTTAGGAACAGCTGACTGGCAGTTCCACAGGCCACCTGAAATTAGATGTTGGATCTCAGTGGAGCATGTGGGATAGACGAGAGCAGGCCGGTTATAGCGATTAGGAGATACACGGGGCCAGTGATAATTGCGAGAAGACACATGAACAGGAATGGAGAAAATACACATGATTATAGCATGAGGGGCTAGAAAACTAAAGAAAAGAAAATAAGACACCAGACACTAGCTCAATCAGAGTAGGAGTTGCCTCCTCTTTGCCACCCTCGTGACTCCCGCACGACTCCAATGTCTTTGTCAGTCTTCGGCTGTCTGACGCTGAAACTGACCCTCCAGGAAATAGCTACCTAAAATGGACGCCTGATTGCTGAGTTCTCACAGCTGTGGGGCCACGCCCCTCTAATTAGTTACCTCTCTACAGCTGATGGGCGACAGCAGAGTGGCCCTGCCTATATTGTAATGCAGGGTTGAGTGCCCCTACTGAGACCTGTGTAACAGGTTCACTTGAGCAGATCTGAGATTTAAAATCTCTCAAAAGCGCCGTTTTAGCTACAATAACTACAGAACAATTATACAGAGTAGAATAAATGAAACAGAGAAGTCTAATTAAACAAGAATATAACTTACAGTGGTTGCTGCGTCAGTAGGTAGTGTCGTCGCCCGGTCTAGATGCACACTAAACAACACAACTTAGGTATTCTTTCTTTCTTGATAATGCTTATAACTTCACAACTTAAAGGGTACTTGTACGGTTTGTATGTACGTGTACGGTTAAAAACTGTTCCTCGACGGCGTTCTCAACAGGTTGCCCATCACTGTGGCGTTAGCACAGGCGCCGTGGGAATTGTAGTCCTTTATAGTGCGTTGACTACAGACGTCACAATTAGGTGGCCTTTCTTATCAAATCAAATTACTGGCTCTAACAATATGCTTCCTCTGTGTTTGTGTGAGAAAAAAGGATGGAAGTCTAAGACTGTGTATTGATTACAGGGGGCTGAATAAAAAGACAACGCCAGATAGGCACCCCATACCGCGCATACAGATGTAGCGCTCCATTTCAGACGCCTACCCGTGCGGGTCCGTGATCGGCACGGGGTGGGCCCCTGCTGAAAAGGAAAACCCCCCCGCAGGATTTGAAACGCCCCCCTTGATAAATACATTTAATTATAATGAAACCAGCTGCAATGGATCATGGATCCACCAGGGGGAGCCGTGATTAAAAAGCTGCCACACTGGAACCCATGTGAAATAAACAGCTGATCTACAGGTATCTGATATCGCGGATATTTGTTAAGATCCATATGTCACGGATAGGATCATATTCTGTGCTAAATAAGAGACATGTAATCACTTACTAAACATCTCCATGTTTTTATTTAACAAAATAATGTTTAATTCATGTTGGCGTAAGTACAAAACCATCGCTATGTTTTTAGATCAGGAAATGCATCCAGGCTCAAACAAACGATTTTCAATCATCATCCTCACGATCATTTAATGTAGGCTATCATATGTTCGCGAGTTGAAATTAATGCACTAAATGTAATCCACGTGAGTTTACAACAACAAAAATAATCGCTTTGTTTTTATATCACATCCGACCGGAAGAAAATGCAGCAAGGGTCTCACTACTGATCATCCTAATCCCACGGGCAAACAATAGTACAGTGTTAATAGTTTACTGTATTATTAGTATTATTAGTGTCTAATATTACTGGGGATTTTGGAATGGTAGCCTACTGGATTTTGATTTATTGTATCGGCTTCATATCGCAATATATTCCCGAAGTCTGAAATGCAAAAATGTCCCACATTAGGGCAATTCACCCTACATTTAATCATTCATTCAAAATCATATTTCGTTTATTTTTAACGAAATAAATGTGGTTTAATCCACATAATTTACTGTGTTAATTGTTTACTGTAGTATTGTGCACATTACTTTTCGCTGCTTGTTGCACCCCTGGTTAGAAGCTAAACTGCATTTCGTTGTCTCAGTACCTGCAATATGTGCAATAACAATAAAGTTGAATCTAATCTTGAGCAGGAACAAATGTATTTAGGCTACTTAGTACATATCTGACATAAACGATTAAACACATTTGTGCATTCTTTAAACAGAGTCAAGCCGAGTCCGGAGGTGGCGGCACATTAAAGTGTGCACCTGATTGTTTAACTTGAAGGTGCCTAATGACATTTAATCATTCAAACTAAATCATATTTCGTTTATTTTTAACGAAATAAATGTGGTTTAATCCACATAATTTAGGCCTACTGTGTTAATTGTTTAGTATTGTTTAACTTGAAGGTGCCTGATGTGAACATTTCCAGAAGAACTCTAGCTTGAATGGCCTTTGTATGTATACAGTAGGCCTACACATAGGCGGCGCGTGAGGCTCAGGTTTGGGAAGGCTAAATAACTTTTTATTTCATTTTACGCTACCCGCCTCCGGCGTCTATAGAAAAGAGATCAACTCAGTGAAAGCACCGCCTGCTGACCGATCAGAGCTCAGTGTGCGGAGTTTAAATCTATCAAGTCATATTACAGGAAAAAGGAAATGCAGTTTAAACTGCCGTATGCAGAGAAGACGCCGACGTGTCGCACTTATCATTCATATCACACTGACATCACATCATCAATCAGATCATCGATCTCACATCGATATCACAATATTTCCTTATCTGAGTCAGCTTCTCGAGCCGTATCTGGCCGTGCAACACTTAGTTACATTGTCACATATACTGTATGCAGACGTATTATTTTAAGCAACACATTAAGTTGACGAAACACTCAACTCAAATGTAATAAAGTCAGATCCCCTCGTGTTTTAGATGGGGCAGTGATATCATAAAACTGTTGTACGCTTTCAAACACTCGGTAGTTTATTTTTTAACGAGTTGTTCTGTATTCTCCTTACAGGTGCAACTATGTGGCTTGTATCCTGGATTATATGTTTAAGTCATCATGGATGTTTAAAGTTCATATTTGTCTAATATTAGTTTACTTTTCATTAATGAAGTATGATGTTGCGCTGTCAGTACACTTGTCCCTGTTTGTGATTGGTCAAATGTAGCTAACCCCGCCCCTTTCACGTGAACGCGTTCTCAGCTGGAGAGAGAAACCCTGGCTTGATTTACCGAGTTGATAACCAGCGCCGACCGTTTAGCGAGATCGCGTTTGTTAGGGATAGTTAAGATAACTCAAGCATATCCAGGGTCTGTTGAACTGGCTTCGTGGTACAGGGCACAGGTGGCTGCATAGCAGCGCTAATGTCAAAGACATTATATTTTTATTTTACCAGGATGCAGTTACACAAATATTTGGGAAGGCTTAGCCTTCCCAGCCTACAACACCCGCCGCCCCAGGGCCTACAGCAGGGTCGGCGTCATGGGGGGTCATTCGCGGGCCATGCCCCCCCAAATGAGTCACTGTGCCCCCCCAACGTAGGGTGGGCAAGCCTAGCCACTTTGCCGTTTAAAAAAAAAAAATCATATAAGTGAAAACGTTTCCACTAAAGGTTTTTTGTGTGAAATACGTCAGAAATAAAGAATACAAATATAAAACACAGCCTGAGCTGTGCTCACTGCTGCTCTCTGATTGGTGTGTTGCTTGACCAATGACCCCCGACCTTTGTTTTGTTATCATTACGTGGCTGTGTGTTTAGATGAAAGCCCGGTGGCGATCTGTTCATCTGTTACACTGATTAGTGATTATACAGTAAAGCCATCGAAAATAATATGATATACATATACAGTACAGTACAAGTATCCTACTTCTGGGTCTCTGTGTTTCATTCAAGCTCGGCTCTGTGTGTGTGTGGCACGAGCGTATTTTGTGAGTGCGCGAGCGGTAACGTGGAATGTTGATGTTAGCATCTGGTTAGCTCGCTATGCTAACGGATATAAAGAGCTGTTTCTACACCAAGGTGGAGGAGAGTCCTCTCCTGTCAGACTGAGAGGATCTTATAACCTCAGCTCAGTGGGGTAAGGACTCTCTCAGTGTTTAGATAGTTCACTTTAGTGTAAGTTATCTCAGTGGGTCTCAAACGGGTTGGTCACCATTTATGTAAACAAGTATTTGCGAGGAATACCTTTATATGATCATTATAGTTATTAAAGAATAAGAGAATACATTAAAAACGGGTATGAAATACTATAGGACAGTAACACAAGAATACAGTTTAAAAGGGGAGTGATTAGTAAAATATCCATAAAGAAAAAGTAAATCTGTGTACAGTTCTGTTTCATATGGATGTTGAGAGATGTATCCATAGATCTCTTCATGTTGCTCTCAAAGTGCACCAGATTGATGCATTTAACTTCAATATTTAAAAATAATCTTCCCGGGGGAGCTTGCCCCCAGACCCTCCTAGAGGAGGTTAGATCCACACCCACCTAAAACATGTTCACATGGATAGGATACTAAATACATTTGCACCCTTTTTATATGGTGGCCTATGTCCTTATATGTTTCTGTTTTGGTGGTCGTGCCACAACCGTGCATGTATGCACAGGTCATAGGTGCGCTATACAATAGCACTACACTCTGCAATGTGTGTGAAAGACAATAGACTTTACAGCATGTTTTTTGAAGTTGCGTTGGTGTTTGTGTGTTGGTTGTTGACGGCAGTGTGTGCCCCCCCTTTGTAAATGATTTCCCCCCCATTCGATTTGTTCTAGAGCCGACCCTGGCCTACAGTATAGCCCAACCATGTACACCTTCCTTTTTTCCCGTCCAAAGTTTGAATTGGATAAAGGTAATGGTTATCGATGGTGCTTTTATAGCCTATTGTATAATAACTGTGTGATTTATATTGTTTTTCAAATGCATATGGCCACCCATTTACACTGCTCTTCCCGTCAAGAATATGAATAGAACTTAGTTAGATCACTTTACATTTCTGCAAATTAATTTTTAATCACACACGTCTCCCCGTCCCGAAAATGATAAATAAAATAAAAAGAGGAAACCATTTTCAAGTTCAGTTTTCAACGTTTTATTTAAAATGACTGACATAACAGACACCATACTGTAGGCCTATCTGCTGCGGAAACCAGGACGAGCTATTTCGGGATCTGTTTTTCTGGGGCTCCTCAGTCTCTCATTTACCCAGCTCCTGATTAGGACACATCCTGGGGATTGTGTTTACAAACATTGACCAGACCGTTCACCAGCCCCCACCCCCCATGTTGCCCATGCTGTCCTGTGTTGCGAACTCTTTGTTTAAAACGAATTGGCCATCGGAATGTGTGGAGGAATTCTCCCAAGGGTCACATTCCACAGCTCCCCCCCCCCCCCCCCCCCCCCACTCCTGTGATCTCCCATCCCCCAGTCTGTAGGTTTGTGTTTGCATATTTCTATGCCGTAATTCCTACTGGTCCTCTCACGCACATACATTCTCCTTACAGTATACATACATAGGCTATATGAGTCCGTGTATCTACGGACCATTTGTTTTTCTTTATTAAAAAAGTAAACGGAAGAGCGTCTGAGAGGCGTTTTTGCCCTTTTGCTTGTTACCTTACTAAATGGTCTAATGGTCAGTGGAGCGAGGGGGGAGGCCCGCGAAACTCGCAGAAGTGATTTCAAAACAAAAAGCACTCGTTTGCTTGGAACAAAGAAAACGGCCAAGACACACATTGAGTCCAGAAAATGAATGTTATTAAGGGCTGTAAATATAATAAGCCTGTGTCTAAAATTGACAACAGGCTTATTATATTTACAGCCCTTAAGATACACTTTTGTGTTTAACAGCTGACCACTACCATGACATACTTTGTTTTAGTACATTTCGCATGAGAGCAAAATGTATAAATATGAGCATTACATTATATGAATATGAGAACAACATGCATGAATGTGTGAGTGACAATATATGAATGTGTGCATTGAAATATGATAATATGAGAGCAAAATGTATGAATGTGTGAGTAGTGTGTGAGAGTGAAAATGTATGTATGTAAAAGGAGAATATATGTGTGTGAGAGTGAAAATGTATGTATGTAAAAGGAGAATATATGTGTGTAGAGTGAAGATGTATGTATGTAAAAGGATAATATATGTGAGTGAAAATATGCTGCATTTTGAATGTCCGATAGTCCACCATTTCCACCGGAAATATCAAACATTTAATAAAAGTGAAAAACAATGAACAAGACTTAACGTATTCATCATAATTAATTATATTTATTTCGTTTGGATGTAGGATTTTTGACTTTGTTTAGAGCAGTGATCTTCTACTATATGAACATTTTGGACCCAAAATCACAAAAAAAAACGTAAAAACAGATTTTGAAAATGATATTATTTTTCATATGTAACACAAACATACACAACGAAACCATTTAAAAGCTGGAAATATATACATGGGATGTCACTATGATAATGTGAAAGTTTGATTGAGGTAGCATGGGATTTCATTCTGATAAGGCAAAAGTGTTATTATAAATATAATACAAATATATATATATACACATTATGTATAAAAATCAGTTTTTTCTGTCTTTATCTGTGCCACGCTTCAAAGCGGTTTCTGTCAATACGACACAGAGGGCAACATCACAGGTTCCTCCTCCTCCATGTCAAAAAACAAGCTTAAAGCTTGACTCACGTTCAGAGTTCTCTTCATCATAGTTGAATCTTCAAAACTCTAAATCTATCTAACAATATCTAAATTCTCAATGTTTGTCTGTCACTTTGCTTCAATCCAGTCTCCCGCCGTCTCTCTTCGTCTCCCGCCGCCTGTCTTCGTATATCTTCGTCTCTCTCATTTCCCGCCGTCTCTCTTCGGTTCCCGCCGTCTCTCTTCGGTTCCCGCCGTCCCTCTTCGTCTCTTTTCGTCTCGTTTGATATCACTCCGTTTACCTGATTACCTCACCCCCTCCCTGGTAAATACATCCTGTTGAGCAGAATCTACAGTTTCCAGTATTTTCCGTTTCGTAAAATTATTAAATACGGCAAAGATATTAAAATATGTGCTTCCATTATTCATACTTCTGAAATATATCTGTATTAACTTTATATCATCGTATGTCCGTGTTTATTTGTGTCTGTTTATTGGGTCTTTTTGCATGAAACAAAGACTGGCATATAGTTTCAAGCCAGTACTTTCGACAGAAATACACATATACATCCTGTTGAGCAGGATCTACAGTTTCCAGTATTTTCCGTTTCGTAAAATGATCAAATGCGGCGAATATATTCAAATATGTGCTTCCATTTTTCATACTTTTGAAATGTATTAACTTTATATCATCGTCTCTCCGTGTTTACTGGGTCTTTTTGCATGAAACAAAGACTGGGATATAGTTTCAAGCCAGTACTTTCGACAGAAACACACGGCAATGTTGTCCGGACTGTTGTTATTATGCGGCACAGGTCATGTGATCTGATCACGCCGGCGTATTTTTACAACTTGTATTTAGAAATACTCTGTTGTAATTATTGATGCATAAATGTGTTCATCCATTCAATGTGGCATCTGCTATAATGGGGTTAATGTATGATATTACTTAATAATACATACATTATAATATATGATATGATAATTATATTTTAGTTTTATTCATTTCTTATTTCATAGTTTCTCATTATTATTATTTTTTATCACTCATCTTATTTTTGATTTTATTAATCTGTGTGAATCTGTGCTGTCCTGTTTTTCACTCTCACCCTGTTGCTGTTTGAACTACTGAATTTCCCCACGGGATTAATAAAGGTCCATTTTATCTTATCTTAATGTATAAATTGATTTACTTCAATCTACTGTACTGTGTAAAAACACCCCAACAATATTACAAGAAATATACTGCATAAAGCAAACTATATACTTTATTTGATCTAAAATATTGATGTTTTTTCATTATAGTAGCTTGTGAAAACCATACAGTAACAAATAAGTGATTAAATGCTACAGTATTCAGCAAACACAACTGCAGAGCTGTAAACATTGCAAACAGTTGTCTTTGTGTATTTTGTGAATGAAGCGCCATCTCATGGTTAAATCCTGTAATTGAACAAATGGGGAAATTGGGCAACGCCCTCTAGCAATTTGGCAACACCCCCAGCCGCTGGCATCCGCTGGGCTTTTGACTGGGACACACCCACCTGAGTCTGATCTGGAGTGCTTCATCTGTACAGGAGATACTTGATGGACTCGGTAGAAATGAGTGGTTCAGCGTACTGGACCAAGGCAAAGCTTACCACCAAGGTAGCATCAGTGAAGACTCAAAGAAGTACACTGCTTTTACAACTCCATGGGGACTGTATGAATGGAATATAATTCCATTTGGCCTCACAAATACACCTGCAGCCTTCCAGCGCAGTATGGAAGAGAGCCTAGAAGGTCTCAGAGACAAAATATGCATTCCATATTTAGACGATGTTAGTCTACAGCAAAACATTTGAACAGCATGTGGAAGACTTGGGCTCTGTTCTCAGACGACAGCAAGCCTGGGGAATTAAGCTTAGACCAGATAAATGGTCAAAAATGAGGTGCGTTATGTTGGAAAAGTGATCTCTGCTGCTGGTTACAAAATGGACGAAAGGGAAGTATCTGCAGTTAGAGCACTAAAGGCTAAACCCCCCACTGACATTAAAGAGCTGCGTAAACTTCTTCGTTTCCTAGGCTATTATAGAGGCTATGTGCAATACTTCTCTCGCCATGCAAAGTGTCTGTATGACTTACTCTCAGCCAATGTAACTCCAATTCCCAATTCAAAGTGTAAGTCTCGATCCGCTAGACAGGGTCAGGCTCCCCCAAATCAGAAAATAGTTTGGTGTGACACCCACCAGAAAGCCTTAGACTATCTAGTTGATGTTTTAACTAACCCACCATAGCTTACCCCAGGTTTGAGGATCCATTTATCTTGCATGTAGATGCTTCGGAAGAGGGGCTTGGAGGAGTTCTATATCAGAGACAGGAAGGCAAACTAAGAGTTATAGTCTATGGCTCACGAACATTGACACCAGCAGAAAAAAACTATCGATTGCATTCAGGGAAACTGGAGTTTTTAGCACTGAAGTGGGCTGTAACAGACAGATTTAGAGATGATTTGTTTTATGCTCCTTCTGTTACAGTATACAGTGATAACAATCCTGTCACTTATGTCCTGAGCACAGCTAAACTGAACGCAACTGGACATCGCTGGGTGTCTGAGCTGGCTGACTTCAACATAACTCTGAAATACCGTCCAGGAAAAAGCAACACAGACGCAGACTTCTTGTCCCACATACCTGCGAGTATGGACTTCTACATGAGGGAGTGCACAGACTCAGAGCAATGCTCTCCTGAAGTGTTATGCGCAATACTTCACGCAGCTGAGACACAAAAACAGTGTGAGGTGGACTGGATCTCAGCTATAACCTGCAGCCCACATATTCAGGAGATAATCAGCCTGACATTAAAATATCGCAGCAGGAGTTACTGCAGGCCCAGTCTCAAGATCCTGCCATATCCCGTGTACTCAACCTGAAGAAGTTGGGAGACAGACCAGACAGGAAGCTCATGAACATGGAAATAGCACAAGTTAAGAAACTGCTACATGAATGGAAAAGACTAATTGTTTCAGAAGAGGGTGTGTTGAAACACAAAACTGCAACATGTACGCAAATCGTGCTTCCAGAGCAGTACAGAGGACTGGTGTACAGGTACCTTCACTGTGAAATGGGTCATTTGGGGGTGGAACGAGTTTTACGCCTCGCACGAGACAGGTTTTATTGGCCTGGGATGCAGAAAGACATTGAGTTTTTCATCACTCAGGTGTGCAAATGTAACATCCAAAAAAAAACTACAGTGCATGTCAGAGCCCCTATACCTGCAACAGCACCATTTTAAATGGTATCCATAGATTACCTTCACCTTGAAAAAAGCAGGGGAGGGTATGAATGTATTTTAGTGATAATTGATAACTTCACTAAATTTGCCCAGGCGTATCCAACCCGAAACAAATCAGGTAAAACTGCTGCTGAGAAAATCTTTAATGATTTTGCATTGAAATGTGGTTTTCCTGCTAAAATACATCATGATCAGGGTAGAGAATTTGAGAACCAGCTTTTCAGACAACTGCAGAAATACTCAGGAATCGAAAATTCAAAAACAACTCCCTACCACCCACAGGGGAACCCGGCAGAAAGATTTAACCGAACTTTGCTTTCAATGCTGCGGACTTTGGATGAAGAGAAAAGGGAAACTGGAGAGGCTATGTAACTAAAGTGGTACATGCTTACAACTGTACAACCAGTGAAGCATGGTTATTCCCCATTCTATCTGCTTTTTGGGAGAAAGCCTCGTCTGCCAATTGATTTCATCTTTTAGATAAATGAGGGGGAAGGATGTAATTCACATCATGAGTATGCTCAAAAATGGCAGCAACAAATGAAAGAGGCTTATGACATTGCATCCAAAAATATTAAAAAGACTACAGCAAGAGGGAAAAACAGCTATGATAAATGCAGTGCTTTCACCAGGCGACAGGGTCCTTGTGAGGAATATGTCTGAGCGTGGTAGACCCGGAAAGTTACTGGGAAGATAAGATACACATTGTAGTCTCTCGGAAAGGAGAAAGCAGCCCGGTCTATGAGCTAAAGCCAGAACGTGGAACAGGAAGAAATAGGATCCTCCATCGCAACATGTTGATGTCATGCAATGCTTTGCCACTTGAGGAACCAGCACAAAGCACGGTACAAACACAATCACAGAAAAAGCAAAGGAAAGCACAGCAGGATGTTGAACTATGTGTTAAACCAGGTGAAACAGAGGAGTCTGCAAGCTCAGATGAGGATGAGTATTATTGGGCTAATAGGTTGAGACATCGTCATCATCAGTCTGAAGAGCAGGATGCTTCACCTCCAGCCAGGGGCGGATCTACGGGGGGGCAACTGTAGAGCCTTGCCCCCCCCCAGCTGCCCCCCTAACTTTTGTGTCCCTAAAACTGTACTTGTAGAAACAAACCTACACTATGTCAACAAGCTTCTCAAGCAACGAAATAAGCAGTTCATGAATTAAAAGTGAATCATATTAAATATCATCTTAGGCCCGTTAAAAACGCAGCTACGGCCCTGCATTAAACTGCGGAGCGGCGTTCACACAGACCGCGGCTCACACCGCTGCAGAGAGGGAGCGAGCTGTTCCAGCACCTGAAGGTGGATCAGCTTCCCCTGGGAGCATTTCCCCTTCCACTAGTTGTGTTTTTACTAAAGACGAGAGCTTGAAACAAAGTATTAATAAAACGCTGCCGTTTGAATCGATAGCGTTTAACAGACGGTCGCTGTTTGGGGCGTTACGTTACAAAATACAGACAGCGCTAGCTGGGAGATCATTCCCTTTATTTGCTAAACTATGCGGTACTATTAAATCCACGTACATTACACATCACAGCAATGAGGCCTGATAAATTAAACCAGGATACATCCTTTACCGTCAAACTGGATCTAAACACAGCTGCCTGTGTGCGTTTGATAAATACTTTCTGATTTTATATTTATTATATGCTATGCTACTTATTAGCTACATGGCCCTAACGTGTAAAGTTATACAAGCATTTGTACCAGAGCTTTTCACAAGTAGACTCTTGCAGGCCAGAGTAGCTGGAGTGATTCAACAACAACACAAAGACATATCTGAGAAGAGATCAGGACGAACAGAAAGAGGAAAAGGAAAAGAGAGATGAGGAGACCAGGAGGGTCGGAGCAGGAGGAAGAGGAGGAGATGAAGAGACCAGGAGGGTCAGAGCAGGAGGAAGAGGAGGAGATGAAGACATTAGTGAAGAAGAAGAAATGTATGTGAGGAATAAAGATGAAGTATCAGAAAGAGGGACAGAGGCAGGGATCAGGAGGCAGAGGAGACTCCAGCTGGACCACATGGTATGTTCTTATTCTCCTTACATATTCCATCACAGCAGCACAATCTGGCGGCTCTTAGTATTGAGAAAAATTGAAATGTGTTGCTGCAGTGCACAGGTCACCTTTAGCTCTCTTAAGAGATGGGTGATGTCATTTGTGTACTTAATTATAACTAAGTACTTTTACTGTACTCACAGTAAACATAATTCTAGGGTATCATGAGTATGTTCTGCTGTTTTATACTATGTTTGAGTTTGTTGGTCTGAACACATTGTTTCTCTTGTGCATTAAGAACACTTGTGTTAGGGCATAATTTAACAATAAATAGGTTATATATACAATATCAAATACCACGTACTGTCCGTCCTCCCATGCCACCCTGGCATGACCTCTTGCCCCCCCTTTGCCACCCCATGTAAAATGTTCTAGAACCGCCACTGCCTCCAGCCTTTCCTAACACAACACATCAGCCTCAACTAGACGTTGACGCAGAGGAGTTCAGAATGGAGAATCCTGTGCAGATGTTTATGAACAATAACACTAGTGACACTCAAGAGCTAACACAAACTGTTCAGCCTGCAGACCTGCCAAATGTTCAAGAAAATGACCCTTTTGAGTTTTGACACACAACCACGCAGGTCACAGAGAGAGAAACGACCCAGAGAAACACTGACTTATGAGACATTGGGTCATCCTGTTCATCGTTTTGGAAGGCTTCACATAAACCCACTTTATGTTAATGCTCTTGCACCAGCATATGGACAATACAATGTGCCCTGGTCATCTCCACAGGTGTTTGGGACGTACATGGTTCATCCTATTCCTGTTCCTGTAGGATATTACTGAGGGGATTAATATGGACTGTCTAAAATGTGGATACAGTAACAGACTGTTTTTGAACCAACTGGTTACTGTTAAAAGTTGTGTACTATAATAGTGAAATGTGAAGGACATTTAAAAACATTTACTTGTTTTCAAGCCACTGCCATACAGTAGGTAATGTGAATGTCAATGTAATGTGTTTTGATCTGAAAGTTCGATAATCAATGTTGTGCTATGAATGTTAATGTTGAGGACAACATTTAGTTTGCAGGGGAGGAATGTCGCACCCATAAGGTTGAGATTGTCTACCTGCACATGCATGTTTATACCACAAGGGGGCAGATCATTGATTTATCCTGGAGATGAACAGAAGAAGTGTGTCGGTGTGTTGTGCTTGGAGATCGTTTGAGATGCTGACATCTTGCACATCATGTGCCTTGTGGAAGTTAATAAATGAACGTTTTCTACACCTATAATACCCTTGCGGTCTGAGGGGTGTAACATAAACAAAACTAAATAGCGAATATGTTGAAGGAAAATGATGTTTAATCACTTAAAGAAACACCCTTTGAGAGGAGGACACTGGCGGGAAAGCTGAGAGTAAAAGAGCTCGGACCTGATCAGCCTGACATAGGCAGGAGTTAAGGACAGAGGAAGGCACTATCCTGCTCTTTTTCAAGGAGCTGGTTTAGCAAGAAGGCTTGGCTAACTACCTGTAGCAACACCAGTGCTATATTTTTGCTTCCCCTGCTTCCCTTTTCAAACGTCAGGATCAGACCAGTCTATGGACCAGACCCAGCATGGATCCAGACAGATGTGAGTGACATAAAGCACATATCAGAAAAAACTAAAAAGCATGAACAAACTACAGTCCACATGGATGATGCTATGCGACTAGCCATGTTTAGGAAAGTAAACGCAGCTGTCCAATGAGGGCTACACACGCGGCTCTGTTCGGATGCTTGGCTTAGATCCAACTGCTGAAACGTGGATGGCGGGTAGCCGATGTCGAAGAGATCTTCGTCTGACTCCGGTGAGTTGATCAGCAGTCCGGGATCCATGGTAAGTTGAATGTTCTCGTGGTAGCGTTTAGCTTGTTTGAGCCGTGACGACGCGTGGCGTGAGTCACGGTCTGGCTGTCAGTCCTTGAAAGGATGGAGACATATAAATAGGGGTGGCCGTGGTTCGAGGTGGAGTTTTAGGCGTGGCCATGCTCCTGAACCTATGTTAACATTTTAACCTCATTACTCCACTTAAAGATATCTGTTCTGGACGCAGTCCTGTTGTCCAACAGATGATTAAAATAAGTATATACTTCATATTAAAGGATAAAAGACAATAACATTAATACATAGCTTCCATCATTAATTACTTCATGAATGTAGAGAAAAGTTGGACTACAACACATTGAGGTACACTTTTAGCATTCAGTTTGTTTTTATTTATATTCAACAATCATTAGTCACCAGTCACATAACTCAGCATAGTCTGAGTTATGTTATCCAAAGCTTCCTCCTAGGGTTGTATACAAATGTCCACACCAAGCTGACCTGCACAAATTCTACACTGTGATATGATACATGTAAAGCAGAAGGAGGAAACAGTGGAAGACCAGTTTTAATGTTTTAATTAATAGTTTTTCCAAAAAGCACACATTTCAGATATGTGCTGTAGTTTAACAGCTGTTAGACATTGCAGCAGTAAACTAAGCTAATTAACAAAGTGAACTGGTGTGAAAGTACATAAAATGTATCTTTGATAACAAAAAGTATTTGTATATCGTACTGGAATCCTTGAAGGCCCGAGGATCAGACTTCACACTTTAAGCTGCAAAATACAATTTTAAAAGAAAGTCAGTCACTGTGAAATCTTACAGTCTACAATAGTTGTTTTGCTGGATTTGGTTTAAGGTTACACAATTACCGCATGTATAAAAGATATCTGTAAAATAGACTGTATTTCCGCTTTATGTAAGTACAGATTGTTACCTGAAACACAAGGGTGTGTGTATTCTGTCTCAGCATGGTCACCTGAGAGGAATGAAGGAAAAAGAAGCAGAAGATAAGGAGACAATAATCTATCCAAGTACTAAATAATTAAATAAAATACTATTCTGATAATGTTCAGGTTGGAGCAGAGTGTATCAGTGTGGCCTGTAGTCTCTGTTAGGGGTTCGTAAGGATTTACTTGGCTGATAGTAGTCATAGATCTTGACCACGGCTGGCTTCATGTTCTGCACTGGGATCTCCAGTCTGAGATCCAAGCTGTGGTTGATAGGTATGTCTTTTGGTAACTGTTGGGATAAAAAGAAACAAACCATGAATAACAAATGTGAAGGGCATCATCAGTTGCTGCTCGCTGAGGATAGGATTTCTCTCACCTCCCGTATGTACACCAGAACATGATCCTCCTTTTGTTCAACGCGATCCACCAGCAGGGCTCCTTTGAGCTGTGAGGAGATGGTAATCAGCCGGGTGGCTCAACAACAGATGAAGATTTTTAAACTTCGAGCTAAAGGTGAAAGTTACTGAAATAACTCACCCTCTTCAAAGATTCTTGGTCTGGGACAAATCCAGAGAGCATTTTGATATCCAGTATCACCATGTTTGTGCTGGTCTCCTTTCCACTAAATCTGTAAGGCAAGTGCTATTCATTTGTCCCATGTCCATCCTCCAGCAGTTACATAGTTCAAGATGGTAGATGCAGAGGATTGTATCTAAGAAATGTCATGGTTCTTCTTTCGCGTGAATCTGCTTGTTGATAACTTACCGGGACTGAAGATTCAGAGTGAGTTTGGTGTTTTTGATGGCGCAGTCGAACTCTGGTCTTACATTGACACTGAGGGTTGTTGCGTCAGAAGGAGTTGGGATGTTATAGTGTTGAGACATCTGGAAAAGAGAGACACAAGGAGAACACTATTCAGTGAACCTGAATCTCGAGATTGCCTTTGCTTTAAATATATGATGTTGCTTTCTTTTTTTGGGACCTAGGTGGAAGGTAAGTTTGTATACCTGCAACGCCACGTCGAAAACACTCTGTTGGCTGCTATGTGCACGGAAACTTTGAAGGGACCTTTGTGTGGACTCCCAAAGTAACAGGAGTTAAATAAAGGTGGCTGAAATTAATTTCTACGGTATAAATGAATTTCAGCCACTTGTATTTAACTCCTGTATTTAACTGTGTTGAGCGATGAGGCTGCTAACATTACGATACAGTTTAATCAGCAGTTTTTGTTGTGGTGTATGTATTTCAAAGAGAAACAGGTACATCTGCATGACCACTGACCTGCATTGCAGCACATGCAGTGCCCTTCACCTCCAGGCTGAACTTTCCTGTCACGTCCTGCAGCAGCTTCTCCTGGTAGAGCAGTTTGTTGTTCTGGTTCACATCAAATGTCAGAGTGTCACTGGGAGACTGGACTGTCACCGTGCTTGAACCTCCTGGACTGAACACCAGAGTGGAGTAGAGAGCCAGAGCCTGAAGAGCCACCACTGTGTCCTACAACACATATACACAAATATGAAATGCTGTGTGCACCTACATTAGTGCTAATGTAAAGTTGTATTATTTTGGTTTATACATACAGTATATTTCATATGTAGGAGTTCAAATATTGGTTCATGTCGCTTTTTGGTGAAAACTATTTCTATCTTTATTATATGATTTTGAATGCTTCACTTGAACTGAAGGATTTAGTATTCCTGTTGAGCACATTTCTTTTAGCCTACAGGTATTTTGGAAATATATGGTTTTCACAAGAAGGTGATGGTTAAGAATGGTTAAGCTTGTTAGGTCAGATCAAAGTCACATATGTACATTTGAATTTAAATTAACTTTGTTTGTTCATCATTTTGATCAGGGTAGCTTATATGTTTAACTGTAAGTCCAGCTGTAAGCAGTGTGTGCTGTACCTGTGTGGAGGAGAAACCTCCGTAATAGTTCTGCTGGCCCGCCAGCCATCTAACGATGCCAGCAGCATAGCCCAAGTCTTCAGTAGTGGGAGAGGCACTGAGTTTGGCCAGCAGCACGTAGGAGCTGATCTCCACAGACAGAGAGGCTGATTTTTCTGATGCTGTCTGAGACCAGTGAAGGAAACCTCCTGAATCAGCCATCCACAAACACACAAACAGATACAAGGTAAGCTACACCACATTAGTGAATCCAGAAAGATATTTTTAAGAAAAATGACTCACCATTTTGTATTCCAACAGTGTCTAGGTGATTGAGAAGGTGAGCACGGGTCTCCATGTCGCCTGCCAGGGTGAAGACGTACGCCAGCAAAGCTGTGGTGTAGGTGTTACTGAGGTCACTGATGGACTCTTTGAGGCAAGACAGGCTCTTGTTCACCACAGGATCCTAGATCAGATTCAAATAACACAATTTTTAACAGTCAGCATGTCAAACCTGATTTAATCTATCAAAGCACCAAGTTTATTCTAGTTCATGATGCATTAACACATTTCTATATAAAGGAAAACAAATGTAAATGTAGGTGATAATATTAACAAACATCAGAAAGTATGGGCTCAGCAAGTCTTTACCAATACGACAAACCTGAATAATGGAAGGGAGAAAATACAACTTGCATCGACCAGAATGAACCAACAAATATCATTGTTTAAAGACGCCTACAATCATAAAATGTACCCAAGTTCCTAAATATATCAATAAAGACAGTCCAGTGGTCTTATGTCCCAAAACAATTTTTAGCAAGTCTTTCATTTATATCTTTCGGCAACAAATACTTGGGCGGAAAACGCTTTGTTGTACTCACTTCCACAGATGTTTTCATCTCCAAGAAGGCAGCAGTGATGTAGGCACTGAGAGTCACTTCATCAGACACACCACCCTGTAGAGGACAACCATCACACACACACACACACACACAACACACAACACACACACACACACACACACACAACACACACACACACACACACACACACACACACACACACACACACCACACACACACACACACACACACACACACACAACACACACACACACACACACACACACACACACACACCACACACACACACACCCACACACACACACACACAGATCAACACAGCACATCTAACACCCAGGGTCGGACTCACGGAAGTTAACTTAAGAACTGCTTACGAGCAGTGTACAAATGTCAATACACATTTTGTGAAACCGGTCCCTAGGCTAGCATTAGTTACTACTGAGCCATCTTTGAAAGTCCTGATGGTGTATTTGCATTTAAATAGAGCAGCATGTGGTTTAGTGAAAACAAAAATGTATAACATTCTTAAGTTTCAGTTATTAACAGGTATTTTCATGAGAAGAACGACTTTGATTACCTTCATTCTGTTGTTAAACAGCTTTCCTGACTGTTCAAAACAGCCATTTTCTCGTTGTTTCCATTGGAGCCAAATCTTAGACTCTTCCATCTTTGCTGGGTCAATATAGACAAAAGACTGTGCTTTGGCAAATGATCTCACCACAAAAGCAGTCAGCCTGAGGATATTAAAACAAAGTTATATGTGACTGACATAATTAAACAATCATGATCTGTGTAATGTCTCAAGATAATCACAACAATATACAAATCATGCGATTCTATTTTATGCATTAATTAGAAAGACTTGAACTTGCGTGTGTTCACATAGCACATTAGTGGTTTTATTGTGAAGAACTTATGAGTAATAAAATAAAATGTCTAAGTACTTCTACATCATCTACTCTGTTAGCAATAGTGGTAAACTGTATGTCTTGGTGTGACATGGTAATATTGCACAGCATGTACATATCATTATTTGGGTTGATGATCGATCAGTAGTTCTATTTCGTATATGGCTTCGCCCAGGCCCGGACTGGCCATCGGGAGGACCGGGAGGTTTCCCGATGGCCTGGCCTGCTGGCCTGAGGAATCTTTTTTTTTATGTATTGTGAACGCAACGCTGCGCAAATGTGGGTCTGACTCTGCCTCACAGAGGGTGACTGGCTGTCTACATGATGTGGCCTGCCGACATGGCCACTTTCATACAGATCATACACTAATGCCCTCGATTGGTCTCTGTGTGTCATTCAAGCTCGGGAGGGTGTGTATGTGTGGCGCGAGAGAGAGAGAAAGCGCGCCCACCGGTTACGTGTATTGTTGTTGTTAGCATCTGGTGATAGCTAGCTGCGCTAGCGGATATAATGAGCTGTCAACAAGGTGGGGGGAGAGTCCTCTGCTGTCAGACTGAGAGACTGATAACTACAGCTCAGGTGAGGTAAATGACTGAGTGTTTAGATAGTTAACTTTGTCTAAGTTCTCAGTGGGTCTCAAACGGTTTGGTCACCATTTATGTAAACACATATTTCCATTTGAAGGGGGAGTGATTAGTAAATTATGCATGAATAATAAATAAAAAAATGTTAACTAGGTGAAAAAAGGTAAGATAAACTTTAAAAACTTGTTGAGAGCTAAAACTAGTCTTTGCTGCTGCCTCAAAGAGGAGCAGGGGGGAGAGGGGGGAGACGGGTGAGGCTGGTTCAGGAGCCCAGACACGCTCACAACTATAAATGAACCAAAAACAAATAAATAAACAAGTTTCAATGTTTTTTCATATTGGATATGCTATGTTATTGGTTATGGCCATGTTCTTATGATTTTATGATTATTTAAATGTATACAGAAATGTTTCATATGGATGTAGTCTCTTTATTTCCCCCTCAAAGTGCACCAGATTGATGCATTTAAGTGCAACACTTAAAAAAAAATCTTACCGGGGGAGCATGTCCCCGGACCCCCCTAGAGGATTCGAGGTCCACCTTCACTTAAAATATGTTCACATGGATAGGTTCCTAAATAGATTTGCACTTTTAAAAAAAATAGTAACCCATGTCCATATGTTTATTCTGGGTAGTAGATTTAAAGTTTAGGGCTATCACTATGGGCAGCAATGCTGTAAATATTGACAAATAAATCCAGGAAAATGGCACAAAAGAAAACTGGTAGTGGCCTGGCTGGGTGTATAATTCCCGGCCTGACTTATTGTCCCAGTCCGGCCCTGGCTTCGCCCTCTAAGGCTATCGCTATTGGGTTATTCCTCTGCGCCCCCGCGCAGCACTGAAACACTTGTAGTCCACGCCCACCCGCTAGGTGGGCCCCACCCTCGGGCTTCCTTCCGGTATAAATAGGAAGGAGGCCCGGCAATCTGCTCCCTCTTTTCTTCAGCAAACCAGCATAGTTACTGAAGCACAGCCTACCTGGGGTCAGAGCACGCATACGCGGCTCTAAAACAGCAGGTAGCATGCACACACTGCGCTCGTCTCCCCTCGGGCGACAGGAAGCGGAGAGCGGACGCTCTTGCTGCTGTGGCCGAGGAGGACGATTGGTCCGTTCAGGCTTACGAGCCCGCGGACAGGGCCGAGTGTCCCTGGGGCCGAGTGTCCCTGGGGCCGAGTGCCGGGCAGGAGTCCCAGGAAAAAGGCAACTCCTGCCCCGTCTCCCTCCACAGTTCGGTTATCCCCTCCCTCCTCTCCCCCGGACGGGGGAGACAGAGTCGGAGCAGGGTGCCAGCTTGGTGGCCGAACATGCTTTCCCCCTCTCCGTCACCACAGCGCGGCGGCGAATAACATTGCGCGGCTCTCCAACTCGGTGGGGACACTGGTAGAGCGGTCCACCACCGAGGCAGAGGAAATCAGCAAGGCGGCCAGCACGGTGCGTCCGTCGCTGTCTCCCAGGTGACGATTTCCGCGTGGGTGACACAGATCCAGCACCTCTCCGTGACGTAGCTGCTCGGCGTTGGCGTCAGCTGGTCACGTGGTGATCCCCTTGGGTCTCTTCCAACAGGGGGACACTCCAGAGGTGGTTCATTCGCTGCAGAAGCCTGCTGTTTTTAACCTATTGGTTTATAAACTGCAGAGTTCGCGGCATTCCTCTGTCCCAGATATGCCTCCTACACACGGTCATAATAAATCCACGAGCACCGTTATAACGCCTCGTGTGGACAGCATACACACACCTCTCATCCTCTGGGCGTGTACGTGCCTCATGATGAGAGACGGAGTGAAATGCAGCGTGTGGAATCTCCCTCGCAGCCCTTTTGCCTCACAGGCAGCGGCGGCGATGGCGTGGCACGTCACCATGACGACCATTACGGCACATCACAGAGAAGCCTCTCCCCCCAGCAGTTCCATGGGATACAAGAAACACCGTCTTCTTGCCTAAGGTCATCACAACTCTTTTAGGTCAAGAGTGATCACCCTGGCTGGCTTATTCCCCCCTCCTTACAGGTCGGAGGAAGAAGCCACGTCTCATCTCCTCTGTCCTGTGCGCGCGCTGTCCTGCTATGTGGCGCGCACGGCGGCCTGGCGCCGTTCTCAGCGCCTGTTTGTGCACTATAGAGAGCGCTCGATCGGGCAACCTCTGTCTGCACAACGGCTGTCACACTGGCTGTGTAAGGCTGTGTCACAGGCATATGTCTCCTCTGGGGTGGAGCCCCCGGAGAGTATCAAGGCGCACTCCACCAGAGGACTTTCCTCCTCCACGGCGTTGCACGGAGGAATGTCAGTGGAAGATATTTGCACGGCTGCATCTTGGTCTTCCCCCTGTTCATTTATTCAATTTTATTTGAGGGAGGTCTCCCATTCCTCTCTGACGCACCCTGTACTGGGTGTCCTGTCGGAGTGAGTGACGTCAGGGATCCAGCGGTGCGCCTCTCTCCTGCCTCTCGGCACGCGGAGAGCGGCCCTTTTCCCCTCGTATGAGAGGGATGTTCCCTTTACTCTGACACACTTCGTACGGAGTGCCTGGTCAGAGTGAGTGACGTCAGGGATCCAGCTGTGCGCTCTCCTACCTGTCTAACACGGAGAGAGCGGCTGTTCCCCCTCTATGATCGCAGGACAAGGTGGGACCTTCGTCTCTACTTTCTCACAGCGGTGAGAAAGTAGAGACGGGAAAATAGGCATGTTTTGCTATGTTCCAGGGACGGTGATGCGCCATTACGCATGGCACAACAGGCAGGGGGGTGTTATTGAGCAGGTGTGTCTGTGCTTCTAGTGCCGGGCGGACCCAGTGGGGCGCAGACTACATCATGCTTCGCCCTTAACCCAATAGCGATAGCCTTAGAGGGCGAAGCCATATACGAAATAGAACTGAGGTTACCTACTGTAACCCCAGCTTCTATGAGTAAATGGCGCAGCCCTCTAAGCGCTGGGCCCCACTGGCTCTACGAATAGCTGAAGAAAAGTTATTTTGTATGGGAGCAGATTGCCGGGCCTCCTTCCTATTTATACCGGAAGGAAGCCTGAGGGTGGGGCCCACCTAGCGGGTGGGCGTGGACTACAAGTGTTTCAGTGCTGCGCGGGGGCGCAGATGGATAACCCAATAACGATAGCCTTAGAGGGCTGCGCCATATACTCATAGAAGCTGGGTTACAGTAGGTAACCTCAGTTTTCTCACCAAGTGTTCCCAGTTCCTGTTCCAAATGTGCTGTATGCACCATCATCATGTTTGTAGTTCAGCTGTCTCTGGTAGCCTGTATCACAAAAGTGTCAAATTACAAAAGGGTTTTGCTAAATTAATGAATGAAGTAACACTTTAAAGCTTGTGATCAACCTGGAAACCTTAAAGGGATTCAAATAAAGAACGCAAATTAATCACATTACCAAGTTTGACCGAAACTTCCTCTCATATATTCAGGATGTTTACCATTATTTGCATAGCAGGGAAAAGGCAGAAAAAAGGGATGAATCGGCACGGGCTACATAATCATGCAACACTCTTTCTGATACTGGTTGCATTTTTGTGTGCCAGAATGTTACTCATGCTACATTTGACATATTTCACCAGAGACTCACCACTGGTCAGGAAGTTGGTAGCCTTGTCCTTGATGGCTGGGGTCAGCTGCTGAGTGTTTTTCAGGTACTGGAGGATGTAGATGTTGGGGGCCAAGAGCGCCATGTTCTGCTCACCACATCCATACGGCATCTGCAGCAGCCCATCCAGGTTGTTTAGAGCCCTGCCCAGAATGTCACCTGCACAAAAACAATGAAGCTAATACTCGAAAATGTAACTCAAAATACAACAAAAACAACTCAACAGAAATTAATGTGTTACCCAAGACTGATAGCGAAGCTCGGGCAGATCCAAGAATGACGTTCTCAGGCAGCTGTATTTCTATTTCCTCTTTCAAAGCCTCTCCTGTGTGAAGACAAGATACAGTCAGCTCAGCACTCAAACAAAGATAGATTTCACGGATGGTTAATGGATCATCGATTGAAACAGGACTGAGAATAAGAATTAGGTGTTCTTCCATCAGGTTGATAACATTTAAATAATGACCTTTTATGAATCTGTGACTCATTGACAAATAAGTTAAGTGCTACCCACAGGTAGTGAATGTATCTATTCTATGTGACTGACCTGCTCCATCAAAATCAGTCACATCAACATCAGCGGCTTATTGTTCTGAGATTCATCTGTGTGTTGTGTGTATTTTCTGAGGCAACACACAGCGCCTGTTGTACTGTAATACCTCTGCACGAGGTTTTGGACATAAATCCACGATTAACTTGGTATTCGCCAGACTGATTTAGATAAGAGGGTCACATATCCTTGATGGGAAATCTCCTAACTTATCATAATTGGTTGTTATTTTTCTGAACAAACTGACCTTTTGGGCAGAGAAGCCAGTTGTAGGTCTTGGACATCTCAGTTCCTTCAGCCTGAAAGAAAAATATATAATGCGAGTTCCAGAGTTTCTTTCTAGTTAATGGATGAACTTATACTTTATCATTTTGTTTAAACGTCCTGACCTTGACTATGAGAGAACGTTTGACCACGTCGATACGACCCCTTTCTGGCACGCTCACAATCTCATTGTCACATGAAGCTTGGGATGCCACAGCCTCAGCAGTCACTGACACATTCATAACCCCTACAAGAGAACAACAAACAAGATGTGACACTTGATCAATCAATTGTGTTATTTTATTAATAATAGTGTATAAAACATTCTGTCACTAAGTTGGATCTTAATGATGTCACAAAGGTAAAAAAAAAGGTTTAATCTACCTTGGCACACTTTAACATTTCACATCAGTAGAAAAATCTTCTCTCACCTAAAGCTGAGGGGGCCATGGTCCAGCTGAGGGTCTTGCGCTCACCACCACACAAACAGGATGTGTACTGGTCACCAGAGAGGGGGGTAAGGGTGTAATCTAAGGAGGGGGTTGGAGCCACAGTAACCTGTTCAAGAGAGACAGCAATATATTTTAGAAAATGTAGATTTATAGCAAAATAAATTATTCTTAACACCCAGAAATGGGTTTGAAAGATGTCTTCACTTGGTCCACGACCATTTCTGAACTTCGCCTTTTATTAGCTCTCAACTAAACTAATAAACTCTTCTGAGTAGACTTCAGCCTCCTTACCATCTTCATCCTTGATGACATAAGTGCAGCCTTTGACTCAATTCAACAATATGTACAATTCCATCCTCCTCTCACACCATCGACATAACTGCCTTCTCCTGTTTTACATAATTTCGCTACACCAAAATCCGTAAATAACTGCCATTCCCCCACTGCCCAACTCCCTCATGGTGTCCCCCAGGGTTCAGTCCTCGCTCCCCTCATTTTTGTCCTGTATATCCTTCCCCTAGGAAGCATCCTCCGTCAACATGGCATCTATATCAAAAAACTTCCCAAATTCCCTCACCCACTATGCCCAGTCATTTTCACTGAACATCTCATTCTCATCGCCCTCTGCACAACTATTGCATCATCTTCGACCCCACCTTCTCATTCCTACCATATCAGCAAAACTGCTTTTTTTCCATCTGAAGAACATTGCTGTTCTTCTTACACTCCCTATCCTTGCCCTCATCCAGGGGCGGATCTAGACAGATATTCATGGGGTGGCAAGAGGGTGGCAGGAGATTTTGAGGGGTGGCATCCCCTGACAGAAGTATATGCTGATTTAAATCGCAATCATATCAATCAATTAGGGGTGTAACGGTACACGTACCCGTACTGAAATTATTCGGTACGGGCCCTTCGGTTCGGTACACGTGTGTACCGAACGAATATAGCGTTAAACGTAAAAAATTGAGAACATGAACAACTTTCTGGAAGTAATCTCAGGTATATATCATAGAGCGACAAAGTCATTTCATTGGACGAGAGGCATACTATGAGAGCTGGTCACAGGGATGCGTTCAAATGTAGTCAGTAATTTGAGGAACTGGCGAAATGGCGAACGCAGATAAAGTTGAGCTGAAAATCCTCCAGCATCATTGAAGTCTCCGGTTTGGGAACATTTTGGTTTCGCAGTTACGTACAAGGATGACGGACAAAGACAGGTGGACCGAACCAAAGCTGTTTGTCGGCATTGTTCAACTAACATTGGTTACGCGGCTGGCAATACATCACACTCATTTGAAAAGGCATCACCCGAATGTGAATATCACCGGTACCAAAATAAAAAAGACTGAAGTGCAAACCCAACTCCCACTAGCATTTAAGCCTCCACCACTCGCAGAAAGTTCAGACCGAGCCAAAGCTATTACAAACGCCAAATATCCTTATGTTGCCATGTTAGCAAAGCGCTACCTGGCTGTATCTGCTGCCACTGTCCCTAGAGAGGGTGTTCTCCACAGCAGGAGACATTGTTAGTGCCAGCAGATCTGCCCTTTCAGCAAGCAATATGGACAAGTTCATCTTTCTTTAAATAACAAAATACAATGACAAGCAAGTCCTAATGTCAAGCTGGCTGCTTAGGTACTAGTACAGTTCAAATACAGATTATTTCAGTTCATCGAAATGCTGCACCTTAATGTTTATTTTACTATATTTTGTATTTATTTGAATACATTATTCACAGTTTAATAATAATTTAAAAAAAATATGTAATGTTTTTGTGATAATTTTTTCTGCTGTACCGAAAACGTAACGAACCAAACCGTGACCTAAAAACGAGGTACGTACCGAACCGAAATGTTTGTGAACCGTTACACCCCTACAAACAATGTTAACTTAGAAAGCCACAATATTAATATTGTAACTCAATCACATAGGTGATATTATTGTGGCACATCAGTAAAGCCTTACATATAAGGTGGCAGACGTAATTTAATGAATTTTAACTGAACAATAACTGAATGAGTTTGTCTCACTCTTAGACCAGCAGGGATACCAAATCTATGCAGACTGCTGCAATAAGTACATTAATTAACTGTCTCATTGATGTTTGTCTGAATGAATATGATACTATTAACAATCATATTATTCCTATCAGCTGTCAATCACTGTTAATAAATAATAACAATAATAGATTTAATTTGTTAGTGTTTTTACAGGTGCTCAAAGACGCTTTACAGATATAGTGAAGAACTGTTATGATTCACATATTCATTTATTATTGAATAAACTATATTTTTTGGAGGAGTTAATGATGAATGTTCATCAAGATGCTTGCTCACCCTCCTTCAAATTTGAAAAACAAGTAATTATATCATTATTGATATTGTGGTGACCACCTATTAATACACTGGGACATAATTCATACATGGAACTACAGTTGGGGCTATTGTTCCCACACGGACATGTTAAGTGTTTACTATGTTGTGTGCCCTCCTGACTTCACTCTCTTGTCGACCCGGGCTGCGACCCGACAACATGTCCTTTGCAGCTTGTGAATAAATCTCTATTCTTGCACCTTCCTTGCACCGCCTCTGACTCCATATCTCTCGGCACTACACTGGTGACCCCGACAGCGTCTTGAGAAGTTTCCGAGACGGACCCGAACACGGCAAAGGAAACTCAGGTTTCTTTCTCGAAATGCCGGGGATTGATTGGAGACGTCCATGGCTGCCACCGGCGCGCGGACTGAGGCTCGGTGCGCGCCCCGCGGAATGGCTGGGGACGTTGCTCGCCATTCCCGCATCGGCCTTCCGGCTACAGGGAGACCATGCACGACCTGCTGGGTCGACCAGCAACCCGATTGCTGCCTCGTGGGCTTGTTACTTCGGGGCGTGCGGCTGCACGTCCCAGCTGCGCTGGTTGACGGCAGCATAGCGGCTAACCACGTGGGGCTAACGACGGCTAGTGCTAACGGCTATCAGCCCTTTTGATTTTTTTTTCTGGTGCCGGAGAGGAGGTTCGACCAGCCGGTTGACCTCATGTGGACACTCTCACATTTTTCACCACCTCCACGGCGGTTCCAGACGCCACTCACGTTTTCATCGACGCCTGGGTGGTGCACTCCTGGACCCCGTCTCGCCTCGACGGTTTTGGACGTCGCCCATGCTGCCATCGGCCCGTGGGTGGCGCGCTCCGGAGCCTGTCTGGCCTCTCCTGCCTTCCGGGGATATCTAGACGCCACTCACGTTCATCGGCGCCTGGGTGGCGCACTCCTGGACCCCCTCTCGCCTCGACAGTTCCGGACGTCGCCCATGCTCCATCGGCCCATGGGTGGCGCGCTCCGGGACTCTGTCTGGCCTCTCCTGCTTCCCGGGGATGCCTCAGCGCCTGCTGAGGACTTCATGCCCGCCGCCGCGGCACGTCTGCCTGCGGCCGGGTTGCTCTCCTGCTTCCCGGGGATACCTCGACACCTGCCGAGGACTTCGTGCCCGCCGCCGTTGCACGTCTGCCTGCGGCCGGGTTGCGCTACTTCCTCCCGGGGGGACTGCTCCTCTCTTCCGGGGATACCTCGACGCCTGCCGAGGACTTCGTGCCCGCCGCCGTTGTGCGTCTGCCTGCGGCCGGGTTGCGCTCTTTCCTGCTGGGTTCTCCGCGACACCTACTGCGGCCCCTTTACGACGGCCCGCCCCCGGTGTGGGTGCCCTCGCCCTCGTTAGGGCCCCTGCCCTCTCCTGCGGCCCCCTTTCGTGGCCCGTTCCATGGCCCGGTCCTCACCTGCGGCCCCACCCTCCTCGGCCCCTGTGGTGCTTCCTCCACGGACGCGAGGATTTTTTTTTGCCATGTTTGAATTCTGGGGGGGCTTGTGTGGTGACCACCTATTAATACACTGGGACATAATTCATACATGGAACTACAGTTGGGGCTATTGTTCCCACACGGACATGTTATGTGTTTACTATGTTGTGTGCCCTCCTGACTTCACTCTCTTGTCGACCCGGGCTGCGACCCGACAACATGTCCTTTGCAGCTTGTGATTACATCTCTATTCTTGCACCTTCCTTGCACCGCCTCTGACTCCATATCTCTCGGCACTACAATATACAGTTACAACCTTGACTTTACATCAGAAAGAACAAACATTAAAGAAGTGACTAACTGCATCAGTTAGGGTTAAAAAACGTGTATTCAGCTAAAACATCGCTGCAGTTATTATCCAGTGGAAGGTCCTTCTTACTTACTTACTGGCCTAGTTAAATCAAAGTGGTTACTTTCTGTAGGCTGGGCAGTGTAGTTTTACACACCGTCTTATTTTACTTTCTCAGGACTTAAAACTGTTTTTTGGGGGCAGACCCCCACAAAGAAAAAAATATATACACGCATACAAGGTCATCATCTTAACAGTTTGTTATTCTCATCGACTCATCCGTGAGCAGAGCATCAAGTTGGCATATCTATTACAGCTGAATGCGGCAATTACTATTTTGTTCAGCAAAACGCCTCACAAACTTATTAAGATCAACAGCTGTAGTGTGTTTTGATTCAATGCTGAGTACAGCCAAACTTGACATTCTCTTCTCTGTCATTGGAGACCGCAACTACCTCATTCCTTCAGTGCTTGGGTCCGAAAAGCTTCTCGTTTTGCGCCGTCCCCCCATTCAAGTAAATTCGCCACCAGTCATATTTCCACTATCGCGCCAGCACCGGGGGAGGGGTTACATCTTGTGCTGCATTCACTTGCACTCGGACATTAGAGACTTTCTCTCATAAATGTCCGATGAGCCACAACTTTTCTTTCAAAACAAAGATGCCAACTGGGGTGGCAGCTGGGGTGGCAAGGCTATTGTTTAGGGTGGCAGTTGCCACCCATGCCACCCCGGTAGATCCGCCCCTGCCCTCATCATTACCAGACAAGACTTCTTCATTAGAATACTCTAAGGCTGCAGCCACACGAGGACAAAAACGGCCGTTTGCGTTACTGTTTAGTGTCATATAGACCATTCGGCCACACGAGGACGACCGCATACGGCACTAAACGACTGAGGAAACGATAACGGGTCCCAAGGTGGATAGAACGGCATACGCAACGCTCTGGGGGTCAAACAGCACCGTGTGTGCGCCCTTTACGATCATTTTCTGATAATGATTGCGCAATAGCCCCGCCTCTCCCCACCTCTGCTGCTCACCCCCGCGTCAAAGTAAACTGCACACTGAATTCAGATTATTTATCTTTCTCTCGATATGGACATTCCGCTACTGGCTATCAACGGTATGATCAGAGTTGGGTGTAACGCGTTACTGTAATAATATTACTTTTGTCGGTAACGGAGTAGTGTAACGCGTTACTTTTATAATTTAGTAATCACACTACAGTTACTAACATTGCCCCGCCACACGTTACTTCGTTACTTTTATAAAATCAGTCATAATCACACTGACAGACAAGAGGGGTTTCCGCCGCAGCCCGCAGGTTTATATGTACGTAATCTGCATCCACATCTCCACGTGCAGTGCTGCATAAACATGGCTGAGTCAGCGATAACTTTCGAGGGGTGGAGGTATGCCCATTATTTTGAGTTCGTCCGAAGAATAGACAGGAATGTGACGGTGAGGTGCAAACTGTGTCCAGGCCAGAAGCTGTTATCCACTGCTGTAAACACCACGTCAAACCGCAACAAACACCTGCAAAGAACACATGCTAAGGTGAAGCTAATAGCTAAGGACCTCCGAACCCAGAGTGAGGATGTTGTGAGTGCACCGCCGCCGACTCCGAAGCAGCAAAATTTAGAATTTGGAGGACCGGTAACCAAAGCAGAGATGGACAGGCTTGTAGCATCCTTCATAGTAGAGGAAATGTTGCCCATTTGCACGATGGAATCACCATCGTTCAGAGATATACTGCACAAAATACAGATAGCAGGAGACAGAGGACAGCCATGGTCAGATAGGAAAACATTCAGGAGCTATCTGGATCAGTATTATGCAACAATGGAAACTGAACTAAAGAGAACATTTGAAACTTTAGCAGTCTGCGTGATCTGCCTATAGGGAGGGGAGGGGCGGGCCGGCCGTGCGAGTAAAGTAACGAGTTACTTGTAGAGAATAACGAAGTAGTGTAATATATTACTTTTTTTTTAAAGTAATATGTAATATATTACTTTTTTTTAGTAACGACCCCATCTCTGGGTATGATGCACAAATAAATTGTCCGTTGACATTTTGAGGGGAGGATCTGTACAGGCAAAGCTGGAAGGAACCTACCGGAACAAGACAGTTTATCAAGAGACAGAATATTTTCTGTGCTCGGACTTCACAAGTTCAATGTTTGGAGGGTGAAATGTTGGACCTTTTCTCATGCTTCCTTATAGAAAGCAGCTACCTAGCTATTTACTTACTTTTATTGCACTGTGGTAACGACTTTGGTGCAAGTAAAACACGAGTTACCATGATGCAGCTGGTCAGGTAATTGAAGACGGTTGCCTTCAGTTCAAAGTGCTCCCCTCGGATGATGGAGTAGGGCAGGCTGAGCTCGAGGAAGAAGGGCTGGAAGACAGTGATCTCTTTACGAGGAGCCAAGCCAAAACCTTGAGAGGACAAACAGAATGCCTCCGTCTCCCAGGTGGTGATGGTGTCTGGGACTGTGACGGACACATCCTTCGCTCCAGACTTTCTGGATCAGCAGAAGCACACAAACAGATTCCGTGACCTTGAGAAATATACTTAAATACTAACTTACATATGTGAAATTGTTTTATTTCCTTGATTTTTGAGATCTCAAAAACTTAGAAACGATTACTTGGTTCAGTCTTGCTAAATCAATTCTGGCAATATTCTAAATAAAGAACCATAACCCTAAAAATGATGCACACTAGCCCAAAATATTTCCGCACATATCGTCATTATAAAAGAAAGGTCTCTAAAATGATGAATATACGTTTCATAGAATCACAAATACCCTTTAATTTCCCTTCAAGCCAACATGTTAAACATGACTAGATGAGCAGCGTCATTAAGGAATTTTCTTGCTATTCATGTGTGCTAGGAGTCTGGTCTACATACATATCTGGTTTAAATTATTATATTTACTCAATTCTTTATTGCATATTCTTACCCAACTTCCAACAGGTCCCATATCCAGGTCTCAGGGAAGAAAGTTCGAACGGTCTCAATTGGTGAATCATCAGGAGAATTGTTTGCAACAGGCGCTGAATCTAATTGCCTTTCCATACTGGCTACTACAGGACTATCGTCATAACCTTGACGCATACCTAAAAAAATCAAAAAAGGAATCCAACAAAAGCAGGAGAAAACATGGTAACCTGTTTGATTGCTGGTAAATGTTAAGTATGTGTCACTCAATAGAACAAGAAAAGCAATTACCATAGCCATGGCCCTGGTGGTATTCTCTTCCTCTGTACTTGAGACATGTCGGCACTCTAATAACCAGGTTTGTTGCCATCTTCATACCTACATTCTAAATACATGAATACAGGAATCACTGAAAAGTTTATAAAAAATGGGCTACAGCAACATATATTGCTATATTAAACATCATTGTTTGTGGAGTTAGTACCTGGAAAACTGTATGAGCATCATCTCTCTGGTTTCCATCGGGAAATGGCATAGCGTATCTTCTGGGTCTCACGAGCAAGCATTCTACACGATCTTCAACATTATATGGAACATATGTTGCTTTTCTGACAGGCAACAAGTTGAATATCTGAGAAGAAAGGTATGGTTCACCACTATATTCTCACAAGATTTTTATTGTTTTTATGACCATCTGACAATTGAGAAACTGCGGATTACTGAGATGCATTTAACCCTTATGTTGTGTTGGGGTCTCCCGTGACCCGTTTCAAGTTAACATTATATAATACCTACGCTCTAGTTTTTTTAAATCGGAACAAGGCTTCAAGATACCCTCCACAATAGCTATATAAACACTACAAAACTGATTTTGACAATTTTAGCCAAGTTTGAAGGTCTCTAAAAAAAGTGTATATTTTGGTGTTCGGGTCTAGGAAGACCCAGCAGCAGGGTGCGAACTGGAGGGGAGCAGGGGGAGCTATAGCTCCCCTAGTGGTGACATGAGCTCCCCTGGGAACATGGTTTGTGAAATTTGGGGGGAGCTCTCTAAAATACTGATATGATGACCAAATAAATTCCATTTTGGGCATGTTTTTTTTTTTCAAAGGTGTAAAATAAGTGAAATAAAATTATATTTAGAGTTTATGATTCATGAAAAAAGTGTCGCCTGCTTGCACGCTGCCCGCAGCTCCACCCACTACCCACTCACTCACAAGCTCGTTTAGTTAGCACTGCATGTTTACCAGGCATTGTTGCTGCTGCTGCCATGTCGAAAAGAAAAAAACAACTTACCTTGGGCAATTTCTTTAAAAATAAATAAATCCCGGCTCCCCCGGAGACCGTGGTATAGTTCGCACACTGCCCAGCAGCATTGTTGGGGGTGACTCGGGGTCAAATTTGGCCCAATCAAGAATCATCTTTGACTTTGGACACCCCACCCCCACCCCCTTCATCCACTGTAACAATAATTTAAAACTTTTTTTGGGGAGATTGTATTCTAATATTAGTCTATTATAGTCAGATAACGTAAAGATCCACTGTCTTCACTATAGTGAATATAATGAGTGCATTGAATCACATGTTTTACTTAAATATGTGGTGCAATGTTTTTTGGGGCCATAAAATGCAATTACAACAGGATTGTACGGTTATGAATGCATAATAAGTTAGTTACGATGTAGTTAAAACAATATTGGATGATAGTCATTATTTTTGAGTGTTTTGGACTGAGATAAATCATGGGTCGAAATTGACCCGCGAACACCATGAACGGTAATAGTTTTTGAACACAACACAAGGGTTAACAGAAAGTTGGTAACAATATGTAACTGGTAGAATAATAGAATAAAGAATGATTGACCACGATACAAGGAAATATCAGAAAAATCTTGAACCTCTGCATAACGAATGCAAATTAAGGAAAATAAAATGCTGAGGTAACATTAACTTTGTATCTATTTGTGGTTGATTCTAGCAGGTACCTTGTCTGCATCCAGAGTTTTCCATGGCTCCTTGATGAGGACGCTCTGGTCGACAGCGCTGATACCACACAGAGAGTCTGGTAGGGCCTTCACCTGCAGGATGGTCTGCTCTCCGGGGACGGCCAAGGATGGAGAGAACTCCAGCGACACCTTACATATAAAAAACATCTCACCTGAGACTTCAGTGGCGGCAGAGAACCTCAAATGTTTTGAACTTGACAAAAATGTGTAGTTTACCTTTACTTTTCTCCATGCTCTGGTTCTGAGGGGAATGGCCCCATGCCAGAGCCGCACATAGCAACATTGCTAGCATTTTCTCTTTAGTGGACTGACATGGCCTTGCTGTTGGTCCTACCAACGCTTAATAAATTACATATATTTTCTTTGAAGTGGTTCCATGGCCAGTTCAGAGCATGTGCCTGATTGCAAATCAGTTTTTCCACTGCAACTACGCCAGCTCTCGGCCTTTGAAACTGGTTCACATATCTGACCAACAATCTGCTATGCTGGAACCGAGAACCACATCCATGTGGCTATGCCACGCTTACATCATCTGTGTAATATCAGATACAAGTGTTTGTGGTGCTATGTTGCCAAACATTGTACATTAAAACTGAACAAAAATAATAATTCATGGGGATATATGCATCAGGGGACCTTGCTTGTGTGACAGACAGCAAATTACTACTTTCCAGTGGCAGCTGCCCCAAGCAAACGAGGGCAAAATGCCTGTGGAGTGCAAGCGGTGTACCATTCCAGCGTTCGGAAAATTGCTGCTAAATTATAGTAGCAAACAATTTAAAACATAATTCTGGAGATGAGCTTGAGAAATTATTCTTCAATTCAATCTGGCTTCGTAAAAATAACAGCAACATGGGCAGGGTCGGATTGGGACACTTCATTTTACCGGGAAATTATGAGGTAGAGCTTGACGCTCGTGAATTCTCAACAGCGGGGGGTGGGGGGGGGCGAGCTCGACGCTCATGAACTGTCAACGGGGGGGGTGGAGCAAACGGAGCCGGCCGGCAATGGCCCGGCAATGACCCACCGAAGGCAACGGCCCACCGAAGGCAACGGCCCACCAAAGGCAGGAAAAGTCCCAACTCCCCTGATGGCCAATCCGAGCCTGAACTTGGGCATGGGTGGGTTTTCAGGTTTTGTTGATATTGTCACTCCCCAATCACTGCTCTGCTAAGGTTATTGGCTTTCTTTTGGGAAGTGACAAGGTGGTGGGCTGGAAGCCAGAAATCAATGCTGCACTTATTATACATAACAATCCATTCCTTGTAAATTGGCTGAACTTAACACTGATTTTCACGCCATGGCTTTAGAGAAACATCATTTCTTTACCCACAAAATGAACTATCTTTTGTCTTGTGTGTAAGTATAGCAAGGACTGCACCTGGATTATAAATCCTTAATAGTGCTTAATAAGGTTTAAGGTAATCGCTGTAAAGAGATATTTGCATATGAGCGCAGAAGGATTATGCTTTTAGTCCAGTTCACAGTCCATTTGAAGACCGTTTGTAACCTAGTAGTATTGACAAATCAGGTTTGAGCAATTTGTTAGTCGAACAGACTTTGGCAGGTGGAAGAGTCCACATGGATAACAAAAGAGGTGTTGCAAAATGGGCCTAAAGAGTTATAACCAATGGTTTTGAGATTGTTAACTTGATAGCTAGTGTGATATTTTTTATTTCTCCAAAAATTGACTTTGATTGTACACTTGCATCTGAAAATAACAGAAACTTCTGAAACTGACCTTGTTACTGAAGCATTTCTCAATGGAGAAGTCGGCGCTGTTGGCGATCACAGTTTCACTGGGGAGGATGGCGTAAATTATAACCTGGATATCTGGAGCCATGTCTGGAGACACTGCCAGCTTAAAGGACATCTGGCCCTCATTCACTGAAACACAACCAAACTGTTATGAACCACAATCATTCATCATATGATTTTTTTGGCAATGCTTATTAAAAGGGAGATTTTTAAGATGTCATTCTTTACTCACCTGATTGATCTTCCACATCAATGCGGTTATGTCCTTGCATGACAATGGCACCTCTCGATAAGACCTGGGGAATTTCAGAAAATTGTCACAAAGAACTAGATTTGTACCACAAAGCATGGCTGGTAGTGTTAGCTCTGACTTTTTTTTTGGTCCAGACAGCTTTAATTAAACTGACAGAAAAGCAATGATGAGGAATGTAGGGACTCTTCACAGTATCGGGTTCAATGGCCACAATGCGGCTGATACATGAAGCTGAAGGAGGCTTGAACACTCTTCCCTTTTGGATCCTGAACAGAGGACACATTCACACCGGGGGTTCATAACATCCCAGGGCCAAGGTTGAACACCCTTCCCCCTATATTAACCCCTTCCTCACCTGTGTCCTCTTTAATTTTTGTTTTTACTGCCTCCTGACACCCTCCCTTATTCCTGCTTTCCTAAAATAATCCCCCTTGCTCATCACAATTCCTCTCACGTATGTATTTTACCAATATCGTTGTGCCCTCTTCTCAGCCCCCACTGAGACATATTTCAGTTCTCCTTGGATGCTTCTGTTTTGTTTGTTTTTTTCTTTCTTTTTTTCATTTTATTACATCACAGTACAAACAACAGACACAGTACACTTCCCCCACCCCACCCCCACCCACAACAGAGAGGGTGATACAAACAATAGCAAAAAATAAATAAAAAAACACAATAAAATGGTCGCTAGTGCATGGTAATAACATCAGTAACAACTGTTATACTTATGTATACATTCGAGAAATCTGTCGACGCAAAAGGCATAGAGATTTGTTCAGGTTAAATCAGATCAGGGTCTAGGGATAGAGATATAAGAGGACAAAAATGAATGAATCAAATCAATACAGTAAATGAACAAGATAAAATAAAAATAATGAGATAGAATTGCAAAAATGTGCAAATTGCCTGGACCACATCATGACCTCCTATACAGGGCAATGTATTGTTTATGCCAGTATTAAGTTATAGTTCCTCATCTGAGGGGAGCTTTTGTAGGGCATTAAAAAAAGATATGAACGGTTGCCACTTTGAGACACATTTTTCTTTGGAGCCCCTTAAGGAATACTTAATTTTTTCAAGCTTAAGAAAGAACATCACATCTGTAAGCCAGGTTGAAATAGAGGGAGGATGTTTGGACTTCCAGTTGAGAAGAATCCTGCGACGGGCCAAGAGGGTTGTGAAAGAGACAATATCTGCTTCTTTGGAGGTTAATGAGGACAAATCAACGATGGCTATTAAGGGGCATGGCTTCAGGGTGGTCTTGAGAACATCTGAGAGGGTTTTGCAGATTGATTGCCAGTAAGTTTTCAATTTGGGACAGTGGGCAAACATATGACTAAGGTCACAGGGGGATAGATGGCATCTGTCACATTTGTCATTTACATTGGGGTATATTTTGGATAGCCGGGATTTGGAAAAGTGTGATCTATGTAAAACTTTAAACTGTACGAGCCCAAGGCAAGCACATGAGGTGGAAGTTCGCACTCTGTCAATTGCCCTATCCCACCAGTCTTCGGGTAGTTCCAAGTTAAATTCCTGCCGCCAAGCCATTTTAGTTTTGCTCTATCTAGTGACATAATATGCGAGTAGATTTTAGAGATAGACCCCCTCTCTCCTGGCATTAATTTCAAGAGGTCGTCCCAGGATTGTTTGGGAGGGAGAGTGGGGAAGTTAGGAAAATGGGAGGAGACAAAATGCCTGACCTGAAAATATAGAAAAAGATGGGATGCTGGTAAAGAGAATCTAGAAGCCAGGGTCTGGAAGCTAGGGAAAGTGTCATTTACAAAAAGGTCTTGGAATGACCTTATGCCTTTCCTTTTCCAGAGAGAGAAAACACCGTCCATTAAAGATGGGGGGAAGAGATGGTTCATATCGACTGGACCCTGAAGGGATGCAGAGGAAAACTTAAAGTGCTTGCGAAATTGGTACCAAATCTTCAGTGTAGAAAGGACTATGGGATTACTAGTAAAGCGAGAGAGGCTTGACTGGGGAGAAGAGCAGATAAGAGCAGGTAGCGAAGTCGAGGTGAGGGAGTGAGCCTCCAGGTGGCACCATGGCACATCTGGAGCACACAGCCAGAATGGTAGTTTTTGAACTAGCTGCCCAGTAGTAGTACAAGAAGTTAGGTAGCGCAAGACCTCCACTTAGTTTGCATTGTTGAAGTAGGGATCTACTGACCCTGCCTGGGCACCTTACCTGCCCAGATGAATGTAGTGACAGCTTGATTAACAGATTTAAAAAAGGATTTAGGTAAATAAAGTGGGATTGTCTGAAACAAATACAGACATTTTGGTAAGCTATTCATTTTGACAGCATTTATCCTGCAGCGATAGAGGTAGGTTAGCCCATCTCTGGAAATCTGATTTCATTTGAACGAGGAGGGGAGCGAATTTTGCAGAGAACAAGGCGGACAATGAGCGAGTAGGGGTTTCACCAACTAATCGACTAGTCGACTAGTCAACTACCTTTACCACTAGTCGGCGCTGTAGGCCCTAGTCAACTAGTCGTGAAAAAAATTGAGGTAAACGAGGTGCTGCAAAATGCTTCAAAACACGTCCGACATTCTTATGTATGGCAGTACTTCAACAAAGATGTAACCAACTCCACAGTGAAGTGTCAGTTGTGTACAGCTGTACTGAAGTACAACAAAAATACATCTGCTATGCGCAACCATCTGAAGATGAGACACCCGCTGCCGACAGCTAGCACTAGCAGTAATGCTAGCACCAGTGAGCAACGGACCGGCGTCAGCACTGGACAGAGGCAGACGAGCAGCAAGAAAAAACGGGTCTACAGTGATGCGGATGATGAGCTAGGGTTTACTGCCAGCGGACACTGCATATCCCCACAATGGATAACCCACTGGAGTGGTGGGCAGAAAACGCGCACCGCGTCCCCGTTTAGCCAAGCTTTCGAGGAGCTACCTGGCTATTTCAGCCACAGGGACCCCGAGTGAGAGGGTTTTTTCCCTGGCAGGCAACACTGTCACCCGAAAGCGGTCAAGCCTCCTTCCTTCACATGTCGATGCGTTGGTGTTCCTCAACGCAAACCAAAAATCTGGAAAGGTGGACGTTATCGTGGAGGACAGCGAGTGTTGCGCAATGCGCTGTTGCGCACTGTATTTACGTGGCATTTCAGTAAACAGAGTTTTTTGCTGTCGATTTTGGTGAGTCCAGTTACTGTTTGTTATTTACTCAGCCATGTAACACAAATTAAAATGCAGTGTTTAATGTAACTGTATGAGTTCCAATATAAAATACAGTTGTACACCTCTCTTTGTGTGTCTTTATTATGACGTAACGACTAGTCGACTGCTATTTTGAAAAACGTGTCGACTAGTAAATATTGGTAGTTGTGAAACCCCTATGAGCGAGTTACTTTTACTCCAAGATAGGTGAAACCAGAGTGGCATATTTTAAAGGGCAGATCGGATTGTAGGAGCTGTAGTGCAGTTGTGTTTATTGGGAAGCATTCACTCTTTTGAAGATGTCATTAATAATTCCTTACATTTATTATAGCGCTTTATCAATGACTCAAAGCGCTTTACATATATGATACATGCAATGGTCAGATACTGTGGACAATACCCACAGGAGCAAGTTCAGGTGAAGTGTCTTGCCCAAGGACACCGGCTTTACAGACGCAGCAGCGGCGGGTTTCACCCCTTGATCTGATGATCATTGCACAGCGCACTGCGCCACACCGTCCATCTTCACGCCTCGAAGACATCGAGGCGCTTTTACAGGTACACATTGGTATTATACATGTACTGTGGACAATACCCACAGGAGCAAATCCGGGTGAAGTGTCTTGCCCAAGGACACAACGGCTTGACACAGTGGCGGCAGGAGCGGGTTTCGAACTGGAGTTCCCCAGCACTCCCCCTTGATCTAATGATCGGATGCACAGACCACTGCGCCACCCGTCCCTATAATATATATAATATATATATATAAGATGTGACAGAAACTTGCCTCCAAACTCTGCTGCAGAAACTCTCCTCTCTACTCTTTCATCCTCTCTGGACTATCTCTGTCCTCTCACATCTCGGCAGGCTCGTCAGTCCCCTCCTGCTCCCTGGCTAAATGACGCACTGCGTGCTAATAGAACCATCCTTCGGGCAGCAGAGCGGAAACGGTGGAAATCCAAACACCATGACGACCTCCTAACCTATCAAGCTCTCCTCTCCTCTTTCTCTTCGATCTCTCAGGCAAAAAGCACTTTCTTTCAAGATAAGATCCAATCTTCCTATTCCAAAAAACTATTTTCAATCTTCTCCACCCTCTTGGATCCCCCCAAAGCCCATTCCCCCTCCTCCCTTCTGTCCAGCGACTTTGTTAACCACTTTGAAAAAAAGGTTGATGATATTCGCTCTTCTTTTTCTGACTCACCTTTACTCACTGCTGGGTCACCAGACCCTCCTTTCACCCACACACTAACCTCCTTTCCCCCTCTCTCTCCAAGTGAGGTTCTTACCCTCATTACCTCTGCCCACCCTACCACATGTCCTCTGGACCCTATCCCTTCAAACCTCCTTCAGACTATCGCTCCTGATATTCTACCGTTTCTCACCCATTTCATCAACACTTCTCTAACTTCTGGTCACTTTCCAAACAGTCTCAAGGAGGCAAGAGTAAACCCTCTCCTAAAGAAACCCACTCTCAACCCGTCTGATGTTATAAACTACAGGCCTGTCTCTCTCCTCCCGTTCCTGTCTAAAACACTTGAACGTGCTGTCTTTAAACAACTCTCCTGTTATCTCCATCAGAACAACCTTCTGGATCCGCTCCAGTCTGGTTTCAAGGCAGGTCACTCCACATAAACTGCCCTCCTTGCTCTCTCTGAGGAACTGCACACGGCTAAAGCAGCATCCCTCTCCTCTGTCATCATCCTTCTGGACCTGTCTGCTGCATTCGACACGGTGAATCATCAGATCCTCCTTCGCACTCTCCAAGAACTTGGAGTTTCAGGCTCTGCACTTTCCCTCATCACCTCATACCTCAAAGACCGCACCTACGGGGTTACATGGAGAGGGTCGGAGTCCGACCCTTGTCAATTAACTACAGGGGTCCCTCAGGGCTCTGTTCTTGGTCCCCTCCTCTTCTCCTTGTACACAAACTTGCTCGGATCTGTCATTAGCCCGCATGGTTTTTCATACCACTGCTACGCTGACGACACCCAATTAATTCTGTCCTTTCCCCGCTCAGAGACCCAGGTCGTCCCACGCATCTCTGCTTGTCTAGCTGACATCTCTCAGTGGATGTCTGCTCACCACCTCAAGCTCAACCTTGACAAGACTGAACTGCTTTTCCTTCCGGGTAAAGATTGTCCCACTCTTGACCTAACAATCAACATCGGCACCTCTGTTGTTTCCCCGACTCAGACTGCAAGAAATCTGGGTGTGATCCTAGATAACAAACTGTCCTTCACTGCAAACATCGCTGCTACAACCCGCTGCTGCAGATACACGCTTTACAACATCAGGAGGATACGACCCCAGCTGACCCAGAAAGCCACGCAGGTTCTGGTCCAGGCTCTCGTCATCTCACGCCTAGACTACTGCAACTCCCTCCTGGCTGGTCTACCTGGATGTGCCATCCAACCTCTGCAGCTCATCCAGAATGCAGCTGCTCGTCTGGTCTTCAACCTTCCTAAATTCTCCCACACCACGCCGCTCCTCCACTCCCTTCACTTGCTTCCGGTAACTGCTAGAATCCACTTCAAGACAATGGTACTTGCGTACCATGCTGTGAATGAATCTGGTCCTTCCTACATCCAGGACATGGTTAAACTGTACACCCCAGCACGTGCACTCCGCTCTGCATCAGTCAAACGGCTCGCTGCACCCGCACTGCGAGGGGGACCCAAGTTCCCCTCAGCAAAAACACGTGGGTTTGCTATCCTGGCTCCAAAATGGTGGAATGAGCTCCCCATTGAAGTCAGGACAGCAGATAGCTTACACACCTTCCGGCGCAGACTGAAAACTCATCTCTTTCGACTCCACTTCGAGCGATAGAATTACTAACAAAGCACTTATATACTAATAAAGGACTGGCTTATCTAAAGCCAGTTGAGTAGCACTTGAAATGTTTTTGCTCTATGAAACCTGATGTACTTATATGATTCTGTTTTCTTCAAGTTTGTATTTTGTTGGTCGAACGCACTTATTGTAAGTCGCTTTGGATAAAAGCGTCAGCTAAATGCAATGTAATGTAATGTAATAATGTAATGAAGATTGAGCTTGTAGCCGGAAAAAGAGCCAAAGTTGTCCAGAGTTGTGACAACAGAGGGCATAGAGGCGACCGGATTCTCAATGTAAAGCAGTAAATCATCTGCATAAAGAGATAGCCTATGTTCCCTGCCTTCCCTTGTCACCCCCCGGAAAGAGGTAGAGACATGTAGAGCCGCAGAAAGTGGTTCAATAGCCAGTTCGAACAGTATAGGGGATAGGGATAGGCAACCCTGTCGTGTACCACGTCTAAGGGCAAAATAGCTTGAATGAGTATCATTGGTGCATACACTAGCTTGGGGAGAAGAGTACAAAAGGCGAATCCAAGAGCATAATGTGTTCCCAAATCCAAATTTCTTAAGGACAGAGAATAAGTATCCCCATTCTACCCGATCAAATGCCTTCTCGGCATCAACAGAGACAACCACCTCAGGAAGGGTGGAGGGTTGCTTAGAGTAAATTATGTTGAAAAGTGTACGTATATTCGAAAATGAGCATCTCCCCTGTATAAAGCCTGTTTGTTCCTCAGAAATGATTTTCTGGTATGACTAAGCCAGACCTTAGCCAGTATCTTGACATCAGCATTAAGGAGACTGAGCGGCCTATAAGAGCTACACAGAGTCGCGTCCTTATCCTTTTTTAAGAGGAGAGCTATTGAAGCCTGCGTCAAGGTGGGTGGAAGTGAGCCATTACCAAGCGATTCATTGTACATGGCTAAAAGCAGAGGGGCCAACTTAGCATCACATTTTTTCAAGAATTCAGGAGGGAACTCGTCAGGTCCTGGGGCCTTACCGCTCTGCATTGACCTGGTGGATTGCATAACCTCATCAAGAGTGAGAGGGGAATCAAGGTCATCCGCAACCTCAAGTGGAACTGAGGGAATCGTCAATTCTTCCAAAAACTGAGTCATATTGGTGGTGTCTGATGGCATCTCCGACTTATACAAGGTAGAGTAAAAACTTTTAAAGGCATCATTATTCTGTGCTGGGTCAGAGGTCAAGTTGTTAGAGGAGTCTAGAATTTTAGGAATTAATCGGGAGGCTGCTTTGCGTTTTAATTTGTGCGCGAGCAATCGACTAGCCTTATCGCCATGTTCATAGTATGTTCCCCTTGAGTGCAGTAGCAAACGCTCTGCGTCTTGAGTAGATAGAAGATTGAATTCCGAATGGAGATTCAGGCGCTGTTTAGAAAGATCTGGGGACGGGGTCGAAGCATATTGGCGGTCTATCTCAAGTATCGCCTTAGAGAGCTCGTCCAGCCTAGCTCTACGGGTCCTGTTAAAATGTGAGGCATAAGAGATTATTTGCCCTCTGAGGTAGGCCTTGAGCGACTCCCATAAGAGAGAATGGGAGGTGGAGCTTGTCTTGTTAGAAAACAGAAAGTCATCAATGGCAGTGGAGATTGTACTACAAAACTTGGCATCAGAGAGCAGGAGTGAATTGAATCTCCACCGTGAAGGTGTACGAGGTTGAGTAGACAGAGATATGTCCAGAGTTAAAGGACCATGGTCAGAGATGATGATTGGTAAATATTCTGAAGAGGTAACCTTGGGCAGCAATTTATGGTCAATGAAAAAATAGTCAATGCGAGAAAAAGAATGATGTACATGAGAGAAAAATAAGTAATCACGAGACTGAGGATTATTATATCTCCAGGGGTCGGCAAGGCCATTCAGAGACATAAAGTCAGAAAATGACCTTGCCATAGTGGACGGAGAGAACGTGGTGGGAGAAGAGCGGTCTAAGGATGGGTCAATAGCACAGTTTAAGTCCCCTCCCAGTATTACAAGGTGGGTGTTAAGACATGGGATTTTGCTCAGCAAGCTGTTAGAGAATGCAGCATTATCAAAATTGGGAGCATATTAGGGGTGTAACGGTATCCGTATTCGTCACGGTTCGGACGTCACGGTTCGGCACATGCAGTCACACGGCGAATACGCCTTTTTTTTTACGAGTGGGAAAAAAGTCTGTCACTCAGGGCAGTATTACACTATATATAATTCAAAAAAAAAAAATTATTTGTTTTACTCACGAGATACATCATATCCACTGAGCCCTTGGCCTCTCCAACCACAGTGTATTGGATAAAGATGTCTTCTTCTTTGTCACATGGAAGCGGTTTATCCTTCTTCTTCATCTCCAGGAAGCTGACAGTTTTAGTATCAGGAGAAGAGACTTGGGCCAACGAAACTATTTGATCTCCAGTCTCGTAATGTGCCACTCTATAAGGAGCGTAACCCAATGTTGGTGTGTTGCTTAGCTAGACAACAGAAAAAACTATGTTGAAGAATTGATTTTCGGTTGTTTTATGCTGTGATATGTTGGATACAAGATGGTTATTTTATACAAGATGGTTATTTTCCTATTTACCTGGATATGGATGTCCCCATGTAGGTTAGCGGTGCTGAAATTGAAAGGGGCAACACCATTGCTGTCAGTGGTAAGATTCTGCAACCAACGTGCTGACCACCTTTCACCCTCAAAAAGATACACCGGCATGTCAGCAATGGGTGTATTGTTGTAATAAACTGCTTTAACCTGTTGTAAAGAAAAAAGTGATATTACTGAGAAGGCATTTCAGAACAATTTGGTTGCATGACCCTGAAGAAGTGAAGACAAGATGCACTCACTTTTCCCTCCACAACGGATCCTTGGTCATAAATCTTGGGTGTGTCAGTGAAGGACAGCTTTCCAACAACATATGAAATATCCATAGCCTTCTCTTGTTGGTGTGAAATACCTGTAGAAGGATGCTCCATATCAAATACATGAATTCTATAGTGTTTAAATTAGATATATTCATCAAGAGTAGGATCAAATTATGAAGAAATAGATCAACTTGCCTGTGCCCTCCTCTTCCACTTTGGCACTGAGTTTTAACTGATCTCGCAGCACTTTTTGTGCAACTTTTGTGAAAGTTGACATTGAGAAGATAAAATTGGCACAGCCTTTCTTGTTCGTCTAAAAAGCACAAAAATATAGATGAAATACAATCAAATACATTCTGGATTGTGTTTCTACTTCAACTCCCCAGGAAGTGTGCTGGCCGTTGAAGCACATTTTAGTAGTGGCCAAATGGTGGTGCTACAATTATGTTCTTGTCCACGACATAATGAAGTCCTCCGCCCACTTAAAACCTCTTAAGCCCCACGGACCCGGTTCCGGGGCCGAAATCGCGTCATTTGCAGGAAACAACGTCTAACGAACCTTAATATTTAATAAACTATGAATATTTTATATCCATATAACGGGAAAAAAGTAATTTAACTGATCTTTTTCATTTAAAAAAAACAAACTAAAACACACAATGCTAACAGTGAGCCTCTGAATTAGCCCCGAGCGAAAAATGCTAATCTATTACTGCACCGCAAATCACTCCTAGCTCCCTTAATACTTATCCTAGGTGCACCTACAACACACATTTTATGATCGCAAGGAGAGACAGAATCTAACGGTGCCCACCTCAACACTGAAAGATACAAACTCGCGACGTTATCAAAAAAAAACGTATAGCAAAAAAATTGGCGCTAGGTTGCCCACAACGCTAACATGGCTTACCTTCGTCTTTGTCTGGTCTAAACTGCATTAAAACGATAACAACGATGATATAGTTAATGCATAGGTTAATATCCAATGTGGCTGTGTCCCCTTTGAAATGTTCTGATCATCTATAAGCAATAAAACTTCAATTCCGTTTTAAAATAGTAGAGCAGGCCATTCCTACGCTCTGTAGCTTCATTGAATACGCGAAGACATCACGTTTATTTAACATGAGTGTGTGCGGGACGATTTCCCTTCGATTATATTGGCTCTAACGGTCAGAAAGAGATGTCGCATGTTAAAATCGAAAAAGGGGGGCCAGAGATATGGAAAATCCACCCAAATGGCCCCAGAATAGGTTTTTTTTGCTAAATCTGTCTAAAAAGGTCAAATATCACTTGTTTTGCATCAATCTTGATACAGGGTACTTATTATATGTTGTACTTTGGATTCCTAAAGCTTTTAGTCTACTAACCCATCATCCAAGGTTAGTTTTCACTATAAGTACAAAATATGTTTTGGACAGACACTATAATTTACAGTTTTTTACCATATTCAATCTGAATTTTCTTTAAAATAAAAAACATCTATATTTATTCTGACTTTTCTACATCCAACTCACAGGTTTATCATTACTTTGAGAAAAAAGATTATTAATTTAACCCTTTTAGAAGGGAAGATATGGTCATTTGTTCTGGGAATGTCATTTTCGAGCCTGAAACCTGAAAAACAGGCTTGGGGCTTAAGTAAAAACAAGACATCGTTCCCCTATTGATTTATATCAACGCCCAACAAATCAACGCCGTTCATCAATCTCCGATAACATTGTTTCATTATTTGCTTGTCTGAACATAATATCTGCGCTCCTTGTCGATAAAAAAAGGCGCGGTATTATAGTTTTTTTTATGTGATCGGCGAAAACTTCAGAATCTGTATTTAGCACCAGTCAAATGATAGCCAGTGTTTTCATCCAAAAAGGGGCATGGCCTTGCGTAGAGGGAAAGTACCCAGATGTGTTGCTCTCATCTATTGACTTACATTGGGAAAGAGACATTTTCAAATTGTCTTACAATCAATTACCCAGTAATTGTATAGCCCCTATATAAATCATAAGGGTCTTAAAGTTGTAAATGTGCTAAAAGACGAATCTAGAGTTATTTTCCTTCTGCATTAATTTGACTGAGTCGAAAGCTGGATATCAGAGGCGGGGCTTAAGAAATATCAAATGTGCATGCTCTATCTATGGGACCAAGAACAGATTTATTTATTTTTGTTTTTTAATCTACAGTAGTTCCATTTTGGGCCACTGAGCGCCACAGAGCAAATCTTGTAGGAATGAACGGGCTAGCTTCAGACGCTGTATCCAGTTCTCTTTATATCCATGCATTAAGAAGGAAACTCTATTTGCTGGTGACGTTTGTGAAATGCAGCTCCCAAGATAATCAGTTAGCTTGAGTTCACTTTTTTTTACAATGAAACTACGATATCCATTGTGATTAATCAGTTGATATGCTCATCAATTTGTACACTACACTGACAACGTAGATGACAATATATCTAGTCCAATGTAGTGTTACAGTAAGTGTGCACGGTATGTCGTGTTTGAATAATACAACTTAATACAATATATAAACATTCTGTAGGAGGTAGATATGTAAGGTGCACATTTTAGACGGACATGAGACTGTCGCCTCAGCAACTGTACCTTCTTTGTTTCCTTGTAGCATGGGGCGGATATTTCAGGGACTCCCTCTGGATTTTCCGGGGTGTATACAAAGCTTCTTTCAATGTAGCTATTAAAATGTCTGCACATCTCTAGGTTAACACTGCCTGGCACAGGCTGTCCATATGTATACCTAATTAGGTTGATAAGAAAACTGTGTTTAGAAAAGACCCATTCACTCACCAAGCTGGAACTACTCAAGAGCAAATGAGCGAAGAGCTTTTACTTACGTTGCACAAACTTCCGCTTTGATTTCTTCCTGATCGATACTTACTTCGTCAGATGCAGTTAATTTAACATCAAATTTAGGCAAAACTGATGACAAAATAGGATCATTAGCATTCTTGCTTCATTACTAATGGATTGTAATGGATGGCTTAAAACAATACCTTACCATATTTCTCCACTTTGAAGCTGTGATATATTTTATTAGACCCAGTTGACACAGTAACTTGGTAGGATCCTTCACGAGCCTCGGGGTTCAAGGCGTAAGAAAGCTGCAATATTTTACTATCAGATGTTTCATTAAGCCACTGTCCAATCTTGTTCCTGTTAGCATCCTATACAAAAAAGGGTAAATTGGAACAACATTCACGATTTAAGATTCAAAGGTTTTATGTCATCTACAGGGTCAGCTACAGTGTATGACAATGAAAATCTTAATTCCCTGGCTCCTCCAACAATGCAACATAAGTATGTATATAAGACATAAAAAACTGAATAGAAATGACAAAATTAGAATGTTGATTGTTTATTTTTTTCATTCAAACAAGATGGCAGAGGAATTGTACTTGTTGATTCTCAGAGTGAAAAGCAGGTAAAGTAAAGATGTTTGTTAGATATATACGATACTGTATGCGCAGGTATTCAAACTGAAAATACAGGAAATTAGCCTCATGTTGTCTTTCAATTACAATAAAGGTAGTTTGAAATTGTAAGTGGAGCTTTGTTCACACTACATTTGATTGATATATGGAGGATATATGCACTTCAGTTATATCTTTGAGCTTACAGATTGATTGTCTAAAAGACAAATCAGTAAACTCGACCATCTTGCTTTAAAGTGTTCCTAAATAATCAAACTTGTCACCTTCAGACTATATTACCAGTTCATGTATTATTTTTATATTTGTATTCATGTATATTTGTATTCTTACCTCAATTTCGATGGTATTATACTGCAAAAAGGAAACATAACTGTTAAAGGATCAGCTGGTTTGTACTGTTTTCATCATTCAGTGTTCAAAGACAGTCACAGTCAATAGTTTCACTGTCATTACCAATTCAAATAGGATTATGCGTAACAAAATGTTCCAAATGTGGCACAAATAAAAACCCGCACATTTAACGTAATCACTAAAAATGTGTTTCATGAAAGAGATATTAGGAACGATTTCTCAAACACTCACCATCTGTTGGGCAGGTCTCATCTTGGTGTCCAGTGAGATGACTCTGAATTTCACTGATAAAAAAGCAGAAAGATTACATAAAGCTTTTACAGCTCTCCTACAACAGTGTTTCACATCCTAAAAGGGTTGTGAAACTGATCTTCTGTCAACTCAAAACATTACATCATTTTATTTTGACATTAATAATTATAATCAGTGAAACAACAATTTCCCAAAAAGTAAACCTCCCTTTTTGGCTAACGGTATATAACTAGCTATTTGAATTAACGTGTTATATTACTTTGATATCCAGAATGTGGGGACGCATACTTTATTATAAATGCCAACATAACATTTTTAGTGCTAAACTCATGTTTTATATAAGCTAATGTTTCCCTGTTAACATTCTTTTTTTCATATTTATGTTAAGTTATCTTTTTTACGGGAGAGGAGTAGGGACATATTTTTTGTTTTGTGCAAGCTTTTGGACAGATCTAAAAAAAAAAATCACATGTGGCCCTTATCCTCTTATTTTTCCATGAATGCAACCAACATGTTTTTCATATTAAGCTAAATTAGGGAAATGTGCCAATGACACTTTACCAGACTCACATGTTGTCTCTGGGCTTCAGTCACTTTTACCCATACTGTGTGTTCTTATACTGGGGCACACACATTTTCTTCTCAAATATGGTAGTATGGTATTGGGTAAATGTAACACTCACTCTTCTATTGGCTAGCACTCCAACACATTGTACGTGACAGGCTAAGGGGCGGGACATTTCTTATACAAATTAATTGTTTACTCCTTGCTGCATGCTATTGATTGTAAAGGGGAACCCGGGTACCAACAGTTAACAACATCATAGATCATTCGCTCAACGTTACCTGTTTGTCCAGGAAGGTAGATTGGTTTATCTGTTTGGATAAACATCATTGGTTGATAGCTTTTGATCATGACTTTCCTGACTTCTTTTGAGTAAAATGTGTCGCCTCGTACTTCCACCTGGAACTCCTGCACCACATCATCTTCCACTGAAGGAGTCTGTGACAGAAAATATAATGTAGACACAAAGGGAGCCTTCAAATGATTGAATTGTACCTGTTGCAATGATAATAAAGGAATTATATTATATTCTATGTTGTACTATTCTACCTCTTACTGAGAAAAAACGTATGAGAACTTAACTTACTTGATCTCACTTGATCTTTGAAAAAAGCTAATAGCAAAAATGTATTCTGTGTTACAAAAGCGTTAGTCATTTAAGCCCATTTTAGTTTTTTATATAGTTTGCTTTGTGTTACAAATCTGTGAGTGTGTGTGTCAGTGTATATGTATAACTGTATGAAGGATGAAAGCTAATTTAGACTCCACAACAAAACATTTAGCATTTTAAAGACAACCTTTTTACATTGTACAAATGAATCAAATCTGGAAAGCTGACCGTGAACTGAGTGCAGATATGAAAGTCTTCACTGGACGTCTGCTGGATGAGGGTTGTATTCGTCTCTTCCGACATCAGAGTGACGGTCATCACCAGAGTCTCGTTGGGCTGCAGGAGACTCGCACAGAATTTGGTCTCAGCTCCAGCTTCAAGAACTGCAGGAATGGCTACCATGTACTGCCTACAACCACAGAAATACACACACACACACACACACCACACACACACACACACACACACACACACACACACACACACACCACACACACACACACACACACACACACACACACACACACACACACACACACACACACACACACACACACACACACACACACACACACACACACACACACACACACACACACACACACACACACAGTAGATATCTCACTGATTCTGATACTGATACTTATGAAGGAAGTCTTTAATCAACACTCATTTTCGAATCAGACAGTACTTACGGTCCTGCTACTGTTGGACCCACACACATCCAGCTCAAGAAGACACACAGTGTCCGCCCCCACATCTGAATCCCTGGATGACCCATGACTGACTGCAATGATCCTGAGTCAGCCTCCGTTAAATAGCCCCTGATAGAGAAACCCACCCCTTCTTCCTACACACAACAAAACCACCCACTCAACCACCCACTCAACCACCCCCCCACACACACACACACACACACACACACACACACACACACACACACACACACACACACACACACACACACACACACACACACACACACACACACACACACACACACCACACACACACACACACACCACACACACACACACACACACACACACACACACATCCCATGTATACATCACTTCAGGGAACATTACATTGACTTACATGCATTTCCTGGAGACTTATCCTAACCTTAACCATAACCAACACATGCCTAACCCTAACCCTTACCCTTAACCTTACCCTAACCCTAATCCTAAACTTAACCACGTCTTCACCCTAAAATTAATGATTCCCCTCATGGGGACCTCCAATTTGTCCCCATAAGGGAGGCGAGTCCCCACACGTGACTGTGTAAACAGATTTAGGTCCCCACAAGTATAGTAATGCTAGGCCACACACACCACACACACACACACACACACACACACACACACACACACACACACACACACACACACACACACACACACACACACACACACACACACACACACACACACACACACACACACACACACACACACACAACCACACATGCCCACACACACACACACACACACACACACACCCTTTTTGGCTAACGGTATATAACTAGCTATTAGCATAAACGTGTAGGTTCAGAGTTAAAAACGTTTGTTATTTTACAACTATACAAATTAAACTGTGAAGTAGAAACTGACAAATTGTTTGACAAAATCTGAATTATAATAAGCTAGTAATAACATGGACTATGCACTGCTTTATTCAGTTAAACAGAACCTTGTGAGCTTTACATCTAAGTATTGTAGAGCTATTTCATTAGATTTCACGGGTGTTTATATTGCTTCACTTTATATGTCATTTGAGGATATTACGCAGATTTTAAGCATTGTCTTCTAGGTTGATATCAGGATGCTTGGGCTGTACTTTTTTCAAAAATCAATTGGGTGATCAGTGTAACTGTAGTTGAGTTCTGCAATACTGCCCTTTAACCAGCCAGGCTGTTTGATTTTGTCTAGGGCCAAAGTAGACCATTTACAGGAAGCAAACATTTGTGAACTGTCAATACTGGTCATGAGTTACAGCACACACAATTTGCTTAGTGTCAACAATAAAACTAAACTTTTTTGTATCTTAGGAACTGGACCCGCATATAAGGGTATTTAAGATGATTTACGGTGTCACTGTAAGGATAGAAAAATAAATGTCTTTGATTGTCACACTTCAGTTATATATTTGACCTGTAAACAGTAAATAAAATGGGAGTGAATTATCGACGGTAACAGTCATGACCAACAGCAATTATTTCTTACTTGAAACTCAGCTGAAACCATGTAAGGTATAAATATAATAACAAAGGTATTGGAGTCATCAGAGTGAAATTACCTACACTTCTGCACCCCTTTCGAAATTGTAATAATGTAACAGTACATTTAAACACAAGACAAATGCATATGTTTATATGCTCAAGAAAACCTCAGGCCGTAGTGCGGAAAAGGCCTGAGACCTGATGAGGTCAGAGACCATAATTGCGACACTCAGGTGGTGAGGTATTCGGAACTTTGATTCTTTGATCAGTAACACATGTTTACAGTAAACCAAACCTACACCAGGGCTTTGCAACCTTTACTATCACAAGAGCCATTTGGCCCCCTTTACCACAAAAACAAAAGTGTCTAGAGCATATTCGATAACACAGATTATAAAGTTTTAGATATAGTTCTATATATACAAAATATACAGTTTGATGCATTTATTAAAGAATGTCATTAAAGAAATATGTTGTTTTTTGCTATTTTTGTTATGACAAAAGAAAAATCTCAACTCTTATGAATATGAGATAAAAATACATTGGCATTTGGAGGCAGTCCTGCTTGGAGATTAAACAAAATAATACATATTTTGATTCCTCCCCATATGTTGAATACATACAATAAAAACTGACTGACATATACGTGCAGCCTAATAGGGTATAAAGAGTACATATAAAAAGTAGGCCAGTATGTTTTTAATTAATACTTTAAACCATTTCAGTTTGCCTACATTCCCTCACGCACAGCAATATGTGTTTTCCGTATAACAGTGCTGTGTGTTTAATATAGTTTACATTAAACTCATCACAGAGTATGCTGGAGCTGAAATATTGCCATTTTAATGACCCTGTTCTTTACGGTCTTTAAAGTCTTATTTATGAACAATTTCACGTTTCTCCGGCTTTGAACATATTTCCAAACCTTATTATCTCGCAAGCAGCCACAAAACAATCAGCAGTTGTTGAGTTTAAAGACTTGATCGACTTCCTGAAAAAATATTTGCTCCGCTGAGCTTTCACAGCTCCGAATTCAATATCTTTCGCTCTTTTTTGGATTCATGCAAGATTAGTTTAGCGAGGCCAGGGGCTGTAACTCAGGATACGCCACCTGCAGAAAAATACACAGCAGGAAGACGTAGTAGGATGTGACGGACAGCCTATTTGAGTCGACAAAACATTAAGACTTTTTTTATTTTTTCAGTGTTGCAGTGCACCTCGAACTACAAGAGGAGTTACATTAGTCCAAAAAGTATTTCTTCTATATTGTTATAAGTTATCAAAGCTATAGGGAGCCATTTCAGATGGGCTAAAGAGAAGCAGGTTGCCGACCGCTGACCAATAGGAAAAACATTTATTTAAACCATGGTCTTAGCAGATGGTAATATTGAGAAAGAACTTTATGATTTGTGCTACCCTCTTGTTTGTGTGTACGGGGGTGGTAAAGAGCTCCCAGTACAAAGTGCAGAGGGGCAGCTCTGAAGTTGGCAGGGCAGGGTGCTTCCACAAGGGTATGGCCAATCATTTCCTTACCAGGATGTTTTTTTAAAAAAAAAAACTTTTTATTTTAGTTTTTTATCAACAAACAGCCAGACAGACAACAAAAAAGTAGTTGGCAAACAAGTTAGGATGACAACAGTGTGATTTGAGTCCGACAGGATAAAAAAACAAAGACAAAACAAAAAATAAATGAATAAAACAAAACAAAAAATGGACTGCGACAGGACAAAAACAAAAAAACAAAGTCAGAATCTAAAGGCTCTGAGTCTGTCCATTATTAATACCATAATGCAATTTAGAGATAAAATAATGTGTATAAATGGAACAAAAAGACCAAATATATCAAATAAAATAAAAACACAGCACTTGTTGGTCAGCCCGCTAATCACAGTTTAACACCGCAGGTCCACCACCCTATTGTACAGAGACATCCGGCATGTCCAGCTCCCATATATACTTGTAGAAGGGGTTCCACATCTTGTGGAATTTCCCCAAGGAGTCCCTCAGTATGCACCTTATTTTCTCGAGTTTGGCTGAATTTAGGACTTATTTTAACCACGAGGTGTGTGAAGGGGATGTTGGAGACTTCCACATGAGCAATATCAGGCGTCTGGCTAGTAAGGTAACAAAGGCTATGAAGGCTGTCTCCAGCGAAGAGAGTGGCCATGTGGGTGGGGTTACACCAAACAGTGCGGTCATAGCATTAGGAGCGACCGGTTTTCCAGTAATTTCTGACAGTGATCTAAAGATGTCAGTCCAATAAGAGTGTAAGACCGGACAAGACCAGAACATGTGTGTGTGACTCGCCGGTGCTTGGCTACATCTGTCACAAGTTGGGTCCACTTCCTTATATATTTTAGAGAGCCTGAGCTTAGTGAAGTGTGTGCGATGTACTACTTTGCACTGAATCAGTCCATGTCTAGCACAAATAGAATATTTGTGTACATTAGCAAGGGCTTTTTCCCAAAGTTCTTCTGAAATCTCCTCCCCAAGTTCTGTTTCCCAAAGAGATTTAATGGAGTTCAGGGTAACCAAACGAAGAGAATAAATCTGAGCGTAAATACACGTCATCATTCCCTTCAGAGTAGGTAACGGCCTAAGGAGTGTGATACAGAGGAATTGTATTAATACTTCTGATTGCCAGTCTGCTAACTTCCAGAACCACTAGCCTACAACCTGCCTAATCCCCAACTCTTGCTCCTGCTCCTGCACCTGCTCGATCTCCTGCCTCAGCTCTTGCTTGCTGCCCCAAATAAATGTACTTTAATTGGAAAGGAATCATGTGTGGTCTCCTTCTTTTGTCCATCCTTGAGCCAGGGCGTGACATGGGGGCTCATCAAAATCACATTTTGTTTAGGTTGAAGTACCACACATGGATGTAGTGGTTTGGGAGAGCTTTAAAATAATCTAGTTTGGGCCAGTATTCTTTGAGATAAATATGCTAAAATGTTTGGTGTGGCATGTGATTGGTGTTCTCCTCTGTGAGGCCTAGCAGCAGGTTCTAATATACCTCATTCACACCAACGGTCTTTCAGGGCCGGTTTGTAGCTGGAGCTCGAAAAGCACCGGGTTTTCCTGTTCACACCGCAGCGGATCAGCCTCTTAGCTCCGGAATCCGGTTCATTTCGAGCACCAAAAAATTGTCCGGCCAGAGCAAAAGCACCACATACGTCACGCTTACGTCGAGGCGGGGGAAGGGGCAGGGGCGGGATCAACTCCTGAACAACTACAAAAAGCCGGCGTTTTATCCAGTTTGTACACAACGATGGAGAAACTTAACAAGCAGCAGTGGTCCACTGAAGAGACCAGCTATCCACTGGGAATATGCTCTTCCGAAGAGGTACAGAGGAAGCTGGAGCACAATCGGCCATTGTTGTTGTTGTCGGTGTCAGCTGTGAGGGGTTTCTGCGCGGTTTGGCTTTATGAAGCAGGCACGCAAATGGTTACGTCATGACGCAAACGATGACGCAATGACGCAGCACCAGTCGGACTCTGGGCAGTGTGAAAAGAGCCGGAACTAAACCGAAGAACCGGTTCTGAACCTGAAAAGCTCTAGCACGGAGCTTGAACCGGAGTTGCGTTGGTGTGAATGAGGTAATAGAGAGTCTGTTGTGAGGGGTTTGGTTTAGTGTGACAGAGAAAGTGACTAGAGCAAATTGTCTCGGAATCACGTCCATGGTTTCTTGTGGGGTCGCTGTGTATACAGTTGCCTTCCAGTACCACTGGGTTTCAGTGAATAAATACCCGGCCGTCACAAGTATCTGTACAAAGACTAGCGAAGAGTTTAGTCAGATAAGTGACATACTCTAATTAGTTAGCTGAGCATGGGGAGTCACCATTGTTGTTGCCACTAGTTGCATAGTGTAAAGGTTTTGTGTATGTTACCTCAATTTGGTTATCTAGGTTGCTAGATTTTTGTGGTTTGATATGGCTAATATTATGAAAGATTTTGTTCAGTGTCCCTCAGATGAGTTGTTGGAGCAATGTACAAAGGAGCAGTTGAGTTGAGTTGAAGATTGCTCATTATTACTCAAGTATTACAAACAAAGGAAAACCTGAAAAGTATTATAAAGGCTAATTTGCAAGACTGTGGGGTACTGATGGACAGGGAAGGTAAGAGCATTGTAACTAATTATGTGTCTGGCTTAACATTTGAACAACAGAAAGAATTGTTGATTTTGAGGTTAGACCGCGAAAAAGAGGTAGAGCAAATCAAATACCAAAAGGAACAAATGCAACTGGATTTGGAACTGCAAAAATTGGCTTTGATTAGGTCAGGTAAAATGTCTGCATCGGCTTTGAATGAGGAACTCGTAAGTTCACGTTTTGATGTTGCAAGTAATTTACGGTTGTTGCCAAAATGTAACGAAAATGATGTAGACCCTTTTTTGTTTGTTTGAGCGTGTTGCTGATTCAAGGGGCTGGCCTGATGAGGACAGAACTTTAATGTTGCAGTGTGTGTTTACATGTAAAGCACAAGAAGCCTACATACTTACGATACGGTGAAATCGGCTGTTTTGAGGGCTTATGAGTTGGTGCCTGAAGCGTACCGTCAACGATTTAAGGACTGGCGAAAGAGTGGAAACAAAACACATGTGGAGTTTGCAAGGGATTTGATCTTACATTTCAATCAATTAATCAATCAATGTTTATTTATATAGCCCAATATCACAAATGTTACATTTGTCTCAGTGGACTTCACAGTTTGTACAGAATATCAGTATGACAATACGACACCCTCTGTCCTTAGACCCTCACATCATACAAGGAAAAACCTCCGGAGAAAACCCACAGTTTAAAGGGAAAAATGGGAGAAACCTCAGGGAGAGCAACAGAGGAGGGATCCCTCTCCCAGGACGGACATACGTGTAATAGATACCGTGTGTAAATTGAAAAGATAATACATTTACAACATAGGTAGTCCAAATGTTTGGAAATGCATGTGTCTATAATAAGAAGATTAATCCACGAGGATATCCATCCAGAACTTATGATCCAGGACCACAGCAACAGGCACAGCCACGACTCAAGATCCAGGGCTTGCGATCCAGGACTCAGGACCACAGCAACAGGATCAGCCACGACTCAGGATCCCGCCGTAGATAGACACCAAAAAGAACATTTGGGGAAGCTGGGTTATTCGGAACATGAGAGTACACAGGTACAGACAGAGAGAAGGAAGAAGGAAGGTGTCCCCCGACAAACTAAGCCTATAGCAGCAAAACTAGGGGCTGAATCTAATCAGCCCTAACTATAAGCTTTATTAAAAAGGAAGGTCTTAAGCGCAACCTGTTAAGCCCCGAGCCTGTTTTTCAGGTCTCAGGCTCGCAAATGACATTCCCAGAACAAATGACCATATCTTCCCTTCTAAAAGGGTTACATTTATAATCTGTATTCTCAAAGCAAGGTTACATCTGTGAGTTGGATGTAGAAGTGTCAGAATCAATATAGATGTTTTTATTTTAAAGTAAACTCAGATTGAACACAGTAAAACAAATTAAATGATTGTGTCCGACCAAAAAAAAATTACTTACAGTATAGTGAAAACCACCCTTGAATGATGGGATGCTAGACTAAAAGCTTTAGGAATCCAAACTACAACATATAATAAGTACCCTGTACCAAGATTGATGCAAAACATGTGACATTTGACCTTTTTAGAGAGATTTAGCAAAACAAAACCACTTCTGGGGTCATTTGGGTGGATTGTCCATATCTCTGGCTCCCCTTGGTCGATTTTGATGATTGACATCTCTTTCTAACCGTCAGAGCCAATGGAATCAAGGGGAACTCCCACATACTCCTTATTTGGTAATGTCTGTGTATGAGAGTGACACATAGCCAAAACCGGAAGCTGCGATAACTCTGGTGGCTACCATTAGCAGCTAACTCTGATTTTTACTTACAAATGTAATTATTGATTATAAATAATTTTTTCAAAGCTACAGTCACATTATCAACTTATGGATTAACCGATTCAGCCGCGTTTTTTCTCGTTTTAATGCCATTGAACACGTCTTTTGATCAGATTGACAGCTACGGTGAGACGATCTCCCGTAAAAGCTCCGTAAAGGTACGTGTTGTGATGTCTGTGTTTGCTTCCCCTGTCGCGAGTTCGGATCGCTCAGTGATGATACTATACCTATATATTCTGTGGAACCTCAGCTTTAATCGGATATCTTGTATGTGCAGCTACGATAAGTAATAAGGGTATCTTTATTCTGAGTTCTGTGCCAAAGTGCATTAGCATTTTTCGCTCAGGGGTCATTTAGATGCTTGTGTTTTGTTTTGGTAAAAATAGTTTGTATCGTCAGTTAGCTGAGATTCTTCCGGTTAATCTGGTATAACACATTAATAGGTTCTTAAATATTAAGATGCCCTGAGACCAGAGATGGAGTCCTGGACTCGGACTCGAGTGCCGATTTTCGGGACTCGTGACTCGACTCGGACTCGCGCACTGATTGACACGACTCGGACTTGGATTCGTGAATTCTCGTGCACGATGACTTGGACTCAGACTCGGACTCGTGAATTCTCGCGTACGCTGACTTGGACTCGGACTCGTGAATTTTTCCCCCCATGATGACTCGGACTCGACTTGTACATTAAGCGCCGAACTTGGACTCGAGCAAGTTTTCTCTGGAGTCTGATGTCCTCTATCCTGGCATGTGCACCTGTGAGGCGAGTTCACGTACTGGGTCCTGCTATTCCAGTCTAGAGATGTCTAGAGACACACCCCACATAGTGCTGTATGCTTTCACACATTCTGCTTCCACATTGGAAAAGAGCAAAGCAAAATGCTCGTTATGTGGAAACAATATTGAAGAGAAGGCCCCGTAACACATTACTCTAAGGATCGAGTTCAGACATATAGGCTGTCTTGAACACTATCATCAGAGTAAGTGATCTAATAAATAAATAAAGATTCAGCCATAACAGGAAAGCACATGGCTACTTAACATGCAGAATGACGTAATTTTGCATGCTAAGTAGCCATGTGCTTTATTTATTGGTAAACCGATTTAACCGGCAAATGTTCCTTCCAAATAAGAGTCCCGATCTTATTACTATCAAAATAAAAGTGCAAAACGAAAACTTTACCATAGAAAAATATTGGCATACAAATATAATCACTTTTCTAAAAGGTAACTCATTTTAAATATAGTTAGACATATTAAAGGTCATTTACAATAATAATAATAATAATAATAATAATAATAATAATATTAATATTAGTAATACGCTTTATATTTGTATCGTACCTATTACAAGAATTGTAGCCAAACTCGCTTCACAGCAGTTCAATAGACAGATTAGTATAACATGACAGGATAAAAGCAATGTAGAGGAGCAGCTACATTTCAACACATCCACGAAGATTAATACATGAAGACTTGTGACTCGGACTCTTCTTAGGTGACTCAGACTTGGACTCGGACTTGAACATAGGTAATGATGACTCGGACTCGACTCGGACACTCCTTGGGTGACTCGGACTTGGACTCGAACACAGTTAATGATGACTCGGACTCGACTCGGACTCGACACGGACACTCCTTGGGTGACTTGGACTTGGACTCGGACTCGACTACGACTCTCCCTTGGTGACTCGGACTTGAAGAGTGGTGACTCGAGAGTGACTTGGATTCGTGAATTGGTGACTTGACTACAACACTGCCTGAGACACAGAAAAAAAAAAAGGACCCGCCGAGGGGGTCCTTGGGGCTTAACAGGTTAAAAACGGATAGGGTGTCTGCCACCCGAACACAAACTGGAAGCTGATTCCACAAATGTGGAGCTTGATAAGAAAAGGCTCTGGTACCCAATGTACTTTTAGAGACTCTAGGAACAACCAACAACCCTGCATTCTTGGAACGCAATGCCCTAGTTGGACAGTAGGGTATAATGAGTTCTTTAAGGTAAGATGGCGCCTGCCCATTAAGGGCTTTGTAGGCGAGAAGACGAATTTTAAATGATATCCTGTGTTCTATAGGGAGCCAGTGTAAGGCAACCAGAACACGAGTAATGTGGTCCCTTTTCCTAACTCTGGTTAGTACACGTGCTGCACCATTTTGAATCAGCTGAAGCGATTTAACTGACTTCTTGGTACAACCTGATAATAAAGAGTTACAATAATCCAACCTTGATGTAACAAATGCATGGACTAGTTTCTCTGCATCGTTTTGAGGCAAGATATGCCTGATTTTTGCTATGTTACGTAGATGGAAGTAGGCGGTCCTTGAAATTGATTTTATGTGGGCGTTAAAGGATCAATCCTGATCAAATATAACCCCAAGATTCCTTACAGTCTCACTGGAGGCCAAATGAATGCAATCCATAGTTAGTATATCTTTAGATAATTTGTTTCGTAGATTATTTGGGCCGAGTACAATAACTTCAGTTTTGGCCGTGTTTAACATCAAAAAATGTAAAGTCATCCACGTTTTTAAGTCCTTGAGGCAGTCTTGAATTGTATTTAGATGATTAATTTCATCAGGCTTGATTGATAAATATAGTTGAGTATCATCCGCATAACAATGAAAATGTACAGAATGATTCCTTATAATATTGCCTAAGGGAAGCATATATAATGTGAACAAAATAGGTCCAAGCACTGAGCCCTGTGGCACTCCATGGCTCACTTTGGTTTGCATGGAAGATTCATCGTTGACACATACAAACTGAGTGCGTTCAGATAGATAGTGTAACGATATTCATGTTATGTCACGTTTTTATGTCTAGGTTTGGGTGTTTTGCTATTCTCCCTGTCATGTTTTTCTCCTGGTTTATTGTCTGGTCCGTTTCCCTAGAGGCTTCTCAATACTCAAATGTCCCCTCCTCGACTCCTCGGTCCTCCGGTAGTGACCCGGAAATGAATTTCAGCGCGCCATTTTGAAGGACATCTAATTTCTCTAAATGCACACCGAGGACCGAGCATCGAGCATCGAGGAGGCTCTCTGGAGGAGCTCTAACCGAGGATACACTGATGGTTCCTCCACGGCTCCTCCGCGGATGCATTTCCGGGAACGGTGGAGGCGTGATGCACAGCCAGACTTATCTCAGCCAATGACAGCTCTGCATGCATCCCCTGGATATTATTTTATTAACTGCTCTCATCATGATGCGATGTTTCCAGAGAGAACAGCTGTGAGGTCCGTGCAGAAAGCAGAGCAGTGTGTATCATATATATAACTCAGTATAACAGGCCTACTCTCTTTATTTGCTGTAGTTTAGTAGATATCTACAAACAAAGAGTCGATATTTTTCTAAGACCATTTAGTGCTTCACATAATAAAATACACAACGGCTGTAGCCTGATTATGCTTTAGGAGCTATAGGTGTGTGTGTGGTACAGTGTGTAGGTGTGTGTTGTACAGTGCGTAGATGCGGCGGACAGACGGGTCTCAGTTGGTTTGGTGTCCTCTGCTTACTTTTAATACTTGTAAATACAACTTTTGGCCCGTAATTTCAATTCCCCATTTCAGCGACCATAGAGAGGGGGGGGGGATATATCCACTCTCTGATTGTGTTATCATGAGAGTGCTCTCATACTTTAAATTGTATATATTTATATAAATATATTTGTGTGTGTGTGTCCGCATCTGTAGCCTGTTATTGTCTCATTATACCGCACTCTCAATGAATTCAAAGTAAATATGTGGGGGAACAATGTTCAGCTGATCTAACAGATATTATAAAATACAGCGCTGTGACAAAACACTCGACAGCTGATGCAGCTGTTGCCACGTAATAATGAACGGACGTCGCTTTAATATGACCGCTCAGAGGAGAGGAGTTCTCATTTATTTAAACGTCTGCTGCTTCCCCTCCTCTCTCCTCGGTTCCCCTCCTCGGTCCTCCGCTCGCATCTCCTGTGTGCAGGACTAACGGCCCGTCTACACTACAGGCGTCAAAAAATGCTTTCAACGCTTCGCCCATTCATTTGAATGGGGTGACGTAGGATATTTTCAAACTTCGCCGAACTGCATTGTGGGTAGCATGGCAAGGCGTTGCAAGCATCGCGAGCGTCTATCGGCGTCAAAAGTTGAACAATGTTCAACTTTTGAAGCTCGATGCTTGCTCGAAGCTGGCGTCAGCCAATGAAATCCCGTTTATGCAAATCTGCCAGTACAAGCTAGCCAATCAAACCGCGTGTATGCTGGGAGAGACTACGCAGGTCATTTCCTCATATTCAAAAAAATGGAGGGAAAATTCATTATAGCGGTAGTGAATCACCCGGTGCTGTATGATCAGTCTCTGTTCATCTACCGGGATACAAACCGGAGGAGCGAGGCATGGAGGGAGGTGGCAGAGACAGTAGGTGAAACTGGTAGGTTTTCGCCTGTTTGGGGATTTTATATCCAGTTTACTTCGTTTTAACATTGCTATTGCTTTGTATGTCGGGGGCGGGAGATTCATGTGATCGCCAAGCCTCAGACACGCCCAGCTTCAAGCTTTTTCGACGCCTGTAGTGTAGACGGGCCGTAAGTCTCGAGGAGGGGAAATTTGAGTATTGAGAAGCCTCTCCTGTGTTTTTCCTCCTGTCGTTAGTTTCCCTGGTGTGTCTAGTTGTCTGATTGTGTTCACCTGTGGCCCTTGTGTTTCTCCTCCCCTGGCCGGCTGTTTCTCGTCTTGTGATTACCCCTCCCTGTATTTAGTCTTGTCTCTTCCTGTGTTCAGTGTTGGTTCGTCTTTTGTTTGTGACTGAGTTCACCGGGGAGTGTTCCGTTTGTCCGAGTTTAATTCTTATCCTTGAAATAAAGGTATTATCAGTATTATCTGCATTTGGGTCCTGCTTGCTTCACTCTACCGTATCAGATAGGACCTAAACCAGCCTAAAGCAGTTCCCTTTATGCCAACTAAGTGCTCTAGTCTTTGCAATAGGATATCATGATCAATAGTATCAAATGCAGCACTGAGATCGAGCAAAACAAGAATAGAGACAAGTCCTTTGTCCGAGGCTATTAGAAGGTCATTTGTGACTTTAACCAGAGCTGTCTCTGTGCTATGATGTGTTCTAAAGCCAGACTGAAAATCTTCAAATAAATCATTGTTTTTTAAGTAATCACACAACTGTTTTGCGACCGCTTTCTCGAGAATATTTGAGAGGAACGGAAGATTAGAAATAGGTCTATAGTTGGCTAGAACCTCTGGATCGAGGTTGTGCTTTTTAAGAAGAGGTTTTATCACTGCTACTTTAAATGATTGTGGAACATAGCCTGATAATAAAGACATATTCATAATATTTAATAAAGAAGTGCTAATTAATGGAAAAACTTCCTTCAACAGCTTAGTTGGAATTGGGTCTAACATACACGTTGATGGTTTAGAAGAGGGAATCATTGAATTTAATTGTTCAAGGTTTATGGCTGAAAAGCATTCTAATTTACTATCTAGTATAATATTAAAACTTACGTTTCCGGGAGCTGTTGATAACTCTATACTGGTCAAAGGCAAGAGCAAGAGGTCATTAATTTTGTTTCTAAGAGTAACAATTTTATCGTTAAAAAATCACATCAAAGCATTACTACTGAGTGCTATGGGAATAGAAGGCTCAATCGAGCTGTGGCTCTATGTCAGCCTGGCTATAAGTGCTGAAAATAGATCCTGCATTATTCTTATTCTCATCTATTAATGAAGAGTAGTAGGCTGCTCTTGCTTTACGCAGCGCTTTCTTATATTCATTGAGAGTAATATGCCAAATTAAACGAGATTCTTCAAGTTTAGTGGAACGCCATATCCTTTCAAGTTGTCTCGACTTTTGCTTTATTTTGCTGGTTTCGGCATTATGCCATGGAGCTAGTCTATGTTGTTTTATTTTCTTTTTCAAAGGAGCAACAGAGTCTAATTTTATTCGCAGCGCATCTGTAGCACTATCAACAACATTATCAATTTGGGGTGGTGTACATTTTGTATAAGTTTCCTCCCTTACATACATACATGCTATCGAGTTTTCAAGCGCTGGTACTCTTCTTCTGGGGTAAAAACATTGGATCAGTTATGTGATTCAGTCATTCTGGAGCAGTTGAAACAGTCTTTCCCCAATAACATTGCAACATATATTAATGAACACAAAGTCACACTGGCTGGCAAATATGTGTTGACAACCCAGTCTCACATCTAAACGTGTAATAACTACGTTGGTCCACAACTTGGGACGTAGTATTTCTACAAAAACGCCTCTGAAATTGTAGGATCCCTACGTTGGTGTTGACGCACAAGCGCATCTTTGGTGAGCGTTATGATAGGAATGAATCCCAGAAAGCAGGTTCTTTGTCCCAAAGGTTTGCACAGCATCCTAAGCAAATGTGTGTCATTATTGCAATCAACAGGGTCATTGGAAAAAAAGAATGTCCTTTGCTAAAGGGAAAAAGCAACAACTTTCATGTGAAGTCAGTTGGTTTGGCTACACCTATTCTATTACTAGGCTACTTACTATATAAGTTGGTGAAACAGAAGTCTTGGCTCCATTGCAAATGCAGGTTAAGACAGTTGACATTTCAGAGGTGGAGTCGGCTTCTGCTCCGTTTATGTTTGATGGTTTTGTAACTAGTTGGGAGTCAGAAGAAAGTTCAAGTCAGGATTTTGAGGGACTCAGGAGCTTTGAATACTTTTGCGATGGCATCATTTTTAGGAAATGACCTGGCAGGTGGTCGTGTTTGGCCAGATTATGCAATGCCAGTCAACAGTAACATAAACGTTGCAGGGAAGAGTTTTCCAGTTAGAGGCGGGGACTGAAATTGTCCTTATACGTGTTTCTCGTAAGTCTCTTCAGTGTAAATTATTGGAAATGCAAAAGATGTGGCAATGTTAATTGGCCTAGGATGTCAGAGTGCAACATTTGTAACACACTGAAGTATACCAAAGAGAGAACAGGTTATGGTGGATGTTTCAACAAAAGGGAGAAAGTGGACAAATTATGAATTTGGTTGGGAAATTAAATGTGGGCGGTATTATGGTGGGAAGACAGCTACAGTAACATCCTTGGGTAATGTGGGGCAGGCAAGGGGAGCTTTGTCCCATTCTTATTAAAGTTTTGGCCATACAGGCATTTCCTTTTCTGTCCACTAAGCAGCAGTAGTTGCATTTCCGGGGGATAGGGTTAGGCTGTAACGATTGTGGGTTTAGTGCATATTTCGGTTGTTACCTCATGTACCTTTTTCATAGAGTCCTTCTTTGCCTAGTATCACTTTTGATAGGCTTATAATGCAGTCTTTATGTGCTCTTAAAAGTGCTATTTGGATTTATGTATTTGAAGAAAAATGTTGTGTCTAATGTTGTTTTTTTTTCAGGGTCTGAGGTGATACCTCATTCTTAAGGAGGTGTGACAGCCCTCTAGGCCTCAGACTCAAGTCCCTGGTTAGCCACTCCCCCCAATCAGGAACGATGGCTGACAACTGATTTTGGTTACAGTAACTGCTCAGCTACAAGTATGGGTGGATGAGCAGTCAGTCTCTCTCTCTCCTCTTGGGTTGCTTGGCTCTACTGGATCTTGGTTTGTTTGTCTTTGTTTTATATACTGATGAATGTTCACACACCTACTAACTTCACACATTACTGATTAACTGACTTCACAATTTACTTTAATTGGAAATGAATCATGTGTGGTCTCCTTTTGTTGTCCGTCCTTGAGCCAGGGCATGACACTATCCCTTGAATATATAACCTGAAGTTTTGAGGGTCTTTTTGTATAAGGGAACACAAGGGCAGCACTACAGCATTACAGATAAGCTTTTTCTCACAGTCTAGAATCTCTATCCACTTTTCAAGGCGAGGCTGTTTTATTATTTCTCTTTGGGGACGGAGATCCTGGAAATGAAACCATAATATAACTCATATCCATTAGTCCTAATGCACTAATGACTGGAACACACTCATTTCCACTTACAATGTTGAAAAAACAGTTGCATGAGCAACGGACAGAGCGAAGGTTGTTATCCGGATATTGTGAATTCATAGAGTTTTCAAATAATGTGGTGAGACAAGTACAGCTTAGGAGTATATTGCTATTGTTTAAAAAAGCAGATCCTAAACATGTCATTCTGAAGAGCAAATACATACAACTTGCACATGTCACTGTTGAATCAGTAGAAAAATAAATAAACCAGTTGTTAAAGCAGTAGCAGAAAAGATAGTCACATGGGAGATACAAACTGACTGATTGTTTAAAAAAAAAAAGAGGCCCATGCTACAGTAGTTCTTCGTTTAATAACTTGCTTCTGCCTTCAAAAATATAGTTTTGATAATAAGTTGATGACAATGTCTAAATGTTTCCCAGTATAAGTTTATTTATCACAAAAATATTGTATGTTAATACAAATTATCAGAAGGTTTCATTGGACCATACTCTGCCGACATTTAGATGTAACTGAAGTGCTCAAAGTGTGCGAAGTAACAAAGTGCAAAAATAAGTAACATATACATTTGTAATCAGCAATCACCCATAGAACTCAGCCAGCAACAATATGTACTGCACAGTACGGCACCACTTTAACCCTTAGATGCATAAGTGGGTCTTTTTGGACCCGGTGAGGTGGTTTTCTTAGAGTATCTTTGTAATTACATTTTTTTATCATTTCATGTTCCAGCTATTCCTCAAACATGTTTTGGATATCATGCCATTCAAATTTAAAATTTTAAGAAATGTTAGTTTTTGTATTACTACCCCAAGCTTCCATAAGTGGGTCAAAAATTACCCGTATGCATGTTCTATGGAATTATGTTTTTTTTTCAAAATGTAAAAAAAATGTCTACAATTATAAATAGTGAAAAATTAAATATAAAATATTTCTAGTGTGAACCAAAATACAATACTAACTATTATACAAGTGATTTTTCTTAACCAAAATGGCATAAAAAAACATATTATTCTAATACGGATCCTTTTCGACCCACTTATGGAAGAGTGTAGGGTCCAGTCACTCGTGCATCTAAGGGTTAAGACTGTCTTCCATCCAACCTTCCCTCTCGACTCCACCCCAGCAGCTTCCCAATCATGCCCTGCCCAGTTCATCATGTTGATTCTATCATTTCTGCCGTGCACTGTTGCAAGTCACAGAGGAGAAAAGACCAAAACACAACTCAACGGTAAGAGATTTTTTAAATATTGTAGAATCATTTGAGACTTTATGGAACAGCAACTGTTGTCTTATGATTGTGTTAAGTTGAAGTTTATTTACACATTACAGCATGATATTAGGGTTGGGAATGGGTTACTGCTCCAATAAAAGCGAAATTCAAGTCTAATGCTTGATCTTATTTAATGGTATTAACAAGATGTAAAAAGGTATTTTGTACTACTTGGGGTAGGCAAGGTCAAAAGGGATGATACAAATAAACATTGCTTGTGTGTAATTGTGTAATTTACACTTTATTTATATTCAAGGAAGTATTTAAGTGGATATATAGCACATAGGCAAGGCTATGTGTTACTCTTGTCGGAATGAAAATACATGCATTATTGTAATCGAATTATCACTTCAATTACAATTTTAAAGTGTAACGTGTAGTCTATTAATTTATGGATTTCTCTCTTCTCTCCTCAATGACTGTACAATGTTTTGTTTGTGTCAAGTGTCATAGTTGGATCAGGAAAAATGCACACCTATGTGTTTCTGCTCTTCCTCTTTATAGGTAAGCTCACTTAAAAAAATTATTTTATTTTAAACTAATATCACAATTAAGTATTTAAAGGATCTATTTAGACGTATCCTAATGCATGATGTAAGATTATACTGGTGGATGTGAGCAGCTGTAAGCGGTTGATTTCCTAGCTTTGAGAATCAGGAAGACACTAATAACATTTTAATGGTCACTGCTGCATGTGTAACAAGTTTATCAATCAGCAGAACCAGCCCTAATCGGATTCGAGATATTGGATTACATCACTGTTACGCTGTTGAGTTGTTTCTGTTGTGCTTGTGTTTTTTCCTGTTGATGTTGTTTGTTTGTCATCCATCAAAGAGCATTTGATCAAAATGGTAATTTGCCATAACATAATGTATTCCAGTTATGATATAATAAAGGTTCTGCTGTGTGATGTTACATCATTTACAGTATTAATTCTACATTTTAGATCATTAATGCTATAATCTAAATCAGGGGTGGGGAACCTCCGGCCCCCGGGCCGTATTCGGCCCGCGAGACCATTTGGTACGGCCCTCGAGGTAATTTATAAACGCACGCAAAAAAGAAAAAAATTAAAGAAATCTAGACCGCAAACAAATTAAACAAGCGAGTGCCTGTTTTTCCTGGCCAAGGTCAGGGTCCTTGAACTCAACACGAGCGTAACGTGTCATCACGTGGTATATGTCTCCTCTGGGGTGCAGTTATCCCGGTAGAGCACCGGAACGTCGCTCCGGGTCTTCCAAAAAATTGCAGTACCCATAAGGAGCCGTACACAATACATGCCGCAGTTGTTGCGTTGCTGTGTCTTTAGTTGTAAGCCCAGTGGTGATCTGTCATACTGATCATACAGTCAATAACTTTGTTGTTATTAGCATCTGGTTAGCTAGCTATGCTAACACATATGAGAAGCTTTTTCTACAACCAGTGAGGTAAAGGCACATCTTTACATGATCATTATAGTTATAAAAAAATAAGAGAATAAAGTAAACAGGTATAAAATATTATATGACAGTAAAAAAAAGTTGTTATTAATAAACAAGAATACAGTTTTGAAAGGGGAGTGATTTGTAAAATATCCATAAATACAAATAAAATCTTCTTACAGTTCTGTTTCATATGGATGTTGAGAGATGTATCCATAGATCTCCTAATGTTGCTCTCAAAGTGCACCAGATTGATGCTTTTAAAAAAAAATCTTTTCAGACCCCCCCACACTTAAATCATGTTCACATGGATAGGAAACTACATTTGCACACATGTTGTGTCCAATATCTTTCTGTTCGGGTGGTCATGCCACAACCGTGCACGTGCATGCATGCGTGAGTCATGGTAAGATATCTGGATTAAGAGGTTGCTTTTTCTTTGCACAGCATGAAAGAAAGGCCAAATTAATGGGCTGTGATTTTAGTATTTTTAAGCAGAGTTCAATCATTTGTACGGCCCTCGGAGGAAGTTGGAAACATGTAAATGGCCCTTGAGGGGAAAAAGGTTCCCCACCCCTGATCTAAATAATGACACCACCTTCATGTTTGTGCATTAAGTACTGAGCAACATTGGGAGCTTAAAGGGGAACTCCAGCAATTTCACATATGAAAGTATGTTCACCGATATTGGGGTGTGCGATTACAAATGTTGTACGTTTGTGTAAAGCCTTTTTTGGCTCTTGAGGCAACTGTGTAAAGTCCGATAAATCGCCTCAGTTTATGTCACTTGAGTCAGCGTTGGTTCGGCTTGAGATTACAAGTTTTAAAAAGAAAAACAAATCTGAATGTGGGGATTAAGAAAGTTAGTGAGTTTGCCAGCCTCCTGCTTCCCTGACGTGCTAATGGCCAGCGGTTCAAGGCAACATTAACATTGGCCGAGATGAGCTTTACATACCCAAATCTCTGGGCGAACTGTAGGCAGACTAATTGCATTTAAAAAAAAAGTAGGTGCCAGGTTCGCCAAAAATGAAGAATAGTTGGAATAAATACCTTCTTTATAAAAAAAACCCCATTGTGAGTTTGACAAGTTCATATAGTAGGAGTGCATTAGGATTAGACGCATGGCTCAGTCAAAACTTCAGAATTACAATTTGATTAAATGTAAAGCTTAATAATTAGCATTTTGATTGTTTACTACATGTGAGAGTGAAATTGATACAGTCAAATGTGTGGTAAAATATGATCTATATGTTGTAACTATTACTGTTATTTGCAATTTTTGTAGGTATCTGTCGGTGTATTTACGACTGAGTAGTACTGGGTTAGCTGTTTGCCCCTTTTCAGTCTTTATGCTAAGCTAGGCTAATTACCACCTGGTTGTAGTTCAATACTTAAGGCACAGACACGAGAGTGGTATCAACCTTTTTATCAATTCTTAGAAAGAAAGCAAACGATCTCCTAAAATGCTGCACTTCTTAAGTGACCAAGCTGCTAATCCACAATAATTCCTGACTTTAACAAGAATCAAAATCCAAGTAATACAGAAACGTGAGATTTTAGAGAAAATTGTGCAAAACATTGCATAGTTTGGATTACAATAAAATCACTATAATAATGTAACAAAATGTACCATTTATAACCATGTTAGCTGCTGGTGTATTGGATTTGCTGAACAGTTAGTTCAACTAGTTCTTCAACTCATAAATGTCTATTAACTTTCACTTCAACCTTCTTTAGACTCTCACAATGTAGTGCTGAAGTACTGAAATTGGGTATACAAGTCTAAGGAGCATCTTAAATCATTTATATTGTACGTGTTATACAAACATTCTGTCTATGATTGCAGGTTCAACTTTGAACAAAAAGGAAGGAGATTTCGGCACTATTACCGCCTGCAGCTACAAGAACAACAAAAGCCTCAGGTTCCAGTCTACTCATTAATAACACAGAGTTATTGCATTCATTGCCATTATTTTCTATGCATTTGTTGTATGTTTTGACAACAATTAAAGTATGCCACAACATTTTGATCTATTTAAGGTTGGACTGCTCTTATGCATATTGTGAACACTCTCCAAAGTTTACCTGTACATTTACGGCATCGGTTGAGTTCCTGAAGGCTAACACATCAACCGACTGCAAGCCTGTTCTCCCAGATCATCGTGTGCTGTACATCAATAAAACCACAAGCTACAGCTGCAACCTGATGCGAAAAGGCACAATGTATGTGAAGAATATTACCATAGACTACAGTATAGGTAAAGGAAGAGGTTAGTAACACTTTCAATTTAAATAATTTCTCTTGGTTGAAATATTTCTGCTAGGTGAACAGGCTAATAACAATGTCACTTGTATACTTGCTGTTTACATTTTGAATTAATTCAAAATCTACGCACAAGGTGATGGACGGAACATGATTGGTAGACAATTGGGATATCTGATACATATAAAACTGCATTCACTATATAACTGCATTAGCATCATCATTTAGCTGTGATGAAGAGTTTCCCACAAACGTACAGTATTGATGACCGGGTCTCATTGTTTACAGCAGGGGTGGAGAACCTCCGGCCCCCGGGCCGTATACGGCCCGCGAGACAATTTGATACGGCCCTCGAGGTAACGGTAACACACGCAAAAAATAAAATAAATCTAGACCGCAAAATAATGAAACAAGTGAGTACCTGTTTTTCCTGGCCAAGGTCAGGGTCCTTGAACACAACACGAGCCTAACGTGTCATCACATGGTATATGTCTTGTCCGACAGGGGTTTAGAGCTGACGGAGAGCATCAGAACGCCGCTCCGGGACTTCACAAATTGCAGTACCCATAAGGAGCCGTACACATGCTGCAGTTTCTGCATGGCTGTGTCTTTAGTTGAAAGCCCAGTGGCGATCTATTCATCTGTCATACTGATCATACAGCCAATAACTTTGTTGTTATTAGCATCTGGTTAGCTAGCTATGCTAACGAATATAAGAAGCTTTTTCTACAACCAGTGAGCTAAAGGCACATCTTTATATAATCATTATAGTTATAAAAAAATAAGAGAATAAAGTAAACGGGTATAAAAAAATACTATATGACAGTAAAAAAAGGTTTTTATTAATAAACAAGAATACAGTTTAAAAGGGGAGTGATTTGTAAAATATCCATAAAGAAAAAGAAAATCTGCTTACAGTTCTGTTTCATATACGACGCTGAAGTTGGCTTCCGATTCAGAGCATCCAATTCGGCAGTTAAGGGGAAAGTTAAGGGACATTTAATTTACAGCGCTGAGCGAACAATCCTCCGTCTTTGAACCTCTTAAATCGCTGCATAGCCGATTTATTTGGACTGGATTATCCCAGAGCGTCTAAAGATTCTTTATAACCCAGTTTGAGATTTGTGAAACCTTTATTATATTTGTGAAAATACAAACAAGGGAGATTTCAGTGCTTTATTTTACATGTAAACCACATTATACCAGGTCCTGATCTAAAACCACGAGACCTAGACTCATCAAATCTGGACTGGATTATCCCAGAGGGTCTAAAGATTCTTTATAACCCAGTTTGAGATTTGTGAAACCTTAATTCTATTTGTGAAAATACAAACAAGGGAGATTTCAGTGCTTTTTTCGCATCCTGACCACATTAGACCAGGTCCTGATCTAAAACCACTAGACCTAGACTCATCAAATCTGGACTGGATTATCCCAGAGGGTCTAAAGATTCTTTATAACACAGTTTTAGATTTGTGAAACCTTAATTCTATTTGTGAAAATACAAACAAGGGAGATTTCAGTGCTTTTTTTACATGTAGACCACATTAGACCACGTCCTGATCTAAAACCACTAGACCTAGACTCATCAAATTTAGACTGGATTATCCCAGAGGGTCTAAAGATTCTTTATAACACAGTTTGAGATTTGTGAAACCTTTATTCTATTTGTGAAAATACAAACAAGAGAGATTTCAGTGCTTTTTTCGCATCCTGACCACATTAGACCAGGTCCTGATCTGAAACCACTAGACCTACACTCATCAAATCTGGACTGGATTATCCCAGAGGGTCTAAAGATTCTTTATAATCCAGTTTTAGATTTGTGAAACCTTAATTCTATTTGTGAAAATACAAACAAGGGAGATTTCAGTGCTTTTTTCGCATCCTGACCACATTAGACCAGGTCCTGATCTAAAACCACTAGACCTAGACTCATCAAATCTGGACTGGATTATCCCAGAGGGTCTAAAGATTATTTATAACACAGTTTTAGATTTGTGAAACCTTAATTCTATTTGTGAAAATACAAACAAGGGAGATTTCAGTGCTTTTTTTACATGTAGACCACATTAGACCAGGTCCTGATCTAAAACCACTAGACCTAGACTCATCAAATTTAGACTGGATTATCCCAGAGGGTCTAAAGATTCTTTATAACACAGTTTGAGATTTGTGAAACCTTTATTCTATTTGTGAAAATACAAACAAGGGAGATTTCAGTGCTTTTTTCGCATCCTGACCACATTAGACCAGGTCCTGATCTGAAAACACTAGACCTACACTCATCAAATCTGGACTGGATTATCCCAGAGGGTCTAAAGATTTTTTATAACCCAGTTTTAGATTTGTGAAACCTTAATTCTATTTGTGAAAATACAAACAAGGGAGATTTCAGTGCTTTTTTTACATGTAGACCACATTAGACCAGGTCCTGATCTAAAACCACTAGACCTAGACTCATCAAATTTAGACTGGATTATCCCAGAGGGTCTAAAGATTCTTTATAACACAGTTTGAGATTTGTGAAACCTTTATTATATTTGTGAAAATACAAACAAGGGAGATTTCAGTGCTTTTTTCGCATCCTGACCACATTAGACCAGGTCCTGATCTGAAACCACTAGACCTACACTCATCAAATCTGGACTGGATTATCCCAGAGAGTCTAAAGATTCTTTATAACACAGTTTCAGATTTGTGAAATCTTTTTTCTATTTGTGAAAATACAAACACAGGTGGAAGGCTGAGGTTGCTGCAGCAGGCCAGAATCAGAATCAGACAGTGAACCTCCCAGCTGGGCAAGCGTTTATGCCTTCTTGAGGCTCCGCCTCTAGATGGGCGGGCACAAACAGGACGACACTCCCAGTACCTGCCAGAGGACAGCAAGGCAGGGAGCACAGACAGGCAGAAGGGGGGAGGGGTCGTCACAACATGTTCTTTTGTTTTGTTTTATTGTTCTGTCTTTTTATTTATTTAAGTATTCCAGTAATGTATGTTGCATGTTTTAATTTGATTGTATTTACTTGTTTAAATGACATTTGTTTTAGGTTCACTTATAAAATCTGTCCAGGGACAACAGATGAAAAATAGCCTCTTGGCTAACTCTGGCACATTTACAGGAATGTTAATTAATGTGCACTGTCCCTGTTAAACAAATGAATAAATAAATAAAAATAAGTGTATGCTCCTCCTAGTCTAGTCTAGGGTTAGGTCTAGTGGTCTAACCCTAGGTCTAGTGGTTTTAGATCAGGACCTGGTCTAATGTGGTCTACATGTGAAAAAAGCACTGAAATCTCACTTTTTGTATTTTCACAAATATAATTAAGTTTTCACAAATCTCAAACTGTGTTATAAAGAATCTTTAGCCTCCGTGGGATAATCCAGTCCAGATTTGATGAGTCTAGGTCTAGTGGTTTTAGATCAGGACCTGGTCTAATGTGGTCTACATGTGAAAAAAGCACTGAAATCTCACTTTTTGTATTTTCACAAATAGAATAAAGGTTTCACAAATCTGAAACTGGATTATAAAGAATCTTTAGACCAGGGGTTCTCAAAGTTTTGATGAGTGAGGGCCAATTTAGGTACCCAATATTGGATTGAGGGCCGCCCAAGAAAAAACGGAACACAAAATAATTCGAAAACAAATCGTTTCTTTATTGTACTAACCAATTAAATGTATTTCTTCTAACATGGCACCCCATGTGTTAAATATCAAAATGTTCAAGACAATCTCTGGTCTTGCTATATATGCATATTGCTCACCTTAGAGCACTGTTTGATAGCTCAAAAGCTTAAAATGTGAAATCCGATTTTTGGAAAATCTTCAAAACTCTTGTGAAAACACAAATGTATTCATGTGATCGAATTGTTTTGGTGTTTTAGATTTGGTTACCAAAGTCCTAGGATCACTAAAGCAGTGAAATATTTGAATTACACTGTATATAAATGTGTTATTCATGTCTAAAATGAAAAATATTAAATTCAAATTTTGAGTAAAATAGTTGTTTTTCACTCTACTTTCACCACAGCAGGGACTGAGATACATCAGGACTGAATAATGACTTCATATTACATACCAAGGTTCATGTGATGTGTACAAATACAAATTGAGCATTCAACCTTTTTTTTTCAACCAACAATTTACTATAAATATGTTTTTTTCAACCAACTATTTATATAAATATAAGAAACTGGAAAATCTCACTATTTACAATATTGAACATCAGAACTTTCAACCAACTATTCATTATAAATGTCAAGACAGTGTCAAGGTCTTTGTCTGTCTTCCAAGACAGTGGGTCTGGCTGCTGTGAAGATGGGGGTGATGGTGCATGGGCTGCTGTGTAGGTGGGGTGTACAAGTGCTATACGAGACCTCCTTGCTGGCTGGGTTGAAGGTGATGGCTGTGGTGGAGCCTTTGTGCTGAGGTGTATCTTGACCTGGTGGCAGCCGCAGATGGAGGTGGAGGCAGCTGTAGTGATGCTGGTCTGCTGGTCCTTGGTGGTGATGGCTCTGGTGAAGGCCCTTGAGCCACAGTAGATCTTGACCTGGGGGCCGGCACAGATGGATGTTGTGGCTGCTGGTTAAACGCCGCCTGTGTAGGACAATAATTACAACTAATTTCATTGAAATAAAGTTCAAGTAAAATGTTGCTCAAGCACAAATAACAATGCACACATACAAATAAAGTTTGGGAGGTTGCAGAAGGAGTCTCTCTCGATCTCACACACACACACACACACACACACACACACACACACACACACACACACACACACACACACACACACACCAGAGATGGGGACTCGAGTTTGTGACTCGGACTCGAGTCGCACTTAAGTCGCACACACAGAGACTTCAGACTTGACTTGGACTCCTGCTCAAAAGACTTCGGACTCGACTTGGACTCGTGTGTTGGGACTCGTGAACAATCATTGTGTTTTCTATTTTTGGCGTATTAAAAGGTGGGGTAGGTAATTTTGAGAAACCGGCTCGAGATCGCTAGAATTTGAAAATACACAACCGGAGAAAATCTGCCACTTCCTCACAGAGCCCCTACTCCAACACACACGAACGAGCACATGACCAATGAGGGCACGAGATAAGTTTGTGCCCCGATGGAAGGCTGACAGGCAGGTAGGCCATCCAGTTATTTTAGCCGGGCCGGCTATCGGGATGTTAAGAGCATTCCATGGAATATAACAAAAAGTGTATCTCGAGCCGGTTTCTCAAACTTACCTACCCCACCTTTAACATTAACATTAACATCATGGTAACACCATGGCGACCGGCGGCACACCTGCAGCTGTACCGCTTGTAATTAGGTTCAACTATAAAAACTTCGAACAAAACGCCGGCGGCACCAACAAAAGGAGCGCACACTGCAAAGTCTGCAATATTAAAATCAAGGATGCTGGTGCAACAACGTCAAATTTCATCAGGCACTTGAAAACTCACCCGGAGAGGTCAGTCACATTAACGCATATGGACGGTTAGCAAACATGTTTAGCTCAGCATCAGCTATGTAATGTTAACTTAGCTTGCTACTAGCTTTGTAACTGAATATTTGAAAAGATGAGTGAATGTTTGCTTGTCACACTTGTTTGCGTTGAGTGGCGTTGACATCCAACTCTTGACATGACATTAAAAAGGTCGGTAACGTTAATCATTACGTTCCGCTGCCACCATCTACTGGCTAACGTTAAACGTAGAAAAATACATAGTTACATGCATAAATACATCTGTCGGTTTATAGGCAGGTTACAGGTTTATTGTTGACCACGTAACGTTAATGTTACAGGTTTATCAGGTTACCATTACACTGGGTTTGAGTGAGAGGATAGAGGAATATGTTTATTTATAGTAGACTTAAAAGATGTAATTAGAGACCCAGTGTAATTAAACAATACGGTTGCAGAGGTCAAATTTTAACATTTTTGTCCACTGGCCAAATGGCTAGCCTAGTGAATGTTGAAATGTTACCAGCCACTCAATAGATTGCCATTGTTATTTGTGGCTGGTGCGTGCAACATACAGTACCAGCCACTTGCATGATTTACCAGCATTTGGCAGGTAAATGGTGTTAATGGTAGATATCTCTTTTGGAACAAGTCATGTTTTAATATCACCAGTTCAGTATATTTCAGATAATATTGCAGCAATAGTTTTTTAGTTGCAAATGGCAAAGAACAAATGTTTACTTTTAAGTACTTTTAACACAGTTTCCCTGCGGGGGATTAATAAAGTATTTGTGATACTGATTTCTGATTCTGAAGTGTTTTGCTTATAAGTTGTTTGCATTTAGCTAAACTGTGATGTTTTTCCTCATATTGCATTGCAATAGCCTGTTTAAAGTGATCATATAACAAACAACTAATCAGTACTGATACTGTATGCTAATAGATATAGGAGTGATAATAATACAGTAAATGCTTTGAATTTCTTAGATATAGCTGTGCAGTATTCTTAACAGACTGGATAGCAGCAGACAATAGAAGGCTTATTACAACCAGAAGAGACATGAGACTTTATTTTTTAGAGACTTGAGACTTGACTTGGACTCGTGACCAAAGACTTGAGACTTGATCAAGTCTCACCCCACAAAGACTTGAGACTTGACTTGGACTCGTGACCAAAGACTTGAGACTTGACTTGGACTGCAAAAAAAAGACTTGTGAACATCTCTGACACACACACACACACACACACACACACACACACACACACACAACACACCACACACACACACACACACACACACACACACACACACACACACACACACACACACACACACACACACACACACACACACACACACACACACCACACACACACACACACACACACACACACACACACACACACACACCACACACACACACACACAACACACACACACACACACACACACACACACACACACACACATCTGATTACAAAGTCTCATCTTTACAGGACGGTAACATAATAACAGGCACACATATAAATAAATCTATGACAAAGTCTCATCTGTACAGAACAGTATGATAAAATAATCGATGGCAAAAACATGTCACTGTAAATGTCTCCGTTGTGGGACGAATAAATGATTAATTTAATCCTCTACACATGTAATCTCACTTTTACACACCAAAATAACGTTAACACAGAGTAAACGTTTGCTAATGGAGCAGTGGCGAGCCGTCAGGGCCCTCTAGGCCCTCTGTGAGGGCCTAAGATATTCTAAAAAATAATATTTAAAAACATTTTTAAAAAATATTATTTTTTTTAAATATATATTTTTTAAATATTATTTGTGTTATATTTTTACCGAAAAAAACTTGATTTAATTGTATTTAAAATAAATTTCCAAAGAAATAAATCCTTCGAATCTGCCTGTTCAGTTTCTGTTTGAATGTGAAGGGTTACATGAAAAAAGCTCGTCTGGCCCTCTATGCGATTCACAGAGGGCCCGCTATAGTAAAACAACGAGAGAGTAATGTCAAGTGACAGTACAATTGACCAATCATATCTTCCCTCTAAATGGGAGGGCTTTATTATCGCGGACTTTATGACAAGTTCCGCCCGCTGCGCTGCCAAGTTTATGCATGTGATATATCAACGGGTCAAGCTAGGCGGAATTAGCATACGTTCATTCACGATGGCTCACGTTAGTGATAGTGATGACATCGTTGCGAAACTACTAACCGAGTCTTTTTCAAGAATGAGTTACACGGATAAATTGGAGTTAATTACCAAAGGGCGACCAACACCACAGCTTAATTTGGTTCAAAAAACCAAACGGTTCGAGAGGCATTTTAATATCGGGAATTACGCCAGATACAACTGGATGACCGGATCAACCAGGGAACAAAAGCTGTACTGCTGGGATTGCTTGCTTTTTGGAGCGGACAGTGGGTCATGGGCCAGAGATGGATATTCTGATTTAGGAAGTTTATCCAAATCAGCACATCGCCATCAGAATGCTTCAGGTCACCTCAGAGCTACTATTCGGCTTAAAACATTTGGGGACACCAGGATAGAGCTCCAGCTGGATGAGCAACAACGCCGGGGTGTCATCCTTCATAATGAAAAGGTGAAGAGGAACCGAGGAATTTTGAAACGCCTGATAAATTGTGTGGTGTACTTGGGCAAGCAGGAGTTGCCGTTCCGAGGTCACGATGAGAGTGTAACTTCATCAAACAAGGGGAATTACATAGAGTTGCTGGATTTAGTGGCAGAATATGACAGCGACCTGCACACACACCTCGCCACATCAACAGTATTTACCGGCACATCTTCAAGGATTCAGAATGACCTGATCAGCGCTGTCGCTAGTGTAATGACGGATAGCATGAAAGAGGAGCTGAGGAAGGCACCTTTTGTTGCGGTCATGTTGGATGAAACGACAGACATTAGCAACGTGGCGCAGATGTCATATGTGCTTCGATATGTCACTGACGATGGGATAAAAGAGCGTTTCTTCAAGTACGAAGATGTGACAGAGGACAAACGAGCAGAGGCCATAGCTACACGGCTGCTGGAGTTCCTGAGGGAGAGTGGCTGTATTGACAAAGTGGTCGCGCAGTGCTACGATGGAGCAGCTGTTATGGCCTCTGGATTGAATGGGGTGCAAGCGAAAGTTAAGGAAACAATTCCACAGGCCCTTTTCATTCACTGCTATGCTCACATCTTAAATCTCGTCTTGTCAAAGGGAGCTTCCAAGATAAGAGAGTGTAAGGTCTTCTTCTCCCACCTCTCTGGCTTGGCCACCTTTTTCAGCCGCTCAGCAAAGCGCACCAAGCTACTGGATGATATTTGCCAGCATAGGCTTCCACGGGCAGCTCCTACTCGCTGGTGCTTTCATTCTCGCTTGGTGTGCACAGTGGCAGAGAAGACCAGGGAATTGAGAGAGGTAAGATAATAATAACAATGAACGTAATGGAAATATTAACAATAATAAAGAAATGATTTAGTGTTGGAAACTACCCACTCATAAAAACATGAAGGTAAAGAACTATGCTAGTATTACATTAAATGAAAAGCTAATCTTAGTGTTTACTGGAGGTCTATAAGTTGTTTTTTCTAAACTAAGCATTACTCTCGTAGGTGTTCGAGCACATCGTAGACCATCACACAGAGTTTGATGACGAAACTGTTCATTGCTCTGATGGATACATCACCCTCCTTACCAGCTTCGATTTCAGCTTTTGGTTGAAAACCTTCCACGCTATCTTCTCCTACTCGGATGTTGTTTTTGAAATACTTCAGAACAAAGGTTTTGATATGCAGTTCTGCCTGGCCAGAGTGGATCAGCTACAGCGACAAATTGAACAGGAGAAGGGGAACTTTGACAGCGTCTACGATGAACCCAGGCTTTGGTTGGTCCTCCGCGCGGCCGTGGAGCTCAAGGAGACGTTCGTGCACGGTACAGGGAGCTCCACTGCAGCGTAATTGACAGCCTGCTAACCCAGATTTCCAACCGCTTCAGTGACCACAAAAAGCTGGAATTCCTGGCCCTTCTGGACCCGCAACAGTTCGGGCATTACTGTAACTATTTCCCAACTGCTGCCTTGAACAGTTTGATGGAGAGCTATGGCGGATATTTCGACCAGCCTCGACTGCACACGGAACTCGCCGTGATTGACGGCATGTCTGACATTTTGGGGAAAAGCCCAGCCGACATTCATCAGTTTCTCCTCAAAAAAGGACTGAGTGAAAGCATGAAACAGGTGTACACCCTCTCATGCATCATCCTGACAATACCTGTGTCCACTGCCTCTGTGGAGAGGTCCTTCTCTGCGCTGAAGCGCATAAAAAGCTACTCGAGGTCCACGACTGGGCAAGTCCGACTGTCAGACTTGGTCTTAATTTCGATCGAGAAGGAATTGCTTTAAAAGCAAAGGATCAGCTGCATGACGACGCCATCAAGTTCTTCATCCAAAAAGACAGGAGGATGGACATTGTGTTTAGGTGATTTGATCATCAAAGGTAAGTCAAAGTGATTTTCAATGTGGGCCGCCGTGCCGACTTAATTCATTTGTAATTGTTACTTGGCTGTGGGTGTCCTGTCATGATAGGTGTTTATATAAATGGTGTTGTTTTGTGTGGTAGAGGGTCGCTGTCATTGATGCGTTTTGCACCCCGGGCCGCTGTTTTGATATTCCGCTGAAGTATACTATAGGCTGTGACGTAAAAACGTTTTCTTTTTTTTTTTTCGAGGGAAGAGGGGGGTGGGGTCAGAGGGCCTAGGTAGAAAAGTCACGGCTCGCCACTGTAATGGAGAGTCTATTTTGTTCCAATAAAAAGTTCATGACTATCGATAAAAATATATATCAATAAACCTATTGTTCATTTTCGCGGTATTCCCCACACATTGCCAGTACACTATTACTGTAATATTTACACTTACCCATGTCCAAATGGATCCTTGTTGTTGTCTTTGTATTCTTCTTCTTCTTCTTCTTCTTCTTCTTCTTCTTCTTCTTCTTCTTCTTCTTCTTCTTCTTCTTCTTCTTCTTCTTCTTCTTCTTCAGAAGAGTCGAATAATTCAGGTTCTGAGGCTCTATCTTCACTGCTGCTAGCGAAAAAAATCTCTGGCGAAGTCGGCAATTGTAAAGTTTTTTTTAGCCATTTTATCTGTCTCTCTCTCTCCTCACAGATGTAAACTGATGGGAGACACGTGGTTTATGTTTTGTTTACTTGGTGGGTAGGTCCTTAGTGATTTCTCGATGTCCATTGGTCATTTCAGACCATGATGGCTGCCGGCCGAGATTTCCTTGACGGACACACAAATCCACCAATCCCACACAGTGTAAAGTCAAGCTGCTTTGAGCGGCCATATTGGCTGCTGTGCCCTGGTTACAGTCTCACAGGAGATACCGCTGGAAAGCTACTCATTCTAATTCTTACTAGATACAACCATGGAGGATTCAAATATAACGCATGCATTTCAGCGTGTCACATTAACTATCGCGGGCCGCCAGAAACATTTCCGAGGGCCGCCATTGGCCCGCGGGCCGCACTTTGAGAACCCCTGCTTTAGACCCTCTGGGATAATCCAGTCCAGATTTGATGAGTCTAGGTCTAGTGGTTTCAGATCAGGACCTGGTCTAATGTGGTCAGGATGCGAAAAAAGCACTGAAATCTCCCTTGTTTGTATTTTCACAAATAGAATAAAGGTTTCACAAATCTCAAACTGGGTTATAAAGAATCTTTAGACTCTCTGGGATAATCCAGTCCAAATAAATCGGCTATGCAGCGATTTAAGAGGTTCAAAGACGGAGGATTGTTCGCTCAGCGCTGTAAATTAAATGTCCCTTAACTTTCCCCTTAACTGCCGAATCGGATGCTCTGAATCGGAAGCCAACTTCAGCGTCGTGTTTCATATGGGTGTTGAGAGATGTATCCATAGATCTAATGTTGCTCTCAATGTGCACCAGATTGATGCTTTTAACTTCAATATTTAAAAACAAATCTTCCCGGGGGAGCATGCCCCCGGACCCCCCCAGAGGAGGTTAGGTCCCCCCCCCCCACACTTAAATCAAGTTCACATGGATAGGAAACTAATTTGCACACATCTTGTGTCCATATCTTTCTGTTTTGGTGGTCATGCCACACCGTGCACATGCATGCGCGAGTCATGGTGAGATATCTGGATTAAGAGGTTGCGTTTTCTTTGCACAGCATGAAAGAAAGGCTAAATGAATGGGCTGTGATTTTAGTATTTTTAAGCAGAGGTCAATAATTTGTACAGCCCTCGGAGGATGTTGAAAACATTGAAATGGCCCTTGAGAGGAAAAAGGTTCCCCACCCCTGGTTTACAGTGTAAGTCCTCTCTTTGTATGGCCTGAAAACACAAATCTCTCCTTTTACTGTCCTTTTTTCTAAGTTAAAGATAATGTTTGTTGTTTAACATGCAATACTCTGCACGGCAGCTTTCAGACATGATGAAACTTTATTTACGATGGAGGTATTATTTGTTATCCCTGGAAATTGGGTGGGGCCTTTATTTTGCCATGCAGGGACGTAGCACTGCTCTCGTCTTTTGACAGCTGTAACGGCCCGTCCACACAGCGGCGTGCGTTAAAGCTTCAACGCTTCAGCCCATTCACTTTGAATGGGGTGACGTCACGCTTCGCCGAACTGCATTGTGGGAGCGAAGCATAGCTTTGCTCGCTGCAAAAGTTGTGCAATGTTCAACTTTTGAAGCTTCGGCGGAAGCGTCAGCCAAGCGAATCATATGCCAGTGCAAGCTCTAGCCAATCAAACCGCTGCTTGTGTGTCCGGGGCGGGAGATTCAGGTGATTGGTTGTTGGTCTAGCTTCAGACATGCCCGCCGGCAAGCGAAAACGCACGCCGCTGTGTGGACGGGCCGTAACACAGCGTCCACACGGCGGCGTGCGTTGAAGCTTGCCGGTGGGCGTGTCTGAAACTACCGTAAAACTCTCACACAATGCAGGCTTTAGAGCATGGGTGTCCAAACTACGGCCTGGGGGCAAATTGCAGCCCGTTGTCCATTTTTTGTTGGCCCACAACAAATTCTAAAAGTATAATGGAATATATGGACCTCACCTTAAACTTGTGCTTGTCTTATATTGTAGTTAAAATAATAAATAAGTGAAACCAGATTTTAGATTTTATTAAAATATATTCATGTATCAAGCATAATTTACCTACATTTAATTGATTTAGCTAACTTATAACTTAAAGTATGAGGCAATATACCCAGCCCTTCGTATTTGTTTCTGTATGAGGACCTCAGTGAGGAAACATGTGGACACCCCTGCTTTAAAGTTTACTATGAAGATAATTAGGAAATCTTCATTTCAGCCAAAAGCCATAAAAAAAAAACTGTTTTCAAAATTCCTTGAGTGGTCTGAAATTACAAATGTTATAATCTTGAAATAAATCAGACATATTTCTTCAAATTAGGTTTATGACAGCCCAGTCGATAACACCAAATACGATGTTTCAGTGCACAAACCTTGTTACGTTAAATGTTCGAATAAAGTCAACGTAACACATAACAGCAAAAGGATTGCTTCTGAGTTAAATGTCTTTCTCTCTGTTTCCCTTCAGCATTCATCAAGGACTGTCCTGACACCACAGGCTTACTGATGCATCGATCTCCAACCTTACTTTGGCCTGTGGTGGTTCTGTCTTTATGGAGGGTCCTCAGTACAGACAGCTAGACAACATGAGTAGGGGCTGTCAGGGAATAATTCTGTATACATGTTTACCTTTTGCCCTCTGATGCAGATGACCAACCTTGAGCAGCCGCTATCTCCCTTAACCCTCTGGAGTCTAAGGGTATTTTCTCGATTTTCAAATGTTTTCTTAAATCACCTTTTAAAATGTATTTCTTCTAACATGGCACCCCATGTGTTACATATCAAAATGTTCAGGACAATCTTTGGTATTGCTATATATGCGAATTACACACCTTAGAGCACTGTTTGATGAGATAAGTAGCAAAAGCTTAAAATTTGACAAATCCGATTTTCGGAAAATCTTGATAACTCTTGTGAAAACACAAATTTACTCATGTGATCAAATTGTTTTGGTGTTTTAGATTTGGTTACCAAAGTCTTAGGATCACAAAAGCAGGGAAATATTTGAATTACACTGTATTTAAATGTTATTCATGTCTAAAATTAAAAAAATTAAATTCGAATTTTGAGTAAAACAGGTGTTTATCACTCTACTTTCACCACAGCAGGGACTGAGATACATTAGGACTGAATAATTACTTCATATTACATACTAAGGTTCATGTGATGTGTACAAATACAAATTGAGCATTCAAACTTTTTTTTTCAACCAACTATTTATTATAAATATGTTTTTTTCAACCAACTATTTATATAAATATAAGAAACTGGAAAATCTCACTATTTACAATATTGAACATCAGAACTTTCAACCAACTATTCATTATAAATGTCAAGACAGTGTCAAGGTCTTTGTCTGTCTTCCAAGACAGTGGGTCTGGCTGCTGTGAAGATGGGGGGTGATGGTGCATGGGCTACTGTGTAGGTGGGGGGGTACAAGTGCTATACGAGACCTCCACGAGACCTCCTTGCTGGCTGGGTTGAAGGTGATGGCTGTGGTGGAGCCTTTGTGCTGAGGTGTATCTTGACCTGGTGGCAGCCGCAGATGGAGGTGGAGGCAGCTGTAGTGATGCTGGTCTGCTGGTCCTTGGTGGTGATGGCTCTGGTGAAGGCCCTTGAGCCACGGTAGATCTTGACCTGGGGGCAGGCACAGATGGATGTTCTGGCTGCTGGATAAACGCCGCCTGTGGGCCACTAGGCCCAGGCAGCTGTGAAACATCTCTGTAAAACAAATTAAAATGTAGGACAATAATTACAACTAATTTCATTGAAATAAAGTTCAAGTAAAATGTTGCTCAAGCACAAATAACAATGCACACATAAAAAGAAAGTTTGAGAGGTTGGACACACACACACACACACACACACACACACACACACACACACACACACACACACACACACACACACACACACACACACACACACACACACACACAGGTATTTCCAGTTACTTTACATTCAGTATAAAACCACAGACACACATATACATAGGCTACATCTGATTACAAAGTCTCATCTGTACAGGACGGTAAAATAATCACAGGCACACATATACAGTGGCGTTTATTTATGTGCAAAAGTGGTGGGGCACAAAAAACTTAGATGTCTATATATAAGCTTCTGCAGAGAGGTTCATGGCCGGCGAGGCACGGGCACTGACTCTTCAGGTTTGACCTAAATCAAAATATAATATTATTTTCAAAACCTTTTTTTTCTGATGCTTCAATTAATTTTAACAGACAGTTCAACAGAAGGATACCCAAAACATTTAATTTTATCATTTACAAATTGAATTGTTCTCTCTTAGTAAGATCCCATTTTCAATAAAATGGTGGTCTTACCTTGACTTGAAGATTAAGTTAATTTGCCTATCCTTCTGGACAAAAATCTCTATAACTTTTTTGTAAAAGTCCTCCCTATCTTCTTGTAGTTTCAAAAGTCTGTCATAAATCTAATCAATAGATTTATGATTCGAAAATGATAAAAGTAGGATATTATCCGGCTGAACAAAACGTGCATTTATCTAACAGGTACGTTTCCCACAGATCTTATTTGGAGCTATTTTCTAAAATCCTATGGAGAAATCTCATTGCTTTTTTGTGGAGGGAAGCCATGCACAGCTTACTTCCTGGTTTTAGGACGTGTCTCTCTCCTCCTCTTCACACACCACACTTTTCGCGGCACACGTACTTACAGCCAATCAGCTCTGAATGATGTGAGATGACGTATGGTGGGGATGGCAGCTCTATGCCCCTATGGTCATTCTTTTTTGCCACACACATTAAATAGGAAAATACTCTGAGCATGCGCAGTGTAGTTTTTACAGTCACCGTTCACTTAGACAGTGAGAGGGAGGGGCAGGATCGGGTTTTGTCCCACATGGCTCTAAACAGCTCAATAGGCACACACTGTAGACCAGTGACCACCAACTGGCGGCCCGCGGGCCACATCCGGCCCGCCAGACATTCTCATCCGGCCCGCACGACGGGGGTGACTGTGGCGTTGGCGGAGTGGTTACTGCGTTCGCCCCCCACCCATTTTTTTTTTACAACGTCTCGTGAGTAAGGTGCAGTACCGGAGTCCAACAGAGAGGCAGCAGCTGCGGGACAGTAGACTGCGTACTGCGAAACCTTCCCTTCCTTGAAGAAGAAGAAGTGATCCTTCGTTGTGAAGAGTCTGCTTTGTGCGCTCCGCACCACAGCAGCAGCCCCGCTGCGACAGAGTCCAACAGAGAGGCAGGAGCTGCGGGACAGTAGCCTAGAAGCAGGGTTGGGTTGTAAGGTTGTAACGGTAATCAGAATACAAAAATTAAGTAGGCTAACTGTATTCAGCTGGCGTTACATTTGAAAAACGAGTAATCTGATTACAGTTACTTTCGTAAACCTGAAGTGAATACATTTTGGAATACTTATTGGAATTATTGGTGGAAAAGTTTCCTCACAAAATGTAATATTCATTACCGTCAGAACTGTGTGCACACTGCACTGCGCTGCAGTATGTCTGTTGAGCGAGAGAGAGATGCAGCGTGTCTGTGAGGCCCCGCCCCCGCACGCAGATTAGAGAGAGAGATCTATTTTAAAATATATTGAAAGTTAGAAACAGAGATGGTTAGATAAAATATGCAAGATAACGTTGATGTAGCATTTCTTTATTGTCGAAATGATGACATTTATAACGGGATCAAATCAAAGTGAATGGCCTGCTGCTGCTGAATGCATGGGGCAAGTGACTGGAACAAGTTTTAAAAGTTATTACATCGTTTCAGATAATAATAATAAATAATAATGATAATTCATTCTATTTAGGGGCGCCTTTCAAAGCACCCAAGGACACCTTACAATTCATAACATATTCTAAGGAAAGGTTTTAAGACAGTACAAAGGGTGATATTTTTTATGTGTGGTGCAGATGAGAGGGAGCTGTCCAGAATGACACCAAGATGTTGTGTTTGAGTTCTTGATAAGCCATTAAAACAGTAAAACAAGTGTCTCCTGCTCACCAAAACATACCCATCTGTTATGGAAAAAGAAAGTATTCCAAAAGTATTCTAAAAGTAACACGTTACTTTTTTAAGACACGTAACTAACTGTATTCTGATTACTTTCAGAGCATGTATTCAGTAATCAGTAACTGATTACATTTACAAAGTAACCCTCCCAAACCTGCCTAGAAGTGATCCTTCGTTAGCGTGAAGAGTCTGCTAAGCTTTATGCAGTACCTGTACCCACCCCCCCCGGCCCGCGATAGTGTCTATTGGATACATTTTGGCCCTTGGACAAATGTAGTTGGTGATTGTTGTAATCATTATTGTAATACTTTCTGCTGACACTAGGTGGGGCTGTCGCCACTGCACAGAAGAGGTTGAAAATATATATTCGAATGCATATGATTATAATTATGAGCCTGCTAGGCGTCCAAGAGACCAGGAGCAGCCAAGGATTAGAAGAAATAACGGCCATCGGTGAGAAATGGAGCTTTGGTGTGAGGAGAACCAGTGGAGAACAGAGCAGCTGTCTTGGTGAGTTACCAGTGTTAGCTACAGACAGCATAAGGGTGCATTACACCCTCAGTTGAGTCGTCATGCACCCTCATTTGAATTAAAAGTGGAAAAAAAAAAAAAAGTGAAAAATGCATTAAAAGTTAAAAATATTAAAAATAATAACAATAATAATAATAGTAGTAATAAGAAGAAGAAGAAGAAGAAGAAAAATATAGTTTAAATAAAATAAATTGTAATTGTGGTTGAATAACATTGTCTGCTGCATTTATTTGGTCAATTTAAACGGTAAGTTATTATGTCAGGTGCGCGTGACATGTGCCGCTGCGCGTTCATCATTTGCAAGGTGCTTACACAGCAGTCAATGATCGACATCAGAAAATGGTTAAAACAACCAGCCCTTATCGCCAGCAGTAACACTGCATCTACTGCAGGTAATAACAGTTCAGATCATGGGGACATTATGTTACCCGCGGCCACTGTCGTGGACACTAACGTCCTCCCGCCCGACTCTCCGGCTTTGCCCGCCTCGCCCACGGAGGCGGAGGCGGAGCAGCCGCAGCCGTCTTCGTTGCCCCAAACACCGCCACCCCTCGGCGGCCCGAAAGTGCCAGAGGACCTCGGCAAAATAGAGCCTGCCCAGGTATATTAAAAAAAGTACCCAACTCGCCTGTACAGTGGGGTAAGGCGCTCATTTTGCAGCTCATGGTTTCAAAACAGAGATTGGCTGGAATATTCCTGTAAAAAAGATGCCATCTTCTGCTATGCATGTAGACATTTTGGTCTTAAAAGGGGAGTGACTTGTAAAATATCCATAAATAAATAGTAAATCTGTTTACAGTTGGGTGTTGAGGTGTATCCATAGATCTCTTAATTTTTCTCTCAAAGTGCACCACATTGATGCTTTTAACTTCAATATTTAAAAAAAAATCTTCCCGGGGGAGCATGCCCCCGAACCCCCCTAGAGGAGGTGAGGACCCCCTAGAGCAGGGGTGCCCACACTTTTTCAGCTTGGAAGCTACTTTTAAAATGACCAAGCCCAAAAGATCTAACTACAGGGCCGCCCCTGCCCAATCTTTGTCGTGAGCGCGCGGGGGGTGCTAGTGGACTAAACGGCGGATAAACTGTGGCGCGCTTACACTAATTGCGTCGCATAAGCGCATAATAGTGGTGAGGCCCCTCCTCATCTGAAGTGCAAATGCGGCGCATAACTGCATGAACCCGTATGGCACAATACAACTCAGACTGGTTTACCTGTACGTCAATCAAGTGGCAAATGCCATAGTAAGGATGGATGATAGGCTAACTTAAAAAAAAAAAAATTCCCTTTTTTTTTTTCAATGCCATGCGATCTACCCACACTACCTTTGCGATCGACGTATTGGGCACCCCTGCCCTAGAGGGTGTTAGGTCCACTCCCAAATAGCACTTTACCACTGCACCCTCTCTAATCTCAGATGCACCCTGAGTCATTTTGTTCTGGAACCGGGCCTGAGCTGTTAGCTAATTCGGTCAAATCACAACATGGTAAAGTTAGCTATCATATATCAGGCTATAACTAAAGTAGTATTGATAATATAGTAACGTTACTGGCAGGACTGTTAATACTGATCCATAACAGAAACAAATGCGCAAGTATCAGCCGTATCTCGCGTTACCTAATGCAGGTAGGGGAGAGAGAGAGGAGCGAAGGGGAGAGAGAGATGTAATACAGTTTCCTGATAAACGTTTTGTTTGATAGGCTTCAGCTGTGGAGAGTATGTGCTGCAGGGAGGTGGATGCACCTCGCACAACGCACCCAGGAACGAACGCTAGCTCCGGTCCTTTTCCTGTTAGGGAAACTGTGGACTCGATGTCCTGACACTGACACGCTCAAGTTTGTGCAACCTGCACAAACACAAGCTCACCATGATTAAAAATGGTGAAATGCAATGTAAAATTACCGAAAAAATACCAGCTCACTAAATCACAACCGCTCAAACCAGCTACAAACTACTACCGCAGATTGGGCAGAGAAGGAGTCCGAGAAAGTTGCTCCCCCATGTGACGTAATATGACGCGTTTGACGTTAAAAAAAAGCAGTTTTTAGTAGCAGAGTTCAAAACGGCTCCTTTCCCTCTGAATTCCTGCCCTTATGTCTTGTAAAACATATCAAATCCCGCATTCACTTTTTTAATTTTCAGGCAAGGTTAAGCATAAATGTAGTAAAAAAAAAACCTGCAAGTTGCTCTTTAAGGAGGGGATGACCAAGCATTTTGTTGGTTTATGACCGGGCAACTCTCGGTCACAGATAGTTATTGTTGTGGGACACCTGGAACACATAATTCTCGGGGTGTGGATGACCCCGAGCCATAAGCGACAACAATTGTGATTCAGTGTCCTCAGCTGTGTAGTCCAGTGGTTCCCAAACTTTTTGTGCCCAAGGCACACCAAAGAACAAGTAAAAATCTCAAGGCACACCTATTGTGCAAAATAGCCCTTATTGTAAGAGAATATTTTCATCTGATCTGTTTATAGAGTCTTTTATGGTTCCTTAGAGTCTGTGATACTGCAAACATCTGCTTGTAGTCAGTCAGAGACTTCTCTGTGGGTTGAGGTCACAGGTCAAACGCGTCTCCTATGTCCGAGGGTTGACCTGGCAGCATCTCTTTGAGACAAGCAGATCATTGTCTTGCATCGGCTAATTGATTATACGCGGGCTTTCTGGAAGCCCGCCTCTCCTCGTGTTGGTTAGATGTTTTGTGTCTTTTGGTTCAGAGAGATCGCTGGTGAAGCACTGGGCATGTGTGAAACTAAGTGATCTCCCCGGCCGTTATTGTCTGTACTGTGATCAATAAACTCTTCAGTGCTCTTGGCTAACAACGGTTCCAGACTCCTTCATTCTACCTCAACATTGCAACAACAGAAGTTTACCTTCACATTTTGGCGTCTACGAATAGGATGCCGAGATTTCTTCAGAAGGCTGGTAAGTGCTTTTTTTCAAATCTATTTGAACAACTGCCTTACCAGACTCTGTGATTGACGGTATCAAAATTATCTGTGAAACTGCGCGAGTGCAATTTGTTTTGGTCTCTCCACTGTACATTTGAAGGCTTAATTATAACCTGAGGAATCGGTGTCTATGAGATTTCTATCTTGGCCGGTTCTTCCTGTGAATGCTGCTGGGGCAAGTGCCAACAAAAGCAAGCACAGCTCATGTATAAACAATAAGAATATTTGGGGCTAATAAATAACCTCGGAACATCGACTTTTAACGATTTCCGCTGTGTGTGGTTTCTAGAATGAAATTACTGGACAATCACACACTGCAAATATTCGGAGAGACCTTAAGGAAAGCATCAGCAAGGTGGAACCTCTGATTAAAAAAAAGCAATGTGAGGATTTGTAATTGAAACAAATTGCCGAATTCTGGAGATTTCAACGGGTTTAAATCAGACCTATCCGTTTTCGGGTGTCTGCTCAGGCTGCACGAGGGAGGGCGAATTCCCTTCCCCCCTGTGGTGAGCGGCACAAGAGTAATGTTTAAGAACACAGACTTATATTTTCTGTTAATCACACCATAAGCTCAAGAACTAAATTGAGCTATTAAATGGGAAGGGTCGTGGCAGAATATTACGTTCACACTGTGTTTAATAAACTAACGGATTATTGAATTGGCTGTTGTTTAAAAAAAAAAAAAAAAAAGCACTGAATTAATTAAAACAATCGCTGCTCTCGGTCGGTTGAGCAGTTTTACCACTACATTTGCATAGTGGTTTTGATTGAGAATAAGGTAGTTATTGCTCATCAATAGATTGAATATGACTGAGAAGAGCCCATATTAAACAGATATTTCAGTGCTCCCGTTGACGTTTTCCGTAATTCTCGGACTAAATTAAACTGGATGATTTTTTTGGCCAGGGCACTGATTTTGTTGCGAGTACATGTTTGTTTGTCTAATTGCAGTGTTTGTTTTATTGTACTAACCGTTAAACATGGGTAATGCCTCCACAAACGATTCAGTTGGTAAGAGGAAAGCCATTTCACACACAAAGACACTTAAAAAAAAAACCCGATTGCAGAAAACCACTACACGCATTTGTTTTCTCCAAACATGCCGTCTGGAATTGTCGGAAGAATTTTGGATTGGTCTAAAGTTATGCCGTTTACATCGTTACTTTGCGAACACTCACAACAGATTAATCAGAAAGGATTGATTCGATTTGATTGGCCTCTGACAGGTAGTTTTGATATGGCCGTGTTGTGGCAAGCATTTAAACTGGTGGAAGATAATTCAAATTGTTCATGGGATCAAGGATACATGACAGAATGTGTGAAAGCCTGGATGACTTTGGCAGAAAAGCGGGGTTATGAAGAAAGGAAAAATGCAAAATCTGTTGGCAGCGAGCGAGGCTCCATTGAGCTCAAGGCGCTTATTGATAAAGTTTCTCAATGTGCAAAAAAGTTTTCATTTGCTTAGCCTAGAGGCTGCTTTTGATGTGAGATCAGAAAACATGTCCAGATTCAGGGAAAGACACGGTGAGAATGTTCCAGACATTGCAAAATCCATAATTTATGATTGGATTAAAAGACAAGGTAAAACTCCAACCCCATCTCAGCTCATTTGTATTTTGACAGACGCAGGGCTGTTGGACGGAGAGCAGGCTGTATCTCTCTGTACGAAAATAATTCCCGCGACAGAACTCTCAAATCCCGTTGCGAGAAACTCCGATGATGATCTGTTAATAACAGCTGCAGCTATCATGAATGAAAATAAGTTGAGATATCAGATAGGACAACATGGAGAATTAGAATCGGCACACGCCGAGCAGAGCCCAGCAGCAGCGGGGGAGGGGAATGTTTCACATGGCAGTCCGCGATTGACCCCCACTCCTCGCACTCAGCCACTCCTTTTACGAGATTACCCAGTTTCGCCGTACGGCAGCAGTTTTCCAAGTAATGTCCAGCGTAAAATGTACACGACAAAGCAAACATCTCAGGATAATAATTCTGAAGAAAGTGTGACCGCCCCGAAAATTCTGATAGGAGATGTTCCAGTTTGCAAACCCTGGACACCCGCTGAGGTCATTGATGTCACTAACCACGCTCCCAGTCCCACTAAAAGTCCAGATGAGTATCTGTCATGGTTGACTAATATTGGTTCAGTTTATAACTGTTTGGTTCATGATGTTAAACAGCTGATAATCTTAACATACAAGGCAGATTGGCCCACGTGCAGAGACGAGTTTAAATTTCCTGAGTGTACAGCCGCAGGGGACTGGCCCCCGACACAGACGCGAGACATGTGGATACAAAACGTCGCCGCATTGGCTATCAAAGCATGCGCTAAAACTCACACAGATTTCTCACAAGTGACGGCTTGTGTACAAGACCCAGCGGAAAATGTCCCAGAATTTATCCAGCGTTTCATGACAGTGTGGGATAATAATGCGGGAATTAAAAGAGACGGTAATAATTTGTTTGCCATACAGACCTTGTTACATAATTTAATCCCAGAAACGGCTCAGGCCTACATGATGTCGACTCCCGAATGGCAAATTAAATCTTGGAAAGCGACTATCGCCACAATGCGTGCGTTGCATAGGAGCCAAATATTTCTTACTCCCAGAATTTCACAACTGCTTCAACAATTGCCTCAAAACACCCAGGCTTATCAAACGCAGGGACAAAACCACACACAGCAGTATCAAAATCAGGGGAGATCACAGGATTATCATAATAAGAGCAGACAGCAGCAGAACAAAAATCCCAAAAAGTTGATGCCATGTCATGTTTGCGGAGAAACCGATCACTGGGCAGGACAATGTGGTAAGCGGTGGGGGGTCCAGCAGCACACACAGCCCCCCCTCACCCAGCCCCCCTTCTCCCAGCCCGCACTTCCCCCCAACCTTCCCCAGCAGTCCGGACATCTGGCATTAATGCAGTCTCCACGTTATGACGGACAGAACCAGGGGCAGAACGCTCAACAAAGTGGATTTAATAGAAGATAGTGGGGCCAAGAAGATATAGGGTCAGAATCACAGCATGTACCCATTCAAGCAACAACAATTCGCCTTTCCAATAACCCGCGTGAAGATCCAATTATGCCCGTTGATTTTAGTGGTACGGCTGTAGATATTTTGATTGACAGCGGAGCCACCTTGTCTGCCGTGCGTACTAAGGAGAAAGTGTGTGAAGCAACCAATACATTTGTCACAACCATCGGTGTTGCCGGAATTTCTATGTCCGAACCCATTTCAGAGAACACTAATGTTTCAATTAATGGATCAAACGTGGAACACTCTTTCATTATTTCAGATGGAAGTCCTATTAATTTAATGGGCAGGGACTTTCTATGTAAATTACAGGCAACAATACATTGCACTTCAGACGGATTGTTTTTGACAATTCCTGACAGTAAGGTCTATCAGGCTGTCCAATTCATTCAATCATCGCGAGACAACCTGTATTGTTGGTCATTTCCAGATTTCAATATGATTTCTGTTTTCTCCACAACAGGGATTCAGAAGATTGCTAGCATTTCTCCGGTTTGTGCGTCTTTAATGTCTCTTATGCGACCTGTGTTGAATTGTCATTGCACAGCAGCCTTTAATCCGTCAGATGACTACGCGCAATCAGTAAGAGGTTTTTGCAACAAATCAGATCGATTGACAAGTGAACAATATTTGTTCATTTCCCGACAAGGATGTGTTTTACCCATCAGACTCACAACACCCCAGCAGGTTCTCCATGTTGAAGAAAGCCTCCCCTACGTCACAGTGGCTGTTACGCCAGGCAGTAAGCCAAAAGAGGTGGGGGCCATGGCAGCCCGCTGCCAGGCCCAGCTAGAAGCCTCACTTTTTTCACACACACACACACACACACTCCTAACGTAATTAACTTTGGAGGGGAGCATTTCCTGCTGCGTCTCGCAGAGCCAATTGCTCTTCCACAATGCACTTTCCTTCATTTACAACCAAACCCCCCCACAGAGTATGGCCCCCCCTCAGATTTTTCAGAAGTACCGGCTGCATTATGGGCAAAACACAAGAACCATGTTGGTTTTGTTGCCTCAGCGCCTCCACATCGAGTAACACTTAAAGCCAATGCCAGATTGCCAGCTATCAGACAGTACAATTTGCCCCATAGAGCCATTTTGGGGATTGAAGGAGTCATCCAATCTTTGCTTGATCAGGGCGTGTTAATTTACACGACTAGTCCCTGTAATACTCCAATTCTACCCATACCTAAACACAATCGCCCTGATGAGTGGCGCTTTGTCCAAGATTTGCAAGCTATTAATGCTATTGTCATTCCGACAGCTCCAATTGTGCCGGACACCAATTCAATTTTAGCTTCTCTGCCCCCGGACTCTAAGTACTACACAGTGATTGATTTATGTTCAGCATTTTTCTCTGTTCCTCTGCATCCAGACAGCCAGTATCTGTTTGCATTTACTTTTAAAGGTAAACAAATCACATACACGCGCCTCCCACAGGGGTTTGTTGAGTCGCCTACTGTGTACGCAGCAGCTGTGAGGAGAGATCTGGACACTTTGGTCCTGACAGGAGGTAGTACCTTGCTTCAGTACGCAGATGACCTGTTGTTAGCTTCTCCCAATAAAGACGCCTGTCGCATCGACTCCATTGTGCTCATGAAAAGACTTTCTGAATGCGGACACAGAGCATCCCTGGCCAAGTTGCAATACTGCCAGACTGAGGTCACGTATTTGGGTCACATTCTGAGGGATGGACACCGTCTCCTCTCGCCAGCAAGGATTTGTCTGTTGAACAAAGTACCACCACCTCGCACAAAGAAGGACATGCTTTCCTTCTTGGGCATGGCAAATTATTGCAGACACTGGATTTTTGAGTATGCTGCGATGGATTCTGTCCTGCGTGCTGCCACTCTGCAGGCTGCCCCTAACATTGTTCAGTGGTCTGAGGACATGCACACTGCCTTTCAGGACTTAAAGCAGGCCCTCACATCTGCTCCTGCCCTGGGGCTCCCTGACTACCATCAGCCGTTTCACCTGCACGTCCATGAGAGGGGGGGCTTTGCAACGGGCATCTTGGTGCAGAAGCATGGCTCTAATTTCCGGCCTGTTGCATACTACTCATCTCGACTCTCCCCTGTGGTGCTTGGTATGCCTTCATGCCTGCGGGCTGTGGCCGCAGTGGCGATAGTGGTAAAACAATCCTCTCCCATTGTACTGGCCAGTGACTGTGTAGTACATGTCCCACATGCAGTTTTGCATATTCTGAACACCTCTGCTACTCAGCATATGACGGCAGCAAGGCGATCTGGTTATGAAGCAGTAATTCTTTCAAGTCCACACATCACTCTTAAACGTTCCCCCCCCCTAAACCCAGCTACACTGGTGCCAATTCCAGATTTTGAAATAACACATGACTGCGTCACAACGATTGACATGTCTTCCTCCCCCAGAGCTGATATGTTGCAAACCCCTATCCCTAATTCAGATATGATTCTGTACACAGACGGGTCTGCGAGCAGGCCGTCTGACACAGTACACTTAGCAGGCTACGCTGTTGTGAATGACTGGGAAGTTTTAGAAAGCCGAGCCTTGCCAAATGGCACGTCAGCTCAGGCTGCAGAGTTGTATGCTCTGCTCAGGGCGTGTATTTTGGCTGAAGGTAGAGTTGCAACCATTTTCACAGACTCCAGGTATGCATTTGGTGTGTGCCATGATTTTGGTGTCTTGTGGAAAATGCGCGGTTTCTTAACATCGGCTGGTAAGCCTATTCAACATCATGCGTTAGTAGCTGAGCTATTAGACGCTATCCTGCTCCCTGCACAGCTAGCAGTAGTTAAATGTGCTGCTCACACAAATTCTAATGATCCTATTTCGCATGGAAATGCGTTAGCCGACACCGCGGCTAAACAAGCAGCAGTTTCCTCCTCTTCTATGGTGCTCCAATGCCCCTCGACACAACCCGCAGAAACCATTTGTTTGCCTTCCTTTAATGATGTCGCGGACATGCAAGCCCGCGCTGATGTTAGGGAGAAAGATTTATGGCTAAGACGAGGTTGTACACTTGACGCTGAGTCCAGCTTGTGGCTCCACCCAGACGGCCGGATGGTCTGTCCCCGTTCATTCCTCCATGTTTTGGCACATGTTGCACATGGCAAATCACATGTAGGAAAAGGAGGGATGAATGGGATTATAAAGTCACAATGGTTTGCTCCAGGCATTACACTAGCTACACAGACCCTTGTAGATAGATGCATGATATGCCAGCAGACAAGAAGAAGAAAAGGTCCAGTTCAGCATGAACATTTACCGCCCCCCTCGGGGCCCTTTGTAAATATGCAAATTGACTTTTCGCACATGCCACCATGCCAAGGATTCAAATATCTTTTGGTAATAGTGTGCCAGTTCTCCAAATGGGTAGAGGCCTACCCTACCAGAAAAGAAGACGCCAGAACAGTTGTAAAGTGTCTTCTCAAAGATGTTGTCCCTAGATTTGGTGTTCCAGCAGGGATTAACAGTGACAGAGGTCCAGCATTCATTTCTAAGATAACCCAGAGTCTAGCTACAGTGTTAGGGTTCAAATGGCAATTGCATGTTCCCTATCATCCACAGAGCTCAGGCCAGGTTGAGAGAATGAACTTGACTATAAAGGAAAAACTCACTAAAACAATGTTGACCACAGGACTAAAATGGGTAGACGCGCTGCCGCTAGTTCTGTGCTCAATCAGAAACTCACCAAATGCAACGACAGGGCTTAGCCCACACGAAGTATTGATGGGAAGGCCAATGTTCACAGGATCTAGTCCTCCAGTAATGCCCCACAGACTCACTCTTTTGTGGACAGAGGATTACATGACTAACTATGTCAAATATCTAACTGACATGTTGAGAAAGTTTCACAGGCAGGTGGCTGACAGGCTCCCCCAGCCTGGTGAGGAGCCCACCCACCCTTTTCAGATTGGTGATAATGTACTAATCAAATCGCTTGAAAAAGATTCTTTGTCTCCCAGGTGGAAAGGTCCTTTCCAGGTATTAATAGTGACCAGAACAGCCCTGAGAGTACAAGGTAGAGCGGAGTGGATTCACGCTTCAAGATGTCGTCTCTCTCCTCTACCGGATGCTGGCGTGTGAAGGCAGTCACCATCATCGTCATTCTGGGTTTACTGTACCTGGCCAAGAACGCCCTGCTAGATGAAGCTGTGACAATCCCAACGACAGGTGGCGAGGGACCTCGCCCGTCTGAGGGAGAAAATAAGGTGCTCTTATCTAAGAGCGCAGACGACTTGACCACTCAGGGTCCAGACCCTGAGGGCAAAACAACACCAACGGGCAAAGAAGTGCCTAGCGACAAGGACAGGTTGTATCCAAACACCACACAGACACTCAGTATGGTGCAAGAGACACAAAGAGAGAGAAAAGGAGGGAGAATAAGGAGGATTGTCTCCCTCCCTGATCATAAGTCAAAGACTATTGCCGTTAACTGCCCAAGTTCAATATGTGACTCATCTAACTGTATTATTGTGTTTCCTGTGTTCTCAGTTTACTCAACATGGGAGTTATATCCAGAAAACCAGTACTCTTGGTTCAGGGTCGCACCAGAGGGGGTAAGGATGGTTCTTAACACCATCGAAGAAATGCCCCCAGAACTGTGGTGTAGCACGATAGAACAGTTCGAGGCACTGATAAGGAAGGAGGTAAAATGTACAGTGCGGAAGCCAGATTACCGCATTCCCAATCTAGGTGATACTGCATGCACAGTTACTGGACCAAATAGCAAAACAAATGTTCCATCTACTCCACTTAAACAATCAGGAGGCAAGGTAGATTCTTCAAAAAAGGCCTTAATTACTCCTTATAAACAAACTAAAACTAATTCTGCAGTAAGTTTAATGTTAGACTATGCACATGAACGTAATGTTAGCAACTGTTGGTTGTGCCAAAATATGCCAGAATCAATGCATTCTCCTATGTTTAGCCCAATTCCTTTCACAAAAGCTGATTACGGTTTAGTAAACTGGAATGACATAGCATCTAGAATTAGCGATGAGGCTGGGGATTGTTACACTCCTTCCTACCCAATAGACTCTGAAAAACCTTTACAGTACAAGGGCTTAGTCTCTCTCATTGTTGATACAGTAAATAAAGATTACCTGCCTGACGGTTTCAAACGTTTGATGTTTTTAAAACTAATATATATGAAGAAATACGTTAACCTAGCTTTTGAATATAGATTCCAGTTAGCTCTAGCTCAAACTAATTGTTCAGCTAACTTTACAAGTCCAACATGTACAATGCAACCACACACACCCGCTTTGTTAGTGGAAGCGTTGGTAACAGTTGTGCCCTGGTTCGGCTCTAGGGCAGTGGACTCCGTTGAGGTTAAAATACATGACTGTAAGCAGCCAATACCCTTAGGCAAGCCCCCTACACGTGACTGCTCAGTATATGTCCCCCCAATTGTTGTACATGAATGGAAGAATGTGTCCATCTGTTTCCAGAATGCAGTAGGATCTCACACCTCTCCTGATGTGGGACACAGCGACTGTAATGCCATAGTGAGAGTACATATAGCCAGAATTCCCCTCCCACAGAGAGTTTACTTAGTTTGTGGGGACCGAGCCTACGGCTGTGTGCCATATGATGTTTTTTATGGTACCTGTTATCTAGCCTACCTAATCCCTTTAATCCGTAAAGTAGAGGCTACTGAGATTGCAGCAATACTTCCCTCTCTACACAGGAACAGCAGGTCAATTACACAAGGACAACAGATGGCTAGCCTATTCTTGCCTTGGTACGGTATTTATGTTACTCAGCAGGAAATTGTCTCATTGTCTAAAGTGGTAGAACATCATTTAAATGTATCCAACACAGCGATGTTAGCTGAACACAAAGAATTGCAGGAAGTTAGGACAGTAGCACTACAGAATCGTATGGCGCTTGACCTCCTCTTAGCGGCCCAAGGAGGAACATGCAAGGTGATAGGAAGTGAGTGCTGTTCTTTCATATCTGATGCCACACCTGAAGTTATGGACATGGCTCATGATACTGCCAGGGGAATAAAAGAATTGCATGAAACTCATGGGTTTACATTTGGGGAATTAAGTGGAACTTTTGGATCTTGGGGAGCGGGGCTGGTTAAATTTGTTGTTACTGTTTCAGTGTTTATCTTGGTTGTGCTAATCCTAGTGATCTGTTTGATCACTGTGGTTAAATTAGCCATACGAAGGGTTGCCAAGACTGCCCTCCAGGCCCCACAAAGGCTAGTTGGACATTCGACTGTACAGGACACAATATTAATGTACAATGCCGAGCTTCCGGACCCCTGGGTCTCCATCGTGATCTCCGACCCGTGGGTACCTCCATTCAACGATTGAGATGTTGTTTAAAGTTGATATTCTGAATAAAGAACAGATGTTTTGATAATTGATTACAGTTGATACACTGGATTAAAGGACAAATGTCTGATTTTTCCTTTGCAGGTTGTGATACAAATAAAATGTCTGATTTTCCTTTTCAGATTTTGAACAAGTGTATTTGAATGAAATAAATGTATTACTAAGTGCCTTACTCTTGAATAAAGCGTAATGAAGTAAACGTAAAGTAATGTTAAAGATTGAGGACACTGTAACTTTACAGTTTACAGATTGATCGACTCATCACTGCGAATTTATACCTTAAACTAGGAACCTTAGCTGGATCTCTCATGATTCTGATTTATACCTCAATTGGATTTCTCATAATCCTAATTGTGTTTTTTAATAAGTAATTGCCTTAAAGTAAATCTTTAAGATGTAAGCTGATTTAGAATCTGTGTTTGATGAATGAGATTAACTGAGTGATATTAATTGAGTGATAAATGATAAAAGATGAGTGATAAATGATAAAAGATCTTATTTTTGAAACATATATTTTGCTATAATATTTTGTACCCCATGTGTTTATTATTGTACCTTTTGACAAAAATGCCAAGCACTGAAGAGAGATGATTTTATTATGATTGACTGTGTTCAATCATGGTGATTGAAGTGTTTTTCAATCTTGCTCTATTTTTAATGTAATGAATGTATCTGAGCCCACCCAACTCTGAGGACGCCTATTGATTTTAAGTATTGACTGAAATATTCTTAGACTAATGTTAATTGGTTATCAATAGATTGATAAAAAGAGTGAATCTGTAAGAGAATATTTTCATCTGATCTGTTTATAGAGTCTTTTATGGTTCCTTAGAGTCTGTGATACTGCAAACATCTGCTTGTAGTCAGTCAGAGACTTCTCTGTGGGTTGAGGTCACAGGTCAAACGCGTCTCCTATGTCCGAGGGTTGACCTGGCAGCATCTCTTTGAGACAAGCAGATCATTGTCTTGCATCGGCTAATTGATTATACGCGGGCTTTCTGGAAGCCCGCCTCTCCTCGTGTTGGTTAGATGTTTTGTGTCTTTTGGTTCAGAGAGATCGCTGGTGAAGCACTGGGCATGTGTGAAACTAAGTGATCTCCCCGGCCGTTATTGTCTGTACTGTGATCAATAAACTCTTCAGTGCTCTTGGCTAACAACGGTTCCAGACTCCTTCATTTTACCTCAACATTGCAACAACAGAAGTTTACCTTCACACTTATAACACGAGTTATCACTCATATCATGTAAAATATCTGTAAATGTGCATAATTATTTACTAATGCCAAATAAAATGTGACAAAGACAACTATATTACTCGTGAAATATTTATTAACGAAATATTTCAGAAATGTATTTGAAACTTTATCAAATTAGGCTTCATTAAAGCAGCAACACACTCATTTAAACCAGACAGGTCACAAGATTAAAAATGAGGCAAAGGAAACTCAGCAGAAATTCAGCACAGAGAACTGTCAATGCAAGGAAGCTGCATTGTCCATGGTCCTGAACTACAAATTATAAATGTAACATTTCAACAATCAGCATTGAAACATGTGCTATTGGAAATATTTTGCCGACTTACAAATTAGTGAGATACATGTGCCTGTCGGGGCGCACAGAATTTTGTGATCCTTGGTGGCACTGAGGAGAGGGCCACTCGCAAGTCCTGTTCAACAGAGAGCCGTGACCTCCTGTTGTTCTTCATGTAAATCAGAGAACGCCAACTCCAGAGATGGGGTCGTTACTAAAAAAATGTAATATATTACTTTTTTGAAAAAAAAGTAATATATTACACTACTTTGTTACTATCTACATAAAGTAACTCGTTACTTTACTCGCCAAGCACGTACGAACTGCGCATGCATGAGTGGCAATAACTTTCCTTACCAGCAGGCGGCGGTAGTGTGTATTTGTCATTCAAAACAGGCAACAACCGGAAGACAGAGAAGAAGAACAGACTACGTGATATAAACAAACAACAAATAGCGTGTGCGGTAGCTTCACCTTAGCATGTGTTCTTTGCAGGTGCTTGTTCAGGTTTGACGTGGTGTTTACAGCAGTGGATAACAGCTTCTGGCCTGGACACAGTTTGCACCTCACCGTCACATTCCTGTCTATTCTTCGGACGAACTCAAAATAATGGGCATAACTCCACCCTTCGAAAGTTATTGCTGACTCAGCCATGTTTATGCAGCACTGCACGTGGAGATGTGGACGCACAAGTCGTGCAGATTACGTACATATAAACCTACAAAGTACTGATATAGTAAATGAAAAAAGAATAATTTTTGTGTAGTTGTATATTGCAATAATAACATATGGTTGTCACAAAATCCCACGGCAAGGCAAGGCAAGGCAAGTTTATTTATATAGCACTTTTCAACACAAGGCAATTCAAAGTGCTTTACAAAAAATGAAAGACATTAAGAAAAAGGCATTTAAAATCAGTCATTAAAAAGAAGAGCTAATAAAATAAACATTAAAAGCAAAAATACATGGATAAAAGTTTCAGTGCAGTCTAAGATATGAATAGTTCAATTAAAAGCAGCGACAAAAAGAAAAGTCTTCAGCCTGGATTTAAAAGTAGTCAGAGTTGCAGCGGACCTGCAGGTTTCTGGGAGTTTGTTCCAGATATTTGGAGCATAATAACTGAACGCTGCTTTACCATGTTTAGTTCTGACTCTGGGGACAGTAAGCTGACCAGTCCCTGAAGACCTGAGAGATCTGGATGGTTCATAATTTAGCAGGAGGTCGGAAAGGTATCCTGGGCCTAAACCATTCAGTGCTTTATAAACCAGTAGCAGTATTTTGAAATCTATTCTTTGACACACAGGAAGCCAGTGTAAAGACTTCAGAACAGGAGTGATGTGATTCACTTTCTTAGTGTTAGTGAGGACTCGAGCAGCGGCGTTCTGAATCAGCTGCAGCTTCCTAATAGATTTTTTAGTGAGACCTGTGAAGACACCATTGCAGTAGTCGAGTCTACTGAAGATAAAAGCATGGACAAGTTTTTCCAAATCCTGCTGTGACATTAGTCTTTTAATCCTAGATATATTCTTTAGGTGATAGTAGGCTGATTTAGTAACTGTTTTAATGTGACTGTTGAAACTCAGGTCAGAGTCCATGACTACACCTAGATTTCTGGCTTTATCTGTTGTTTTGAACATTGCAGACTGAAGCTCAGCGCTAACTTTTATACGTTCTGACTTGGCTCCAAAAACCATTACCTCAGTTTTATCTTTGTTTAATTGGAGAAAGTTCTGACACATCCAGTCATTGATTTGTTCAATGCATTTACTCAGTGTTTGAATTGGAGCATAGTCTCCTGGTGAAATCGTTACGTACATTTGTGTGTCATCTGCATAGCTATGGTAACTTATTTTGTTGTTTTTCATTATCTGAGCCAGTGGTAGCATGTAGATGTTAAAGAGAAGAGGCCCCAAGATGGAGCCTTGAGGAACCCCACATGTCATATTTGTCAACTCAGATGTGTATTTACCTATAGAAACAAATGTTGTTTCTGTCCTTTAAGTAGGATTCAAACCAATTTAGAACCATTTCCGAAAGTCCCACCCAGTTTTCCAGTCGGTCTAGTAATATGCTGTGGTCAACAGTGTCAAACGCAGCACTGAGATCTAATAATACTAACACTGAAGTTCTGCCACTGTCTGTGTTTAAGTGGATGTCATTAAAGACCTTTACAAGAGCAGTCTCAGTGCTGTGGTTTGGACGAAAGCCTGACAGGAACACATCGAAACAGTTATTTAAATGCAAGAAATTACTCAACTGTTGAAAAACAACTTTTTCAATGATTTTACCTAGAAATGGGAGGTTTGATATGGGCCTGTAATTGTTCATTACTGAAGCATCTGGATTATTCTTTTTTAAGAGCGGTTTAATGACTGCAGTTTTCAGGGCCTGTGGAAAAATACCTGAGTGAAGAGATTTGTTTACTATATGAAGTAGATCTGAGGCCATGCAAGATAAAACATCTTTAAAAAATCCTGTTGGAATAATATCAAGGCAGCAGGAGGAGGATTTCAGAAGTTGTATAATGTCCTCTAGGTTTTTATCATTAATCTGATGGAATTGTGTCATGGTGTTTGAATTGATGTGAAGTGGACACAGAGACAACACATTTGCTGTTCCTGATGCAGAGGCACTGACTGCTTGTCTAATTTTCTGAATTTTGTCAGTGAAAAAGGAGGCAAAATCATTGCACGCCCTGGTGGATATAAATTCAGAGGCTACTGACACTGGGGGGTTAGTTAGTCTGTCGACGGTAGCAAACAAGGCACGTGCGTTGTTTTTGTTTTTGGTAATGATGTCAGAGAAGAATGATTGTCGTGCGTTTTTCAATTCCAAATTATAAAGGCCAAGTCTCTCTTTATAGATTTCAAAGTGAAGATTATACTTTTTCTCCGTCATGTTGTTTCCATAGCAACAACTTAAAACAGGCATAGCCTACACTTCATTCTTTACTTTGTCCGTTATTATATGTAGAAGATATTAATTTTTTCTCCGTCATGTTGTTTCCATAGCAACAACTTCAAACAATAACAACTAACCGCTAGCCGCAAAGCTAGCATCACAGCCACTGCTCCAATTTCGGAGACTTTGCACACGTTTGTCACAAACATTTTCACACGCTAGGAGTACTTCCATTCGCTTCGTCTTGATCTGTATATGTGATTTGATGTGTCGTGTGTCCCCCAACTCATCTCCAAAGTTCAGATATTTAATAAAATACTCAGGGGAGTTTCCTGAATTTTCATGCCCAAAACCAAGCACTAGGCCCTGGGTAAATTTAAGAGGCTGATCTCGGGCACTTTTGTCCACTTTCCCTGGTGGTAGAAACTCAAGCCAGGCATCCCATGCAACTTGACCAAACCCTGTCATCTGCAATCACAACCAATGTAGGGGCCCCCCAGGGCTGCGGGAGTTCAGCTGTGCTCTTAGCTTCTTTTGATGACTTTACTGAACTGCTGTCTATAGTGTGTTTTGGAATCGTCTCAGAGAGTAGATGATAAATGGGGCCTTGTCTTTAATGAATGATATGTTTTTTTTATGGGGAATTCAAATATGAGCTTATTTTTGGGATTTTCGGAGACTTTGCACACGTTTTTCACATGTTCACGCTAGGAGTATGGGAGTACTTCCATTCGCTTCGTCTTGATCTGTAAATGTGATTTGTTGTGTCGTGTGTCTCCAAACTCCTCTCCAAAGTTCAGATACTATATACAAATACTAAAAGGTAAATATAACATTAAACATAATGACAAAATAACAACCTGAAAGATATGTATTCTATCTACACATTTTGTAATGATCTAATCTAGTGGCCTTATAAAAGTGTTGGCTAAAGTAACGCAGAATATATATATTTTTTTAATTGTAAATAATTAGAAACATTATTTATGTGCACAAGTACATAAATATAAAAAAGGTCCAAATGCGGGAATAAGTATAAAAAGTGAATGTGTAAATAAATACATGCAAAAATATGAAAATATAAATGAATAGGGAAAGTAAATGAGATATACTGACAAACAAATAGCTACAGATCAAGAAATAAAAATTAGTACATAAATGTGTCATACTTAAATTAGTATGAATTTCTATTGTATTTCACTGTTCCTATTATTAATATTATTATTATTATTATTATTATTATTATTTATTTCTTTTAAATCTATTTCCCGTGTCAGTTTTGGGACCCCACCATAGGACCCCACACATAACAAGCTGTCCCGAGTTCCTCCGGCTGCAGTTCCGCAGACGGCCGGTGTGTGGCAGCAGAGCGCTGGGAGCAGAGGGAGGTGAGTATATGACGGATGCGATGGAAATACACCCGAACACATCTGGTAACCCGAACACATCTGGTACCTACACCGGAGCTGAACCAGTAAAGCTCCCGCTCGGAGCTAGAAAGGGAAAAGTGCTGGTGTGAAAGCCGCATCTGAGTCCTGTCTCCAATTGCTTCAGAAATTTCCCCCACAGGGGCTTTGAATAACAGAAATATGACATTTAACTGGAGAGCACTGTTTTTAGAAGTTCATAAATGTATGATTTATTTATTTATTATGCAGACAAAAACATTCAACTTCAGGAGATCCTTTTAGAAAGGCAGGTAGTGCCTTTGCTGTAGTAATAGTGTGTATGTTTGGAGATTGGCCCTTTGGATCAATGTATGTTTGCTCTTCTAGGAAGCGGACTGCCCGTCTATATTGGGGATATGGAGTAGTTTTCAGAACAATGGGCAGTCCCCGTCACTCAATCATTGATTCATCATTGTCATTGCTTAACACTCAACTCAACCCTAATACTGTTTAGAAATAAAAAGGTTTTTAATGTGATTGCTATTATTCAGCATGTTATTGTAACTAAGTGTACATTTTGAGCTTCATAGCATTTCTTATCATTTGTGACAGGACTGAACCGAGTGTATGTCTTTATCATTGGTTGATGTATTTTATACACAGCCTTCACCAAAGCTTATTGTCGGTTCATAATGGTCCACTTTTTGTACCTTCAGGGCTCGGTTGATTGCTCAAGGAAAAACAGTGAGTGTAAAGGCTTCCATTGCTGGTAACAAAAATGAAAAAATTGATGAAGTGCTATCGTTTATGGTAGAGTACATATTTATTGATATACTTTGCTCTTTGTGAGTAAGGTTACATGTAATAGTTTTAGGCCAATTATATTTAAGTGATGTATACACCAAAGCATTCTGTTAAGATCGCGTAATTGTGGAAAAGGTAGGACCCAAATGCAGACAAAAAAAAAAGGTAAAAGGTCTAGAAACAAAAGCGAGCTTTATTTAAAAGCTGATGAACATAAATATGGCATGAAAAAACAGGCAGCATTAACAAACAAAACTGACCGTGACTAACATGGAGGGAGACAGGAAAGACAAACAATGAACCGACAGGAGAACACAGGGAAAGACAAGACTAAGAGAGGGGGACGAGAAACAGCTGGGTAAGGGAGGCAGAAACACAAGGGCAACAGGTGAACACAATTACCTCATTCACACCAACGCAACTCCAGTTCAAGCTCCGTGCTAGAGCTTTTCAGGTTCAGAACCGGTTCTTCGGTTTAGCTCCGGGTCTTTTCACACCGCCCAGAGTCCGACTGGTGCTGCGTCATTGCGTCATCGTTTGTGTCACGACGTAACCGTTTGCGTCATGACGTAACCGTTTGCGTGCCTGCTTCATAAAGCCAAACCGCGCGGAAACCCCTCACAGCTCACAGCGACAACAACAACAATGGCCGATTGTGCTCCAGCTTCCTCTGTACCTCTTCGGAAGACCAGATTCCCAGTAAGTAGCTGGTCTCTTCAGTGGACCACTGCTGCTTGTTAAGTTTCTCCATCGTTGTGTACAAACTGGATAAAACGGCGGCTTTTTGTAGTTGTTCAGGAGTTGATCCCGCCCCTGCCCCCGCCTCGACGTTAGCGTGACGTATGTGGTGCTTTTGCTCTACCCGGACAATTTGTTGGTGCTTGAAACCGGATTCCGGAGCTGCGGTGTGAACAGTGTGAGGAATTTAAGTAAAGTGGTATGCAAAGAGTTTGATACAGCGTATTTTTGGTATATTCATCTTAATGTCCCCTGATATATAAGAAGTGTGTTTTTATATATTCATGTGTGTACTTAATTACTTTGTATTTAATAGTAGCAGTTTATATGAACAAGAAGTTGGAGATATGAGGAGTGAAAACTTCCCTGTCAGGAGAAGTGGAGGGGACAGAATAATAATAATAATAGCTTCGATTTCTATAGCGCCTTTCAGGGGACCCAAGGTCGCTTCACAAGTAATAGTGCAAAGACAAACATAACAAAACAAAAGACAGACAAACAGAACAACAGATCGATTTAGGGGCCGAAAGCCTTGGCAAACAGATGGGACTTGATGGCCCTTTTGAAGGCTTCAAGTGTGGGGATGTTGCGTATCTCCGCAGGGAGAGCGTTCCAGAGGGTGGGGGGCTGCCACACTGAAGGCTCTGTCCCCGTAGGTTCGCAGTTTGGTGCGGGGGGTGGTAAGCAGGCCAGAGTCTGAGGACCGCAGGTTCCGGGGTGGGGCATGTGGGTGAAGGATGTCCGATAGGTACTGGGGGGCAAGGGCATGGAGGGATTTGTAGGTAAGGAGGAGGATTTTGTAGGATATGCGGGACTTGACCGGCAACCAGTGTAGGTGGATGAGGGTGGGAGTGATGTGCTGCCACGGTTTTGTGTGCGTGAGTACCCTAGCAGCACAGTTTTGGACATACTGGAGCCTGTCCAGGGTTTTGTTGGGAACCCCGAACAGGACACCATTGCAGTAGTCCAAGCGGGTGGTGACAAATGCATGGACTAGGGTTTCGGCAACCGACTCCGAGAGTGACGGTCGGAGTCTGGCAATGTTCCTCAGGTGATAAAACAGAGAGGAAATATCCTTATATAGACATATGCTATAGACAGCAGAGAGTAGAATGTGTGTGTGTTGCAGTAGCCATAAGCTGTATAATAACTGCTCAATTATACTGGTGCTTGTGTTTTTATTGATTTCTTTCTGTTTCATTCTTTCATGTTGTGAGTACTAAATTGCCACAACATTGTGGAGTAGTTAGCTTAAACATGTTTTATTACTCTGTATGACAAGGAGCAGTTATGCAGGACAGGAGGCTAGGTGGGGGAGGAGACCTTCTTCTTAAGATCTCCAGCATGTCAGGGAAGTCTACATATCTTGAATAGTAGATGTGTGTGTTTAATTACGTTGTATTAATAATAGCAGTCTGTGTAACCAGATGCTGGAAATATGAGAAATTAAACCTTTGTATTATCTTTGTGAGCAAGGGAATATTCTTTAGACACAACTCAAGTCTCTGGAATGTTGCAAGATGGGTGTGTGTGAAAGCTGCAGTAATACGAGACAGCGAACACCAGATGTGTTTGTTTTGCTTCAAACTAAGAGACTGTTTTCGGATCATCTCGGCTGGCGCGCGCTGATACGCTACGAAAGCCCATCGTTTGTATATGGGCCAATAGATGACCTGTATGGGAGGACCATCCACACAGCTCCTCCCGTTGTTCTTACAATATCTCCTGTTGAGTCCTTGTGACCGGTCTCTTTTCCTTCTGCCGTTAAGATGATGATGTTCTCCCGGCATTTGGACCAGAGCAGGGGTGGGCCTACCCCTTTAAAAAGTGTATTGTATTCTTACCTTTTATCATTAAAACTGATTATTGTTTAACCCCTATCCTGGTTGCTTTGAGTTTTCCTTCTTTTAAAACAAACTCATATAGGAACGGCGCGGAGCAGAGATTCTGCTCCAACAGAATGGTGACCCCGACGTGATGACGTGGTGACGTGAGGACGTGCCGACGTGGTGACGTCATGAGTAGGGTTTTTTAGAGGAAACACTAGCAGCCAGCGGAAGGAGCAGTCCGGGGGAGATGCCTGGAATAATCTCTGACAACTAGAACCAGGATCCTACAACTGAAAGGTAAACGGACGCCTGTTTCTATCGAAGGTCTGTAATTGGCTAAGCTACATTTTAGAGTTGTCAAAGATATTTCCCAGTGTTACGTTTAGGGTTGCCAACTGTCCCGTATTAGCCGGGACGTCCCGTATTTGAGCCAAAAGGGGCGTGTCCCGTACAGGACTTTGTTTGTCCCGGATTCCCATGTAAAGGGAAAAATGTAAAATATTTTTCTGTTTGCGCGCAATGCAGTGTGTCTGGCTGCGTGCCTGTGTGTTTGTGTGTTTGTGTGCTGTATGCGAAGGGCACTAGGACCGCTCAGTGGACAGGGCAGGCACAATGCTCGCACGTGTGTGTGTGAGATTTTCTCCGGTGGGCCGCGGGCGCGGCATCATTGTTTGTGTGGCATGTCAGCCTGTTCAGTCGTGTGGCAAAATGAGCGCTGCCGGTGGAGGAGGTGATGATGAAAGAGGAGAAGAGAGAGAGGATGTGGTTCTGGGCCCTGGCCCTTCTAAAAAGAAAAGACTTGTGTCTTACAACAAACAGTGGAAGAAAAACACAGTTGGGTAAAGCCCGTGAGTGGAGATCTGTCTCGGGTCTTCTGCGTGTGTGTGTGTGTGTGTGTGTGTGGGTGTGGGTGTGGGTGTGTGCGTGTGTGTGTGTGTGAGTCAGTCAGCTGATTGATGGGAAAATGGTTGGTTGAAGGATAACATTAAGTCTAATAATGATGTACCGTGCATGTTCACATCATGTATACTTTGCATTACTTAATACTATTTTTCAAATATTTATTTTTTAACATTTTGGACAAAATAGCCAATTGTACATCGAGGTGCCCAGATGTCCCTAGTGCCCACCTATCCGATTTGAACATGCTGATGTACAATGTGATGTAGTAGCCTAATGCAGGTGTAAGACCATTGTGTTTGTATTGTGTTATAGGTATGCATAGTTTTCTAAAACCGAAATAAAGTAACAAAAAAAAGTAACTAAATCCGCCAGAAACCCGAAAATCTTCGCGCGCGCGAGCGGGGGACACATACCTGTGTCCCGTTTTTCCATTTCTGGAAGTTGGCAACCCTAGTTACGTTCCCAATTGGCTAGGGGAACAAAAGGGGAATGACACGACCAGAGTAAAATTGGTATATGTTACAGGTGTTTTATTCGTAACTGCAACTGAGCAAAAATGATGTACACAAACAACTTGGCCCAACCACGAATCAAGCTGTTACGATCTAACAAAAGGGTCTCCAAAAGAGAGTTGCCCAGTACTATACAAAAGGAAAGAAAATACCTCACTTCTAAAGTGGAAACAAAACAATAAACAAAACGGGGCTTTGGGAGAACACAACTGGTGCTGGTCTACAGGTGCTAATCACCTGGATCTAAGCAATATACACAGGAATGCTAACCACAGAATACTATAACACACGGCTAGTCCGTGTAGCTAACACAGAACCCTACTAACACACTGCAGGCAGTCTAACGAAACACAGAGTACACACTGCTAGGCAGTCTAACGAACCACAAAGTATGACGGTAATATAGTGAGAGGCTTGAGGCATCTGTCCCATAATACAGAGCCTCCAGAGTGGTGATAGTCCGCAGCCTTTGTACTCCTCCCCAGCAGGTGTGCGCCGGCTGTGCGCTGCGATTGGACGACGTCGATCCAATCACCATCTTCAGAGGCGGACCAGGAGATGGGCAGCCAATGATGTTGGGGCTACCACACAGCTCATTTGCATAATCACACGCACACAGCTGCAAGCAATCCCAGACAGATTAAGGAGCAGACAAACAGCAACCGTAAAACATACAATGCATATTTTAGTATAGGTAGGTAAGTTATAAAATAAATAAAGCAACGGTTAAAAGCTTCGTAGATTTTTCAGAATCATATGGCTAACTCGTTAGCTACAAGTGAAGCAGCGAAGTATTTCAGCGTAGGGTATTGAGTCTCTGACGGCTGGAAGGGTATAAGAGTCCCTGCGCCTGAGTGGAGGTAACAAGTCTCCAACAGGGTATACTGGGGAAGTCAAGTAGAGTATAAGAGTCTCTATCCGTGACTAATCAGAATAACAAATCCAAGGCTCATAGGAGCTGGAGGTGCGTTATATGTAAAATATCCAAGAGGAGAAACGGGACCTTCAAAAGCCATTGAAATGAACGGATTTCTCACTGTCTTGTTCTGTTGGGTTTAACTCCCATTCTGTTAAATAAATAAATATCGCATCTTAAAAGCTGGACAGACAGCGAGGAGGATATATTTATGTGCTTGTGAATAAATACAATATATTATTGAACATAGAATATCCTTAGTCAGATAAAGAAATACGAAGTCATAATGGAAGGATACCATAGTTTCAAGAAAGCCCCCTTCTCTTGAAAAGGCTTAGAGTTCCACCCGGGAGGTTTCTGTCTTTGTCTGTGAGAGCAGCAGCCCGGACTGTGTCTGCTTGCTCTCTTCTTTAATGCCTGAAGAAAAAGGAGTGGGTTTAAATAAGAAGTGGAAGATCAATGAGTGATCTGAAGTTGGAGTGAATAACATTGAAAATTAATAGATCAATGTGTGATTTGAGGTAGTAGATATTGAAATAAATAAGAAACTATAATTTGTTGTTTTTAGCATAGTTTTTGTGGGATACAGTTACGTCACATTGTGGTTTTTATGAGAAGTTTTGAGAACTGCTTGTTACTTTTGCATTGCATTGTGAATTTCGTGGTATTTGTCATTAACTGAGAATTGTACTTAATTATATTTCAGAGGAACTTAATTACATACAGTAACGTTGAGGGAAAGTAAAAAGAGGTTTACTGAGTATATGAAGTACATGCAGGTTAAGGTTCGATTCAAATTAAATATAATAGTGGATTATTCCACCTAGATTAGACATAGAAAGAGGAGAATTTGTTAAACATTAGATAACAAACTCACTGTAAGAAATATATATTGTAATGTTATTTAGGAGTTGTATTGATCATACAACAGTGACTCTAAGTTGGTGGTTGTTTAAAGTAGATAGGAAACTGAAAACGCAAACAATTCACCACAATTAGGTTTTGTAAATTTGTCAGTCAGAGGGAAACTGTTAATGTTGAAGCATGACAGAGGTGCTGCACAGGGTTTTGCTCCAGCCCTCTCACACGGTTGGATAAACACATGGAGGTGATTGATGAGAGAAGCTTGTGGACAGGAGCAGGCAGCTGCAGGGCCCAGAGAGAGACAGAGAGAGACAGAGAGAGACAGAGAAAGACAGAGAAAGACAGAGAAAGACAGAGAGAGACAAGGAACTATGATAAAATGATAGGAGATGACACTCTGGGAAATTTAGGCTCAGCTCTAAGTGTTATGAACTGGCCTTGTCTGGTTACATTTTTATTGAAGCCAGACTACAAGTCGTATGGTTTCATTTTTATTGAACTCAGTCTCCAAGCAGTGTGGTTTTTATCTGCACATGTTTGAGTGTTCCCCTCCCCTTCCCCCAGTCACTTGAGGTTAATGCTATACTGCTAAGTTAGTTAGCCATCCAGTTGGCATTACCAGATGGTGAAATAGTTGGAGTAAAGATACAACCGGTAACTACTGATTAAATACACAGTGATGGTGTACACGAACAATGAGAGTAGATTAAGTTGTTTTGTTTTTCATGCTTTTCACCAAAGCTCATTTGAATTGTTATTATTTTAATGTAGTGTTGTTTTGTGTTATATTTCTAAACTATAATATACCCACACGCCAGGGTTTCCGTTAGCCGGTAATTACCGGTTTTTAGCTGGTAAAATGTATTCAAAACCGGTAAATTCAAAACCTGCCGGTCAAAATGTCTGGTAATAATTAGGGAGGCTCCGATAGATCGGCCGCCGGTCATTATCGGCTGATATTGAGCTAGATCCTAAAAAGCCGGCTGGTCTGGACAACTTAGAACCTTTCTTTTTAAAGATAGCTGCAGATTTTATTGCTCCACGTCTCACTACTCTTTTTAACCTCTCCCTCAGCACGGACAAAATCCCAAAAGTATGGAAGTCAGCGTATGTCCTGCCTTTACTAAAAGGAGGGGAGGCCACCTTATTAAACAATTATAGACCCATCTCTAAATTGTCAGTTCTGGCCAAGATTCTTGAACGCCTAGTGAGTGAACAGGTAAAGGTGTTTTTATGTAACAATGACATCCTGTCTAAACATCAGTCAGGCTTCAGAAAGCAACACAGCACCATCACTGCCACAATGAAAGTGGTGAATGACATTACGAGTATTTTAGATAATAAGCAGAGTTGTGCAGCTCTATTTGTTGACCTGTCCAAAGCGTTTGATACCGTCGATCATCGCATTTTAAAGCAAAGGCTGGCCAGTATCGGCATATCCAGCCATGCAGTGGGTGGTTTGTGAACTACCTCTCTGAAAGGTCCCAATGTGTTCACTTTGATGGGCTGTCTTCTGAGTGGTTAAACATTGCTAATGGTGTTCCTCAAGGTTCTGTTTTAGGTCCGCTTTTATTCTCTATCTATATTAATAGTTTAGGTGAAAATGTCGAAGGAGCAACCTTACATTTTTATGCGGATGATACCGTGATGTTCTGTGCAGGTCCCTCCATTCAGGAGGCTGTTGTTAAATTACAGGATGTTTTTAACATTATTCAGGCTCAGCTCTCTGAACTAAAGCTTCTTTTAAATGTGGATAAAACCAAGGTAATGCTCTTTTCAAAAGCTAAAGCTAAAAATACACCGGAGCCTGCTTTGGATATTGTAACTACGCAAGAAATACAACTTGAAGTTGTTACCAGTTACAAATACCTTGGTATCTGGCTTGATGACTGTCTCACTTTTAAACTTCATGTCAATAACCTGCTTAAAAAGCTGAGGGTTAGGCTAGGGTTCTTCTACAGCAGTGGTTCTCAAAGTGGGGGGCGCGCCCCCCTGGGGGGCGCAGAGGCATGCCAGGGGGGGCTCGAGAGACCAGGAGGAAAAATTGTTATAAAAAAAAAAAAAAGATTTAAAAAAAAATCATAATTTGAAAAATGATTGATTCGAAAATAATATGATGCAGTACTATTACGCCTGGGTCTCTGTGTTTCATTAAAGCTCGGCTCTGTGTGTGTGGAACGAGCCATTTTGTGTGCGCGAGAGAGAGAGCGCACCGGTACCGGAGATCGTTGTTGTTAGCTTCTGGTGCTAGCGAGCTATGCTAACGGATATAAGGAGTCTTTTCAACAACAAAGTGGAGGAGAGTCCTCTCCTGTCAGACTGAGAGACTCAGTGAGCTAAAGGACTCTCTCAGTGGATCTCAAACGTTTTGGTCACCATTAATGTAAACAATTATTTCCGAGGCACACGTTTATATGATCATTATTGTTTTAAAAAAATAAGAGAATAAATGAAAAACAGGTATGAAATACTATATGACACTAAAACAACAATAAAGTTTAAAAGGGGAGTGATTTGTAAAATATCCATAAAGAAAAAGTAAATCTGTTCACAGTTCTGTTTCATCTGGGTGTTGAGAGAGGTATCCATAGATCTCTTCATGTTGCTCTCAAAGTGCACCAGATTGATGCTTTTAACTTCAAGATTGAAAAAAATATTTTCGCGGGGGAGCTTGCCCCCGGACCCCCCTATGTGAGGTCCACACACCACCTATAAAAATAGCACTTTACCCCTGCTTACACTTACATGCCGTGAGCTGATTATCGAGCCTTCATTGTAACAGTTGCGGGTACATAGTGTATATGCGTGTGGAGTGTTGCAGTAGAACATTCCGCTGTAGCGACCGGTACATTAATGGGAAACCCTAAATGTTTGAGCACCCTCTATGAAACGTCAAGCTACCCCACAGAACCCCCAAAATAAATCTCTGGCGCCGCCACTGAGCCTGACTATTTGTGTTGGGGGGGGCCGACTTTTTTTTTTCTCCAAAGGGGGGGCCTGACAGAAAAAGTTTGAGAACCACTGTTCTACAGGAACAAGTCCTGTTTCTCGCTTGAGGCCAGGAAAAGGCTCTGTGACCTTTTTACCTGTGCTGGATTATGGTGATTTGTTATATATGAATGCACCTGCCCATTACCTGAGCAAGTTAGATGCTGCGTATCACAGTGCACTGAGATTTTTGACAAATTGTAAAGCACTTACGCATCACTGTACCCTGTATACCAAGGCGGTTATGCCATCACTTACTGTACGGAGGCTCAGTCACTAGTACTTTTTCATTTACAAAGCCATGTTGGATAAACTACCATCTTATATCTGCTCCCTGATCTCTCTGCGAATTGAAAGTACTTATTGCCTGAGATCACATGCTGTGGTTTTATTAAATGTGCCAAGTGCTAGGACTGTCTTAGGGAAGAAAGCTTTTAGATGTGCAGCTCCACTAACATGGAACAGTCTGCAAAAAGAATGGAAAATGACCAAGCTAGTACCACTACATGTTTTTAAAGCTCGGTTGGATGCTACAAAATCAGATGCTGTTGGTACCTGTACATGTGGTTAAATATGTAAATTGTAATCCCTGTACATTTTGCTGTATGATGTCCTTTTGTTGTTCTGTTGTTTATGTTTTTATGTCTTCTTGTGGAACCTACTGCTGCAGGTCTCCCTTGAAAAAGAGATCATTGATCTCAATGGGATTTTACCTGGATAAATAAAGGTTTGAATTCACTCTTAATAGTTTGATCGGTGCTCTCTATAAAGGCCGATCAGGAGAGCTGGATCTGATCGATATGGACATAAACGCGAGTGAAGTGTAACCGGACGCAAGAGAGAGATCAGATCAGCTGCTGAGTCAGACAGAGACACGCAGCTCTGCATGATCACCTGAAGCCCCGCCTCTGTTTAGCTGCATGAGAAACTGGCGGGCTGTCAGGAGAGAGAGGGAGGGAGAGAGGAAAAGAGAGTATCCGTTTCTCCCGTGTTATTATTCAAAGTTAATGTAAACTTTTGAATAATGTACGTTATCTACTACAAGTAGTTTGTTTGAATGTAATAATTATGTTGTTTGTTGTTTGTGGAATCATTTATTGAAAAATGAATCTGAATTTTTCGATCTGTTACGATTATAAACTGAAAAAATATAAAAATGAGCCCCATTAACTAAGTTTTAAACATCAGCATATCCGCTCATAGTCCGGTAATTACCTGCTAACGGAAACTCTGCTACACAACTCTTATTATTATTAGTGAAATATGACCGGTAAGTTTCAAAGTTGTCCGGTAAAATAAATTCTGCCCGGACATTTGACCGGCGAGAAAAAATCCTAGCGGAAACCCTGCCACACGCATGTGGTTTATTTGTCACAGTTCATTTTAAAGTCAGCCACCTCATGGCTAGATCTCATCTCTGAGAGTCCATTGTGTTAATGATTAAGAGGTCCTTTTTGTTCTTCAGGCCACATGTTAAGGATGATCAGCATCCAATTTATTTGACCCCATGAGGTCAAGAGTCATTCTGTTAGACCACAATCTTGTGAAAAACAAATCATTGTTCTTTTGTCACATTTTGAATTACATAACAGTTCATTTTGCTAAATCAATTTATCTGGAAATGTTGTAGTTGGAGTTTGGTGTTTGCTAACATTTTTAGGAACGACAGCACCAGGAGATGAGTAAACTCAAGAATCCGTAGAGTGTAAATACATTGAGAGACACATTTTTACACTCAAACTGTTTGCATATCGGGAACAAGAAATGTAGATAAAATAAATAAATGTTCACCAAAAGTAATAAGTATAATGGAAAGTAGACATAGGCCTACACTTGGGTCAAATTACATTACTGTGATCTGATTAGTGTGCTCTGCAGGTTTACTATTGTTCTAGGTAACAGTGGGATTTAAAATATTGGCGAAGGTATGGAGATGTTCTTTCATAGTGTGTGGAATATGTGATGCTGGAAACATGTAGGTGTTCCGATTTATAGGAGAAAATGGTTTCCTGAAACAGTTATGTTGGGTAAATATGTCACAATGGATGAAACGAGTATTTGAGGGAGTTTTTGTAATATCATTAGTAGACATTAATTGTGTTGTTTAGATGGCATTTAACTACTAAGACAGATAGTAGGATTAGAAAAGGACAGAGTGGAAAGGGTTGGATTTATTTAACCTCAGTGTACTAGACTTCTTATAGGTAATGCATCCCGAGACCTGGAATCCCCCTCTGAGTTAGAAAGGCTACGACCCCGACCCTCCGAGCAGACAAAATACCTAACCCAACAGGAGACTCCTCCTTCTCCATCGAACAGACAGAGAACCAGGGCTGTAACAACAACTATCTCCACCTGTGGCATCCAGAACCAAACAGCATGCTGACATACAGAGAGATACTCTCATCAGTCCCTCAGACAGGGCATGAAGTTCCAAGCTGAGCCACAATAATTGGCAAGAGCAAAGTGTGGGACATGTTGAGAGTTTTTCATAATATGTTTAATACTTAAAAACGAAAGTTAGTTATAATCAAATATAATCAATTATATTCTTGTATAACCCACAATGAAAATGCTTCATATTTTAGGTTTTCTATAGTTACAGTATAAACAAAACAAAGTGGGTTGTTTAGGTTGAGTTTTCTTCCTCTCCTCTGGCAGCAGTCCACAGGGAGGGGGGGGGGGGGGGGGGGGGGGGGGGGGGGGGCTTCACACTAAGGGGAGAAACATTAGAGGCCAAAGAGAGTTCATGTCCTTTTTACCTCATATGAAAGGGTGTCTTATCCCATAACAGCTGTGGAACATGTTGAGGCATGTTCAGCCTTGTACATTATAGGACATGCGCAGTTCTTCACAAATTACGTGTAGAGGAGGAGTTTGTTTTTTTGGGTTTAGGATCCAGTTTTTTTAGCATAAAGAGACTGGTTTTTTGAGAGAGCGCGAGAGAGGGGGGTTGACCCTCTGGTAGACTCTCTCCGGGTAGGCTGTGTGTTTCAGAGCTGGGTTAATAGCTCTCGGTAAGGTCCTTCCAGACGGGGTAAATATCTCTCGAATTTATTGGTTGTTGGCTGAGTGGAATGATTTGATGAGAGATGTGTGTATGAACATTATAAATACCGCGACCTGTGGGGAAATCTTGTCCCCCGAATTTTGCGGACAGGTATGGGTTTTTGAGTGTTAATCCGCCATCTGTGTCGGAAAAAGTGTATGCACATTATAAATACCGCGACCTGTGGGGAAATCTTGTCCCCCAAATTTTGCGGACAGGTATGGGTTTTTGAGTGTTAATCCGCCGTCTGTGTCGGAAAAAACGGTATGAAACTGATGTGAATTAATTGGTGAATGGAAAGTTGAATGCGCTTTTTATTGTCACCGGTCTTTTTACGAGGAAATACCTCTAAATTCTATCGGGAGAATTTTAAAATGTCACAACTGAAATGGGCAGTTGAAATTAAAACATTTTGGTAATAAATGTAAGACTGTGAATTAAAGTTTCATTTTGAACATGATCACAGCACGGTTTTTTGTTAGGATGATTATAATGTTGTAAGAGAGAAGGTAAAAACCCTGTATTAGTTTTGACCTATTTTTCTTCAAATAAACTGATCCCACCTTTTGGACTGGGATAATTTAAAAGACACCTGTGCCCTCCTCTCCTGCGTCAAAGGTAAGATTGCACCCTGCCACACACACTTAGGTAGGAGCACACTCCATTTACTGATATCAAAATCCTTCGGGATCGCTTAAACAGATTAAAAAAGAGTTGTCTGAATTGAAACAGCAGTTAATTGAACCTGGTTCTTCAGGAGTTAATAGAGGTGAGATCTTGCTGACGTTGGTGGATCTGAGCCAAGCCGCAAACTTACATAGACTCAATAACTTCGGAAAGGTCAATTAGTAGGTCAGAATAATTTACCGGAATAAATTATCAGGACCACCAAAACTCTAAACAGACATGAGAGCAGAATCTGCCCTCCATAAGAACAGCAAAGAGACTGTAAAGGAGGAGATTAAATGCAAAGCAGTGCAAGAACAGTGGCATGATGGGGGCTGCAGATGTGACTGGGCCAAGGGCTGCCTAAAAGAGTTACAGCGGATGGATTCAACAGCTGATGGACTGAAGAGAAGACAGAATCAGAGGAGTTGGCATGATCGATTAGAAGTGAGGAGGCCGGGGTCACGGCTTGAGAAAACCAGGGGAGGAGAAAAGGAGAACGGGAATGAGTGAGTTTCCACATAAACACACTTATTATAAGCGCACATTTAAAGAACTTGAATTGACTTGATAAATACGTAAAGATAAAAAGATCTATTAACCATGAATTAATCAATTGGTAAATTAAAAATAGCAGTAAAGAGGAAACTATTAAAGTGAAGTGAGAAAATCATCCTAAAACACACTGAGGGATAAAGGGGGAGACATGACAGAGTAGAACCAGATTCTTCATATTTTCATCTGTGTCCGGTGCACTTCCTGGGGGCTTGACTACCGCCACCTGCTGGTAAGGAAAGTTATTGCCACTCACGCATGCGCAGTTTGTACGTGCTCGGCGAGTAAAGTAATGAGTAAAGTAACGAGTTACTTTATGTAGATAGTAACGAAGTAGTGTAATATATTACATTTTTAAAGTAATACATTTATAATTTGTAGTTCAGGACCATGGACAATGCAGCTTCCTTGCATTGACAGTTGTCTGTGCTGAATTTCTGCTGAGTTTCCTTTGCCTCATTTTCTATTTTGTGACCTGTCTGGTGTAAATGAGTGTGTTGCTGCTTTGATGAAGCCTAATTTGATAACGTTTCAAATTAATTTCGGAAATATTTTGTAATATAGTTGTCTTTATCACATTTTATTTGGCATTAGTAAATAATTATACACATTTACAGATGCTTTACATGATATGAGTGATAACACGTGTTATAAGGGCTATTTTTTCACAATAGGTGTGCCTTGAGATTTTTTTTTTCTTTTCTTGTCCTTTGGTGTGTCTTGGGCACAAAAAAAGTTTGGGAACCACTGGCATAAATGATAGTGGGCGTCTGAGGGTGTCATTACTGAGAAATGTCAAAGAAATTCAAAATCTTACATTTTAAAACAGGTTTGCATTCCTCCACTTAAGGTGACGTTATCATTGGAAACAATAAAACCGAACTATTTTGATGTAGAATCTATAAATTGAATCGTTAGAGCAGAACAAAATGGTTGTATTGTAGCGTGAGTTCCGTGTAGCCTCTAGTTTCAACAGGTGGAAACATGGTCCATATAACGTGAATACATGCAGAAGTAGACAGTAAGAGGCCCCTGACATTAGGCCTATTTTTAAAATGGTAGGGGCTCTTCACTCTGCATAGCAGTATGAATAGCCTTAAAAAACAAACAACCCACTCCATGGTAACGAGAGTCATATTTCTGACCCATATGCCCTAAGTGAAGCCGTTAGTCTCATAACTGACCCAAGGGTTGGTGCTGGTGTGACAGTTCCAAGTGTTCAGAGCAGACGTCAAACTTCCAGTTCATGGCTCGGTGGGGGGGAGCAGACCCACGTGAGACAGTATCAAGGCTTTAATGTTCAGTGTGAGGAGCGTCATTCTCTCTGGGAGCAGGAAATGGTGCCCATTCTCGGACCAAACCATTAATGTCATGTAGAGCAGCCATAGCATCTCTGTGACTGCACTCAGCCGGACTGTAGCAGGGCAGAGCTGGGTGTCTCTTAGTGAAGCTGTCCAACGCCATTAGACAAAATGGAACCACGTGCTAACAAAAAGGACACAGGGTCATCAATGTCTCTCTTTACCATTGGCCTAATCATAAACAAATTAGTGGGAAAAATGTGGAACACTAATCCATCATGTGGAATGTTGAGTTAATTTAAATAATTACTTATGGGTTGAAATCAAATTAACATTAACATTAGAACCAAAGTCAGTTAACAAATTTGACTTGCACAGATCAGTAATCAATACACAATTTTTCCAGCTCTGTGATGGAAACGATAACAAGCAGGGATGCAAACTTGTCATATTTTGGGGAAATTTTGCCGTTTTGAATCCAAAATAGGTCGTTTGTGTGATTCATGTTGATCTGCAATAAAATATTATTGGGGTATGGACAGGGTTGCTAACTTTGGGTACCTGGCTGGAGTGAGATTTTGATATCATGGGTTTAATTACACACATGCGCACGAAGTGACTGCTATCGTGTCAGTAGCGGGACCTTAGCATATAATTAGGATATATATATATATATAATATATATATACAAATACACAATATTGGACACAGACTATAAAGGGCACACAGTTTCATTCACTAATGAAAGTCAAACACATGTTTGTTTCCACTGTTTTATTGTGTGCCTGTCGCGATAAGCAACTAATTGACTTATCGGCTCCCGAGTATTTGTGTTGGATAATCTATGGTAGGGCTAACCCATACAGTGGTGGGGCTCAAATCAGTATTTGAAATGTAATTACATACACGCTATATCGCCCCCTTGTCAGTGAAACGCCACGCGTGAGGTTTAGATTATTTCCCTGTCTCAATCCAAATTGAACTGTATGAAATTAAAATTAAAATAAAAATATTTGTCTTGTAGTAAATAAAAAGGGCGACCTGGAGCCAATCCTGCCATTTCCTCACAAGTGAAAGTGTTGACATGAGATTTTTTTGAAATACTAACATAAAATACACATTCTCTCTTGAGAGGAAAAAAATAAATCCATCTATTACTACACGACATATTTAAATGAAGCTGAACCTGCTGCTCCTCACAGAGGGAAGAGGCTGTGTGAATTACTTTACATTGTGGATACGGGTGGATAGCCCCCATTGTTCTGTGTGTCAAAATGGAAGACAGCCCACACACCTATCAATCATCAAACCGTGGGGTCTTATTTCATTATGTGATGATTTCTATCAACACGTAATGTTGTATCAATGTATATAGAGATGTACTACCGCAAAAGTATTCTCCGTTGGGACCTCCTGCAACAACACCACGCCGCCATATTGATTCTGATAGGCCAGAATCCATTATCAAAGATGTTCTATTGAGAAGACGATCACTACGTGACAATCTGCAGCCGCGAGCTGTTATGTGTCAACATGGCCCGCATGGTGTTCTTCTTTTTTGTTTTTAATATTATAATGAATGCTCGAGTGTTCCTGCCCGTCGGCTCTGCTTTAGGATGTATAATAAGGCTCTGATTTTCCGCTAAGATTGACCATCTTCAGCAGCTACATTACCTACGGATAAGTTCGTTAATATTAACTGTGTGGTCCGGAGTGACTGTGGCACATACTGGACTGCTGGTGAACAGCTGTTAGAACGGGGTGTTCAGAGCAGAGCTCCCTGTCGGAGCGGCAGAGCGTGAAGTGAACTGAAAAATGTTTCTGGCTAACGTTAGCTTTGGTACTCAGATCTTGTTCTTGAGTAAAAGTAGAAGTACCAGAGTGTAGGAATACTAAGTAAAAGTACTGCATTCAAAATGTTACTGAAGTAAAAGTATAAAAGTATTGTCATCAAAATATAGTGAAAATAGCGACAGTAAAAGTAGTCACTGTGCAGATTGGTTTATTTCAGAATACTATATATGATATGTTTTATAATGATTGATCATGAAAGTGTTCTCAAAGCTGGTGAAGGTGCAGCTAGTTCGAATGACTTTGTATACTGCAGGGTAGTGTTAGAAATTAAAATCAATGTTTTGATGGCATAATGTACTTAAATGTACCTTTAGTTTAAATGCTGTTTTATACTGAAAAACCAGACGTTCTTGTACACAACCAGTTAGACTTTTATTCTGAAAAACCTTCACCTCCGGTTAGCATGAGGCTAATATACCATTTCCTATAGAGGTGAATTTAGAAGCGATAAGATATGATGTTGCACACCGAAACCTACTGATTTCAACACTTCAACTATAGACATCGAGATATTATTATTGTTGGATATTAAATGAAGGTACAGTTTATTTGAGTACGTTATCGTTTACAGATGTGAGTAGCATGTCACAACATTCGGAACGACCGGAAATCAAATTGCTGTGAAGGATTTCCTGTATTTTTTTGGAGTATTGATTACAGCGTTTAGAATGTGTTAAATGAAAAGTCATGAAAGAGTTAAGGAGGAGAAAAGGCGTGTTTAGATATATATTGAATGTACAATGTCTGTATCATGTGATATGCGTAACAACGGACATTAAATACACGGAGAGCCGGCCCCCAGGGAGGAGCCAGGAGAGGCTATATAAACAACGAAACCTGAGGGGTTCGGCCTCTTTTCTCTGCTAACAAGGGCCAGATGCACAGCTGTATTTCTGTTGGAAAATATCCTGTTTGTGACTTTACCGCGCCTTTTTTATTAATTAAAGTACCAATTTGAAAACATCTCAGAGACTCCATTTAGTCTCCTTTTTAAGCTTCTCTTTCCTGGACGCGAGAATAACCATCACAGTTAACAATTGGAATGACCCCGACGTGATTCTCGTTGCACCGGGAGAGACTATACACGCGGCTGTTCTCCGGAGCCGCTGGCAAACCCGTTCGACACACAGAGAGCTCAAACTACGGTAAAGAAGAAGCCTGTTACGTCAAAATTCTTCAATAGTTTATGCAGAACAATCTTAGGACTGTGTGTTGGACGGCTGCTTCCGGTTCCTGAAAATAGTTGGGAAATTAATGTTAAAACAACCAAATTTATAACAATAACAATCATATAACACGTGGCGTTGCATTTTCACAAGCAGGGTGAGTTTAAATTACTTATTTTTCTTATATTTAACCCTGCATGCTATTTGTTTGTCTGTTATTACATGTCGGCGAGGCTAATCATTTCAATTGTTTCTTGTTACGTCTCAATTTAAACGTGAATGGTTTTAGGCCATTAATCAGTGGCGACTGGTTGAGACAAGAACAAAGTGGAGTGAGTGTTTGTGTTAAGGACAGTGTGAGGCTGTTTTTACTTTTTAAAAGTTCTTTGTGTGATGATGGCAATCATTTAAAGTGTTTCTTGTTACGTCCTAATTTAAACGTGAATGGTAAATAACATAACACTGATTGAGAGCTTGGATGAAGAAGTTGTAGGGTTTTTACAACAGTTTCAAGAATCAGTTTTTATTTATTTATTCTTGAGTAATTTTACTGATTTATAATGTAGTGTGTAAGGCACTATCTCATTTTGAGTGAGGGCCACCAGCCCTTCATGCATGTCACCCTCTGTGAGAATGGTTCGTATGTTTCCCTCTAGTTTAGAGAAATATTATTTTATTATATCTTTGTTCAGCAGTATCAAACAATCCTCTAATCCCAGAATTATTGAGACGCATTAGCGACACCAGGGGTATTGTTTTTCGCAGCAACAATGATGCATAATACCAGGACAAAAGCCATTATTGCAACAAGTAAACCATTTTTTGTGCTAATGGCGGATTTTAGTGAATATGTTTTTATACCATCAGAAAGCCATACATCATACGATATTTTGTACGCCTTATGGGTACACGGAGAAGTTATATTTATTGAATGCAACGTTATGGGTTTTACATGTCCTGTTCAGAATAGGGTAATCATTGCAATATTAATTGAGCATGTTATGCTCAAAGGAGGGAGTGTCATGATTATACAGATATGTTGATTTCAGTGACGTTGTAGTTAATAAATAATAACATGTAGTTAATAATAGGTCTCATAACGAAAAAAGGTATGCCAAAGCTTGGGCCTCCTCCAAGGAGGGAGTGGTCCAGTTTTAGATATTAGACGAATAAAAGTAATGAATATGTCAGAACTCTGAGTAATATTATCCAAGTTTTGTCTACACAGGCTAAGAAAGCTACAGAGATACAAGACGAGACTCCTGTTCGGCCAGGTGATTGGGTGAGGGTGAAAGTTTACAAAAGACAGTGAGCTGATCCCCGGTGGACGGAACAGTGAGAAGTTGTAACGAACTTCACACGCGCTCCGGTTTAAAGGTAAAGAAAAAGGAGCAAATTGACACCACCTCACACATTGTCACCCTTCACTGGCAACTTCCAGAACATTATTGGGAGTTAGGACTGATTTGGCAGAGCTGGAACAAAACAATAAATAGAAATAAGATAAAGATAGAAACAGCTCAAAAGACGAATTGTCTATAGATTTTTATAGATAGTACACTAAAGTGAAAACCTATTTTTGTTTTACATCTGAAAAAGAGTCACATTTTTGTATACGTTATTATAGTACTCATTATTTAAATTCTGTAACTGACACCAACGGAGAAAATAGAGATGATGTCAAGAACAAAGCCAAAGCTATTGTGGGGTCCCCTAGGGATAAGAGTCAGAATAGCATTGTTGATTGTGCTCATTACACGTGGCACCTTTCTGGTTAGATGGGGAGTACAATATCAAGTAAGACATGGATCCATTAGTCCACTCATAGAGAATGCCCACATCACTAACAAAACTCCAGCTGTGTTTCAGAGAGTTTCACTTATTCCTAGAGCCAAAAGATCAGCTGAGCAACAAGAGGAGGAGTTAGAAATACTCGGTCCCAAAGGTGAGGCGATTACAATCAAGATGATTCACCCCCCATATATGCAGTTATTGTATCAAATGATGAGATGGGTTTAAGTGATTGGGATATGTAGGTGATGGGAATTTACAGATTAGGGGAATCTAAAAATACACTGGATCCATGTTTTAGTCTGTGCCAGAAACACCCCTGTTAAGTTTATGGACAACCAACCGGTGACCTGAGCACAATTATTGAAAATGATTACAGTAGAAACAGGCTACTAACCCACAAGTACAGCTTTGTACGTACAAACTCTATGAACAAAATTCCCCAGCAGATTGTGGCAACATTGCAGATATGTTCAGTCACAAAAGTTACTTATGTTCTAAATAACAGTGAGATTTAAAGTAATGGAGAAAATATGGGGACGTTCTTTTATAGTGTGTGAAATATGTGGTGCTTGAAACATGTAGGTATTTTTAATTTATAGAAGAAAATGGTTTCCTGAAAGAGTTATTTGGAGTAGCCATGTTACAGTGGGTGGAAACAATGTTTAGGGATATGGCACAACCATTAGTAGACATTAATTGGGTTTAGATGACATTTAACATCTAAGACAGATAGTAAGATTAGGAAAATAGAGTGGAAAGGATTGGATATGTTTTACCCCAGTGTGTTAGAATTAACTATAGGTAATGCGTCCCGAGATCTCTCTCTCTCTCTGCCTGTCAGACTGCTACGACCCCATCTTCAGACAAATGACCTCACCACAGGAGACTCCTCCTCCTCCATCAAACAGACAGACAACCCGAGCTGACCTGAGGCATCCAGAACCATCTCCACCTGAGGCATCCAGAACCAAACCAGCATGCTGACAAAGAGGCAAACTCTCATCGGTCCCTCAAACAGGACATGAAGTTCCAAACTGAGCCGCAAGATTTGGCACAATAGCAAGAGTGTGGGACCTGAGAGCAGAATACACCACTCCATGCAACCGCATAGAGACTGACATTTGCAGAAGAACTGACACCAGCATGGTGTCCCATATTTCAAAAATCTGTTGATCTTCACACCATCCCCACCCTCTGGAAAAAATCAATAATAAAACCTGTCCCCAAAAAACCTTGTCCAAAGGTAAACAATGATTTTAGGCCTGTTGCATTGACATCCATTGTCATGAAATGTTTTGAGAGGATCATGGTGCCGCTGCTAAAAATGGAGGTTGATGTACATTTAGACCCTTTTCAGTTTGCCTACAAGCAAGGGCGTGGCACAGACGATGCTCTAAATAGCATCACACACCTGGTCACTAAACACCTGGAAGACCCTAAGGCATATGTACGCCTACTGTTTGTGGATTTCAGCTCGGCTTTTAACACACTGCAGCCTCACATCTTGCTTCAAAAACTGATAAAGATCAATATAAATCCTTTCATCTTGAAATGGTATTTTTCGTTTTTAACCAATCGCACTCAGCAAGTCAGGGTCAACAATGCCCTCTCAGAGCCCCGGACCATCAGTACAGGAGCCCCCCAGGGTTGTGTGAGCTCCCCGGTCCTCTTCACACTGTACACAAACGACTGTACAAGAGCCCACCCGGAGAATTATATCATCAAATTCTCTGATGATACAGCTATCCTTGGCTTAATGCACAAGGGCAGCAGTTCATCGGCTTATCACTCTGAAAAAGAGAGATGTGTGCAGTGGTGTGATTCTAGCCATCTAGTGCTGAATGTGAAGAAGACTGAGGAGATGGTGTGGGACCCAAAGGCAGTGGGTGACCTTAGCCCGGTGGTTATCCACAATGAACCCATAACTCAGGTCAGCTCCTATAAGTACCTTGGTGTCCATCTAGATAATACACTCAGCTGGAAGGCGCATGTTCAAGGTCTGTGCTCTAGACTTCAACAGCGATTGTACTTTCTGCGTCGACTCCGGGCTTTCGGAGTCGACCAGAAGTTCATGTTACTGTTTTATCATGCAGTGTTGGAGAGCATCATTAGGTATGGTATCACTGCCTGGTACGGTAACTTGACAGTGCAGTCAAAGTCACAGATCGCTCGCCTGGTACAGACGGCTATGAAAATTATGGGGGTTAAAAAACACCCATCTCTCCAAAACATATATGAGCAGTCCATTATCAGACAGGCAAACAAAATAGTGTCTAATCCCACCCACATACTCCACCCAGAATTCCAGCTCCTACCTTCTGGTAGAAGATTCAGGGTTCCCAAGAGCAGGCTGAACCGCTATAAGCACTCATTCCTACCAATGTCCGTTAAACTTCTTAACATTGACAGGAAATGAAATGTAGTCGAAGTCAAATGTAATGAAATGTACTTTTTTTAAATGTATTTATTTTTTAAATGTTGGCCATAAGGGTTGTGCAATAGGTCGCCATTGTCAGTATGTGCGTCTGCGTGTATTGTGTTTGTTCAAACGGTGTATGATTGATGATATGTGTATGTCTCTTAAATGTCCACTATGTTTGTATATTATGTACATGTATGCGGAACTGCTGGACGGAGCCCAGAACGAATTTCCTTACGGGGACAATAAAGTATATCGTATCGTATCGTATAAAAGGAGGAGATGAAATGCAAAGCAGTTGGGCCACTGGAAAGAGTTACAGCGGGAAGATAAGACAGGACGGAGGAGAAGACAGAACCAGAGGAGTTGGCATGGGCCAGCAGAACGTGAGGGGGTCGTGGCTTGACGACCAGAGGGGGAGAGAAGGAACACAGGAGTGAGTGAGTTTACACATAAACACACTTATTAGAAAATAATCCTAAAAACACACTGAGGGTAGAACATATTATTCAATCTTTTCATAATATAAACAAATTATTCTTATAGAGATTCTTATTCATGTGAGAATTTGGGGAAGATTTAATTTGTTACAATATAGATAGCAGGAAAGGTAGAGCTGGAACCAAGCCAAAGAAAGTATTCCAATCTAGAGTATTGATTTCACCATTGTAGCATGGTTATTACCATAGGAGAACTGTTAAGGTGGAAACAACATTTGTTTGTCGTCCAAGATGTAGAGTTTTAAAAAGACACTAGGCAAAGAGCGATTGAAGATTTTAATTTAGAAAAAACTAGTATAATTGGGAGTAATACATGCGGGGCCATGGATCACTCATTTTAATGGTGCATATTTTCAACAACAAATATCGTTCAGGGAGAAGGGGTTGCTCAACCCACCCTGCAGATGTTTTAAATCTTACTTGCAGCTTCAGAGGGAGCGCACGGCACCAGAGTATGAGTTTTAAAAGACAAGTGCCACCACCTCCTAATGCTCATTCATTTAATCAGTGATGACCTGACATTTAGAGATGTTATTTAAAAGGAGAAACATATCTGCCATGAGTGAAAATTCCTGAATTGAACTACAAACCATTAATGAAATGACTTCTGTTTTTAAAATCCTTGTTAAAGCACCCAAGGTTCCACACACTGTTAAGGAGGTTAGCATAGTTATTTAAGTAGACCAAAAATGAAAATAAATTAGTATAATGAGTTATTGATATTCCACCGGTTTTCACACCATTTCAGGGACTTTATCACTGTATTAGAACAGACCACCCCAAAGCCAGTAGGGCTAAGAGACCAGTCCCAGGGGGAGTTTAGGCTCCAGGGTACAAGGATAGCATAGGGGTGCCCAGGGGAGACCTAGATGTTGCACTAATTCCATGTCCTAAAATACCGATTGATTACAACGGCCTCTTCTAGAGAACATATTACTTTCATACCTTAAATGATATGAAAGGAGGGAGGGTAAATTTCTCATGGGGGACAGCTACAAATGCTAGTAAAACAGGACGATCCACCCCTGTATACAGATGAATGAAAATGATGAGTTAGTTTGAATGATGTTAAATGATATGGATGTTCAGAGATGAGAATGTTCAATGAATGTCCAGCCGAGGTGATTCTTTAAATGATGAAATCATGTGCAGAAGAAAAATGCTAAAATGGAGTGAATCCATTTCAATTTACTTATGCTATTCCAAGATAGTTTATTTTATTCATTATTATACTATTCCAAGATAGTGTATTTTGTATATTGATGGATCCCATGTTTTATAAATCATTGCTATTTTAAAATGGGTCGTTTCTATTCACTTTGTAAAAACAAGTGCCTTAACACTGAGCGTGGTATGAGAACGGTTTCTGTGAAAGGAGGGAGGAAGAAATGTTCTAATACCAAGCCATTGCTGCTATTTTAAAGAGCCATATTGAATGGTAACACTAGAAGTTATGCAAAAGGGAAAACTTTTATGTTTGAACACAGTCAAAGTATTTTTGTATTTTTGTAAAATTGAGGCTATTTGAACCATTCCATTTTGATTGTATGTTTTTGATATGAGTTATGTACTATGAAGAGTTCAGATGAAGAACTCATTGATTTCAGTATTATACACACCTTTTAGGTGTGTAAGGAGGGACTGTTAGAAATTAAAATCAATGTTTTGATGGCATAATGTACCTTAAATGTACCTTTAGTTTAAATGCTGTTTTATACTGAAAAACCAGACGTTCTTCTGCACAACCAGTTAGACTTTTATTCTGAAAAACCTTCACCTCCGGTTAGCATGAGGCTAATATACCATTTCCTATAGAGGTGAATTTAGCAGCGATATGATGTTGCACACCGAAACCTACTGATTTCAACACTACAACTATAGACATCGAGATATTATTATTGTTGGATATTAAATGAAGGTACAGTTTATTTGAGTACGTTATCGTTTACAGATGTGAGTAGCATGTCACAACATTCGGAACGACCGGAAATGAAATTGCTGTGAAGGATTTCCTGTATTTTTTTGGAGTATTACTGCGTTTAGAATGTGTTAAATGAAAGAGTTAAGGAGGAGAAAAGGCGTGTTTAGATATATATTAAATGTACAATGTCTGTATCATGTGATATGCGTAACAACGGACATTAAATACACGGAGAGCCGGCCCCCAGGGAGGAGCCAGGAGAGGCTATATAAACAACGAAACCTGAGGGGTTCGGCCTCTTTTCTCTGCTAACAAGGGCCAGATGCACAGCTGTATTTCTGTTGGAAAATATCCTGTTTGTGACTTTACCGCGCCTTTTTTATTAATTAAAGTACCAATTTGAAAACATCTCAGAGACTCCATTTAGTCTCCTTTTTAAGCTTCTCTTTCCTGGACGCGAGAATAACCATCACAGTTAACAGTAGCTTGTGGATTTACTCCAGGTGGAACTAAAGTCTGATTTAACACTTGATTATATTTCACATCATTCATCCAGATCTGAAAGTAACTAAAAGGTATTAAATACATGTAGTGGAGTAGAAATACACCATGTACCTCTGAACTGTAGTGGAGTAGAAGAATAAAGTAGCAAAACATTTAAATACTCAAATAAAGTACAAGTATCTCAAAATTGTGCCCAACTATAGTACTTGTTGAGTTTATGAACTTAGTTACACCAGTGGATATACAGATAGAAAGACTAAGCCTTGCACAGAGGCATGCAAATACATTTTCAAAATGCTCAACAGTGCTGGCAAAATTATAAACTGACTGCTACACAATTAAAATAAATGCTTTTATATATTTCTATCAGATATGACTCTTTGAAATACACATCCAAAGTGTGTGTGTGTGTGTGTGTGTGTGTGTGTGTGTGTGTGTGTGTGTGTGTGTGTGTGTGTGTGTGTGTGTGTGTGTGTGTGTGTGTGTGGGTAGCCTGCTCTGGCAGAGTTCCTTACAATCTCCAGATCTTCCTCTTTGTGCTGAGGCCATAAAACTTTTAATGGGTCGCTCCGTGGTGTGCTCAGATTTTCTTCCCCTCCAGAGGTCACGCCTGTCTCTGACCCCGTGTGCTGCGTTTTTCTGCAGCACCACAGGAGCAGAGAAAGGGGGAGATTTTGAGCAAATAGTTTAGTTGATTTTGGTAAAGTGTTTGAGCTTTAGCTTCGCAAAAAACGTCCTCATTTGAGTTTTGAAAATATTGTTGGGGTTTGATATCTGCTGATAGTTCCCACATAGGTTTTTTTTTGTTAAAGGTACATGCAAAACAACCGGTCCTGCATGTTTTAGCTTCCTATTAGTAGGGTTCACTAACATGGTTTGTTGATCCAGTTTAAGATTTTCAATATTTGACATTATTATTTCCAACATTCCTTTTCCCTGAAATCATGTATACTGATCTCTGTCTGTTCGGATTTGGAAATGTCATGATTTATTGTGTGGGCCTGTGAAGGAGAGGCCCAGGGAAAAACAACATCTATCTTGGAACTGCACTTACTTATCTTAACAGAGATTGCAACATTATACTCCTTTAAAAATTGCTCAATTCATTCAAACACATTTATTATGTACACAATAAAACCTCAACAAATATAATTAATCCTGGCTTAACCAGCGACCTTTACTCTATTATTCATAAACTCAGTAGTTCAACAACTATTGGAATTGTAGTAATGTCTGTAGACCAATTGTACTGGAAATCATTTGAAACAGTTTAATAAAGAATGTTAAACTATATTTAAAACTGTAATTGAACTTCAACTTATATCAATTATCCCATTCCAGTGGCCAGTTGGAACAGACAATCAACAAAGTTTTCATTTTGAATCAACAGCGCAAAAGGTTTCAACCACAATTAGTATTATGTCTGAGTCTAGTTCTGTCTTATCTGCTTTGTTTCGGAATGTGTTCAATACATTACGTTTTTTTTATTCATTATTACCATACAATACATAGATTTAAGAATAAATGAAACAAATAATACAACATTGACCTATTTTGAGCAGACAGATTTTTTTTTGCAACCCTGATTTCCTCAGGCCGGTATTTACGACCAGTGATGCCTCTGAGGGTCTCGGGTGTAAGACAGATGCAGGACAGAAAAACACTCTTTTGCTATTTATTTTTCTTTTGCAGCACATTTATATTACAATGTATAATTTTGCTTTATATCATTTATTCATTTTTTCTCAAGTCATTTACTTTTGGTGAGATAACTAAAGTTTAGTTCATTTTACCCTGGCTATGGACTGATTCGTTGTTAGTTGTTACAAAGCATGCACAAGACGGCGGGTAGACAAACCAATATAGAAACAATTAGACAAACAAACATGAACTCGCAACAAATATCAGGTGACAGCAAAACTCATCCAGCTTAATTTAATCCGAATTAGGGAAACGTATGCGGGGGTAGGGAAATATCTGTTTAATATGAGTGCCTGCTTACTCATATGTACTTGTACAAGTGCTAAGAACGGAATCTGTTGAAGAGCAATAACTACTTTATTCTCAATCAACAACCACAATGCTAATTTACTGGTGCTCTGCCCTCCCCGATCCGGAGAGCAGAGACTTTTAATTAATTCAGTACTCTTTATTTTAACAACAGCCAAATTCAACAACCCCTCAGTTTATGAAACACAGCGTTCCGTCATATACCCGCATTCCACCCTTCCCATTAATAATCGTTCTGTTTAGTTCCAAAACCATAATGGTGTGAGTAAGAGAATATGACACTGTGCTTTATTTCTCCTCGCCTGCTGCTCTCCGCAGTGGGGGAGGGGAACAGGGAGAGTTCGAGGCGAGTTGATTTAACTAGTTTGACCGCTGAAATCTCCAGAATTCGGCGATTAGTTTCAATACAAATCTTTACATTGCTTTTAAACAGAAGTTCCACTTTACTGATGCCTTTCTTTAAGGTTACTCAGAACATAAGCTGTGCATGCTTGTATGGTAATTTCGTCCCAAGCAGCATGCACAGAGGCAATCAGCCAAATGTTCATCAACTAAAAATGAAACACAACCGCTCAGTTTCACAGGTAATTTTAGGATATCGTCAATCACAGATTCTGGCAAGGCAATGTCCAAATGTGGATTTGAAATTACACTTACCAGTCTCTGAAGATGTATTGATGTCCTGCCGACAACGCCAATTTGTGAGGAAAACTTCTGTTATCAATGCTGAGCCAATGCTCGTGAAAGGAATGGAAGCTGGATTTGCCTTAGTCCAACACAGACATTTATTGAGAGTATATTACGGCCGGAGAATTCACAAGGTATATTCACAACTTCTTTATGAGACACCAAGCAAACTCTGAAGACAAACAGGAAAACAGCGTCAATCTATTCCTTCCAAAGGGGAGGAAACCCAGAAAACCTGCGCTTCTACTTAATGATTGCCAGATGTCGGGACAAAGACTCGTTGTATTGCAAACCCACATGAGCCAAGCTTCTCCCCCACAGGAAGACAGATGACCTCTTGACCTGTGTCTTCATAAAGAAGTTACACGCAGGATCACATTACAGGCAGGAGTATATGCGGTTTAACGAAAAGCATTACTTTGTGATTAACAGTTTTACAGAAAGACTGAGAACCTCTAAATACACAGATCGGATTAAAATATTCTCTCACATTAACATTTTTAAATGATTTTAACAGTTCTGTAAAATGTTATCTTTCTGTTTTACCGCACGTAACAATAAAGCAATACCCATTAATTGATACCTTTACATTACATTACATTGCATTTAGCTGACGCTTTTATCCAAAGCGACTTACAATAAGTACATTCGACCAGGAAGACACAACCTTGAAGAAAACAGAATCATATAAGTACATCAGGTTTCATAGAGCCAAACATTTGAAAAGGAGAAATGTAGGTGGGCCAGGGCGGGACTTATTAAGCGTGGGGTCTGAGCTGAAACTTCATTCATGATTTTAATGATTTGTTAATGCACTAATTGAACATAAGCATAAATTAGCAGTGAAAACAAAAACATTGGCACGGCGGCCTCAGAATGTGTGTAAAACTGACATCAACACTAGGGCAACCCGATATCACGGCAAGACGTGAACATGTGACGATTTACCATGCTGGGAGACGTGAAGATGTCACGATTTCGTCCCTTCAAACGTGACAGTTACACGGTATTGTTAACGCATTTTAACCAGTGGAGAAATAACCGGAAATGCCAAGCAAATGCTACCCTGACGGTCGATTGTTATTGTCAATATTAATATAATAACGATTTATTTTGTAATAGTCACACTCGATTACGCCGATTTTCTTGTTGCCCCAGCTGGTCGACACCTCTTTTAGCAGAAACAAAGGCTACATTAATGTATTAAATCGATGTTAATCCATGCATGTGGATGTGGAATTAACGGACGTGACGTTGTGCGATTGTGTTGCCAGACAACAGCTTCGGTTCATGTTAATTTCCAAACTCTTCAACTACAACCGTAGTTATATTTAAAAACATGTTAGAAGGCCTCGCGAAATACTTTAATGCAAATTAAAATGTAAATGTAAAGGAATGTGTGTATAATAAAATACATCCGTCATAAACGAAACCGGAAACAGATGTAGGCAAGATCCTCAGCTCGATGATTGGATGGTTTAGCCGCAATGCATGCTGGGATTTGGTGTTAATGTGATGTGAAATCTGAAAACGTTTTTTAAAAATAAAATAATACTTTATTCCGAGTGTGCTTGCTTTTCTTTTTGAAAGTCATCATATAACGGCATTGTAATACACGGTTCGGCTGCATTAAATATTACATATCTGCCGTAGTTCTCTATTTATAGAGCCCTGAAGAAAAGACTTCTAGACAAACAGGAACAACTGCTGCCAAAACTGAAAACGTGACGTGGATCATAAATATATAAGAAATTAAACAGCATCTTACATTTCTTTTCGCACAATACGTCTCCTTGCAGTATCCCAACCCAGTCTCATGGCATTTCGTGTTCACCAACACGATTTTTAATCTATTGATTTGTGTTCACCAACACGATTTTCCCCTTTTTTTCGTGTTGCACAGCACGATTTTAAAAGCAATGTATTTCTACTGGTAATGTGTCCGGTCGGGTCGTGGAAGACCGGAAGCTGTGTGGTTCATAAAAACATGTTCTTACTCAATATCAAGCCACAGTTATTGCTTTTATTTTAAATCGTATAATTTCGGACTTTTGTTGCCGTCTGTGAGGAAAATAAATGGGGCTCAGGATACTGAAATCTGTATTTTTTAAATATTTGTTTCCTTCTAATTTGTTATTCTTTTCAAAATAACACACTGTTATTTACTCACCAATAACACACAATTATCCTTGCTTTTATTTATTGGTTTAATTCCATAATCTCGGGCTTTTTTGGCGTCCGTCAAAATAAAAATAACCGGAAACAGACGTAGGCATTTCGAGCAATTACCCAAGATCCTCAGCTATGGTTTAAACTCGCTGATTGGATGTTTTAGCCGCAATGCATGCTGGGATTTGGTGTTTATATTATATGAAATCCGGAAAACATTTTAAAAGAATAAAATAATACTTAATTCCGAGTGCTCTTGCTTTTCTCTTTGAAAGTCATCACATAACGGCATTGTAATATACGGTTCGGCTGCATTACATATTACAGATCTGCCATAGTTCTTTATTTATAGAGCCCTGATGAGAAGACCTTTGGAAAAATGAAGAAATGCCGCCGAAACTGAATACTTGACGTGGATCATAAATATATCAACAATTAAACAACATCTTCAATTTCTCTTCACACAATATGTCTTCTTGCAGTATCAACACTAATTCGGCTGACTTTTACATTTGATCTAATTCATAGATAGTTTATATTTACACCATAACGGTGCACAGCTGATATAAACGGACTTGTAATGTAAATACTGAGTCTGAAATAGTATAGCAATATGCTGTAAAATTATGTGAAATCATGAATAAAACTACACATCTTCAGATGTTGTACATACATAAGTGTCCTACACTAATAATATAATAAACAAGTTATTATGGCTGTGTGTAGCTTGTGTGCACCTCCTAGTGGTTAAAGCACGTTATTGTTTTTATGTGTTATATTTGATTACAAAAATATTAAGAGTACATACTTTCATAGGGGGAAAGTAGAAGGTCTGTGATAGAAATATAGAATATAAAAAATCAAGAAGATACTATAAGTGATCTCTACAATAAAACAGTTTAGTGCAGGATGTACAAAGATATTAATAGGAAGAGGTGCAAAACAGAAACACGAATTACCCTTTATTTAAACATTAAATAACAGATTAAGGTCTTCTTTTAAATAAGAAAAAAACTTTGGGGGTATCTATCTACAGATAAATATTAAGCCTGACAAAGTACTTAACGTCTAATATATTGCTTTCCTGCAATGTTAACTATGTTGAAGCACTTATTTTAACTGATATTATGTCCTACACCAGGGTGACAGACACGGCTCTGAAGTGGTTCTCAAGCTACCTCACCAACCGGAAGTACCACGTGTCTCTGGGGGGTTCCAGGTCTGACGACACCGCAGTGACATGCGGGGTCCCACAGGGCTCAGTGCTGGGGCCGATCCTGTTTTTAATCTATCTATTACCTCTGGGTCATATCATCAGACAACATAACATCAACTTCCACTGCTATGCCGACGACACTCAGGTCTACATCAAAACACAACCCAATACCACCACTATCCAAACACTAAACACCTGCCTGGTAGACATCCGCTCCTGGATGACCACCAACTACCTTCAGCTCAACAGCAGCAAGACGGAGGCAATCCTGATAGGCACCACTGACCAGCTTGCCAAGGCCGCCAACATCAGCCCCTCCCTTGATGGTCAGCTCATTCCTCTCTCCTCCGTTGTCACCAACCTCGGTGTAAGGTTTGACCCCACTCTGTCTTTCCAAGCCCACATCAAACACATCACCAAGACCTCCTTCTTTCACCTGAAAAACATTTCCCGACTGAAGCCCTCACTCTCAACTGATGACATAAAAAAACTGGTTCATGCACTCGTCTTCTCAAGACTAGACTATTGCAATGCACTCCTCTCCGGTCTCCCAGCCAAATCCATCAACCGCTTGCAAGTTGTCCAGAACAGCACAGCCAGAGTTCTCACCGGTACAAAAAGGTCCGCACACATAACCCCCATACTTGCAAAACTACACTGGCTCCCAGTCCACTACAGGATCCAGTTTAAGGTTCTGCTCCTCACGTACAAAGCCCTGAATGGACAAAGCCCAAAATACCTCTGTGACCTCATCCATACCCAGACATCTACCCGCTCTCTCCGCTCCAGCCACGCTCCTCTTCTTCACATCCCCCGCACACGTCTCCGAACAATGGGAGACCGAGCCTTCTGCTCATTCGCCCCGCGCCTCTGGAACTCCCTCCCAGATCAGCTGAGATCTGCCCCTTCCACCGAGGTCTTCAAAACCGGCCTTAAGACCCTCTTCTTTCGGCAGGCCTTCCAATAAACTTTGAGCATGGTACACCTGGAGTAATGCCATTTTTATCGCTATCTCCGACTTTTACTTTTGTACTCTATTTTTTTTTTTTTTTTTTGTTTTCTTATTATTATTATTACAATTATTTGTTTAATCTCTAAAAGTGTATCAGTATCCCTTGTTGTGAAGCACTTCGAGATTTGTCTTGGCAGATGAGAAGCACTATATAAATTAAATTTATTTATTTATTTATATGAATTGGGTTAGGGTTAGAATGTTAGAAATGTGCAGAATATGACAGTTTAATGGTGGAGGTACACACATATTGATAGATGTCTTGTAATGCACTGTTGAGGAACCTGTGACCCAAGTATTTCATGCATTGCATAACTACACCGTAGTTGTGTATATGATATGTCAATAAACCTTTGAAAATCTTGAAATCTTGAAAGGGATGTGCAAAATAGCCATAATATACAGTCTTTAATGAACTATTAGTAGAAAATAACGAGTAATGAATATACTTTATTACTCGTTTCCATTCATGTCAATTGCAGATACATGTTTAGTCTTCTCAAGCACCAATTATCAAATATCTCTGCTGATTGTTGGCACTTGACAATCACCTTACCTGAAATTGATGTCATTTTAACCGTCTCGGAGAGCAGATGCAGATGGATGCCTCTGGTGCAACTAAATGTCAAAGGTTATGGCTTAAAATGTAACAAAACCTTCCGTTAAGTCCTTTTGAGAAGCTGCAGTGCTTCATGAATGTTTAAAGTACTTTGAAAGGGCTAAAGAGATACTTTTTTCACAGGGGGCCTCTAAATAGGGCCCAGATCAGGAATCTGAAATATGGTAACCCTAACCCACCCAGAACTTTTTTTTTCAATAAAATGTCAAACTTTCTCACAAAATCCTGTCTGGAGCTAAGAATATGACACCCTTGTGGTGAGGGAAGGGGAGGAAATTGAAAAAAATGGAAAAAATGTGGTTGGCGCTCCGAAACTTTAAGAGTGTGTTGCTTAACGTCTGTGGAACCCGCTTGCAAAATGCGGGGACCCCGCAACCTTCAACAAGGTCAAAACTGAGGTCAGAGGTCACGTTTTCATGCCGTACGGTGCCTTTACGGCACAAAGGAAGGTCCGACCGCTTTGAGCTTGCTCTCATTAGTGTAGAACCGGCTCAAAAAGTACATGCAGATTGATGCCTCTGCTGCTCCTAATGTCAAAGGTTACGGTTTGAAATGTAACAAAGCTCCAAAGGTCAAAGGTCACGTTTTCATGCCGTACGGTGCCCTTTACGGCACAAAGGAAGGTCCGACCGCATTGAGATTGATGTCATTTTAACCGTCTCGGAGAGCAGAGGCAGATGGATGCCTCTGGTGCAACTAAATGTCAAAGGTTATGGCTTAAAATTTAACAAAACCTTCCATTAAGGCCTTTTGAAAAGCTGCAGTGCTGCATGAGTGTTTAAAGGACTTTCAAAAGGGCTAAAGAGATAATTTTTTCACAGGGGGCCTCTAAATAGGGCCCAGATCAGGAATCTGAAATATGGGAACCCTAACCCACCCAGACCTTTTTTTTCAATAAAATGTCAAATTCCTCACATATTGCTGTCTGGAGCTTAGAATCTGACAGGCTTGTGGTGGGGGAGGGGAATACAATGAAATGGCTCTTAGTACTGTACACGGAAGAAAGGAAGGTCCGACAGCTTTGAGCTTGGTCTCGTTAGAATCGTGTCGAAGAGTACATGCAGATACATCCCAATACTGCTCCTAATGTCAAAGGTTACGGTTTAAAATCGGACAAAACCTTTCGTTATATAGTGAGGAGTATATCAGACTTATTCTGGTATCACTGTAAGTGGCGATGTGTCACAGTGAGATAAGCATTGGTCTTCGTTACGGGAGACCCGGGTACGATACCCGCCTAAGCTGTTTTAATGAAAATGCGAAAATTACATGTATTATTAGTTGAATTGAGAGAGGGAGAAAGGATCTTTACTTTTAGGTTAATTATTATAGGTTTATTTATTAAGGAATTATTAAATATAAAACAATTGTGTTGAATTAAGAGAGGGATAATGGGTTACATTATAATTTATGTCAGGGTGAACAGTGAATGTGTGAAATGCTAATATTATGCTAACCGCTAGTTGCTAAGCTAACGGGAGCTATTTCAATGTATATTTCCATTGAAAATGCTAACCACTAGCAGCAAAGCTAGCATCACAGGCATTGATCGGTTTTTTGAGACTTTGCACACGCTTTTCCCAAACCTTTTCACACGCTACTCTGGGAGTACTTTCATTCGCTTCGTATTGATCTGTAGATGTTATTTAATGCATCGTGTGTTCATTTTGATGGTGGAAAAGCCAGGGAAATGTCCCGGAGATATACTGAGAAATCTCTATAACAGCATTTTCCTGCGATGAAAGCAGCGCATCACAGCCGTTCTCGCACGCTTCTCACACGCTAGAAGTCTGGGAGTACTTCCATTCGCTTCGTCTTGATCTGTAGATGTTTTTAATGCTTCGTTTGTCCATTTTGATGGTGGAAAAGACTACTGTCTGCACGAAATCAGAAACCGGATATCGGTTTTTGAGAGGACTTAGAAAAAAAACGGCTGTCTCACTTCATGGAGGAATGTATCCGCTCCATGTGCACTCTGGCCCCGGTACATTTGTTGCCTGGAGACCCCCCAGTATGGTTCTTTCCAAACTTTAAGTTTTTGAACTGGTCTCTGGAGGACTGTAAGGGGAGCTGTCAGTGGACTCTACCCGCCTTATGGGACACTATTTTCGGATACTATTTTTCCATTTTCACCCCTTTTCTCTGGTTCTCCAAAAAGTTAACTTAGACTTTTTCTGACTCTGGAGGAATGTAAGGGGAGTTGTCAGGGGACTCTACCCGACTTAAGAGACACTATTTTCGGATACTTTTTTTCCATTTTCACCCCTTTTCTATGGATCTCCAAAAAGTTAACTTTGGTGGTTACTGGTGGTTACTGTGGTTACTGCGTTCGCAGTAACCACTGTGTGCAGTACCGGAGTCCAACAGAGAGGCAGCAGCTGCGGGACAGTAGACTGCGTACTGCAAAACCTTCCCTGCCTTGAAGAAGAAGTGATCCTTCATTCTGAAGAGTCTGGTTTGTGCGCTCCGCACCACAGCAGTAGCCCTGCTGCGACAGAGTCCAACAGAGAGGCAGGAGCTGCGGGACAGTAGCCTAGAAGCAGGGTTTGGTTGTAACGGAATACATGTAACGGCGTTACGTAATCAGAATACAAAAATCAAGTAGGCTAACTGTATTCAGCTGGCGTTACATTTGAAAAACGAGTAATCTGATGACAGTTACTTTCGTAAACCTGAAGTGAATACATTTTGGAATACTTATTGGAATTATTGGTGGAAAAATGTCCTCACATACCTTAGGGATATACGCGTCCCCCGTAGCGACATTAACTACGAGTCGCGGTAAGCCAAATGTACAGAATGGATAAAATGGATAAAATGTATCCCAAAATAGTGCCTCATAATGCAGGTAGAGTCCCATGATAACTACCCTTGCATTCCTCCACAGGCTAAATAAGTTAAAGTTCACTTTTGGAAGAACCAGAGAAAGGGGTTAAAATGGATAAAATGTACCCGGGAATAGTGCATCATAATGCAGGTAGACTCCCCTGATAACTACCCTTGCATTCCTCCACAGGCTAAATAAGTATAAGTGAACTTTTGGAAGAACCAGAGAAAGGGGTTAAAATGGATAAAATGTATCCCAAAATAGTGCATCATAATGCAGGTAGACTCCCCTGATAACTACCCTTGCATTCTTCCACAGGCTAAATAAGTATAAGTGAACTTTTGGAAGAACCAGAGAAAGGGGTTAAAATGGATAAAATGTATCCCAAAATAGTGCCTCATAATGCAGGTAGAGTCCCCTGGCAACTCCCCTTGCATTCCTCCAGAGGCTAAATAAGTTAAAGTTAACTTTTGGAAGAACCAGAGAAAGGGGTTAAAATGGATAAAATGTATCCCAAAATAGTGCCTCATAATAAGATTTGACATGGGCAAACAGGCTATTTCAGACTTCCATGACATACACCGGGAAAACCACCTCACTTTGGCCGCTCACAGAGACCCAAAACACGGACTACAGACCTCCAGCATATCTACCTGACATGCGTACTTCCATAACCTCGCGCACCTTGGGACCCCGGGCCCCCGAACTTAAGCACTCCCCCACGGACTAAACCCAGATGATTACACCCTCAAGAAACTCGTGCCCCTGGTAACCTATAAGGGGGTCTATTTTGCGGTGCTTTACAGTCCACCCATCGGACACCATAGTCGGACTTATTCACAGCAGCAGCACCCACCCTCCTATGGAGGATGTTCTCATGGCCCTGGTAACCTATCAGGGGGTCTATTTTGCGGTGCTTTACAGTCCGCCCATCGGACACCATAGTCGGACTTATTCACAGCAGCAGCACCCACCCTCCTATGGAGGATGTTCTCATGGCCCTGGTAACCTATCAGGGGGTCTATTTTGCGGTGCTTTACAGTCCGCCCATCGGACACCATAGTCGGACTTATTCACAGCAGCAGCACCCACCCTCCTATGGAGGATGTTCTCATGGCCCTGGTAACCTATCAGGGGGTCTATTTTGCGGTGCTTTACAGTCCGCCCATCGGACACCATAGTCGGCCTTATTCACAGCAGCAGCACCCACCCTCCTATGGAGGATGTTCTCATGGCCCTGGTAACCTATCAGGGGGTGTATTTTGCGGTGCTTTACAGTCCGCCCATCGGACACCATAGTCGGACTTATTCACAGCAGCACCCACCCTCCTATGGAGGATGTTCTCATGGCCCTGGTAACCTATCAGGGGGTGTATTTTGCGGTGCTTTACAGTCCGCCCATCGGACACCATAGTCGGACTTATTCACAGCAGCACCACCCACCCTCCTGTGGAGGATGTTCTCATGGCCCTGGTTACCTATCAGGGGGTGTATTTTGCGGTGCTTTACAGTCCGCCCATCGGACTCCATAGTCGGCCTTATTCACAGCAGCACCACCTGCCCTGCTGGAGGTTCACACTTTAACTTGTTTTACCCTCCGCTGCCTTACACATCCTCCCACATTTGAGCACTCCTCACGTGGACTAAACCCCTTCATGCACACCACCAGAACCTCGTGCCCCTGGGGATCTTAATGGGGAAACACCCATATTGGGTTATAAAAAAGAGGACAAATTAAGTAATTTTAACAAACTTTATTTACAGAAATATATACATTGACACTTTATAACATTATAACATTATTAACTCATCCAGCACAAGCGGACTGAGTACAACAAAACATTGCATATTTACAAGTTGGTCACTGGCAACATTGTCCGTATCGGGTGAAGTTGGTGCAGAGGCTGGCACCCTCTCTTCACCCGTGTCTGAGGGACTGTGTTCGGCCATTGACTGTTCCCTCTTCGCCGCTCTCCAAGCGTTGAAGTCTTTGTATAATTCATCTGACGTCTCGGTATCGGTGGAGTCTTGGTAGGGAGTAGGGCTATGCTCCTCTCCAGAGCTGTCACGGTCACTGTGGATGTCAATGTCCCCCAAATTGTCTTCACTCACCCCTGATGCTGCTGCGGCCACTGCTTGCAGTGACTCTGTGAAGAGCATTCGTATGTCCGCAGCCTCCTTCAAAGAAGGATTCTTGGCATAAAATGTGTCTGCAGTTGCAGTGTTGTGACACATGAAATCACTCACTCTTTGGCGGTTGCTTATGTCCTGAAACCTCTTCGCATTATCGGCGTGGACTGTGCGGAGGTCGGTGAAGTTAATGGGACCTTTTAGTCCAACATCAGCCCATGCCAACCTCAGGAAGGTGGCAAGGTTCCTCGATGGGTTCTTCCCCGCTATGCAGAGGAAGTAGCGGTTGTTGGTGCCGGTCAGCGTCCCCTTGATTTCCAGCCATCTCTTCATCCATCCAAATTCTTCTATGGTGAGGTACATCTGCGCTTCCCCGAACGCGTTGGCCGTCTTGTGGTTGCTTACCTGTTATGACAGAGTTAGAGAGCGTCAATACAAGTATCAATCATCCACAACATGTGTATCACTGCCAGAATAAACACATGTTTTAATAGCTCACTCACGTGGATGAGGTGGCCAAAGGCAGTGCCAGTTATCTCCGCCTTTAGGACCTCCGTGTTGGTCATGTTGGAGTAGACCCCCGGACGGTGCCCATAAATGCAGCTCCAATTGAGGGTCATGTACCCATAGAGCAGGCTCCGGGTTGCGTGAGTCGGATTGCTGGTCATCACGTCCAGGAGCTGAGGGATGCGAGTTTTGGCCGCAGTCAAACATGCCATGATGTCTTTATGGCTTGGCAGACCTTCTATCTTGTCCCGCTTCACCTGCATCTGGTGGATAAACACCTTCTTTCTCATGGACTTCAGGATGGCAGCAACTTCCCGTGTGATTAAAATCATGTCATTCTGGTTGAGCCTGCTCCCCTTGCATGGTGTTTCATTCATGTACTTGAGAAAGTGTGATATATTTTTGATATAGAAGTCAGATGTCGTGACCTGTAGGCTTGACTTTATCAGGCTCCGGGACCACCCACGTATCCTCTTCAGATCCCTCAAAAAGAGCCAGTCAGACAGGCGATTGAAACCGTGTGCCATGAAGCTTAGGAATGATTTGACTCTGCTTATTTTGGAGACTGCGTTTTCTTGGAGCCTCACTGTTGGATCGATGCCCTCATAATGGTCCCGGTAGCCTTGCAGATACTTCTCCATGATGCGTGGGAATGTAATGTCCCGCATTCGATTCCCCCGGCCCCTGCCGCTGAACCAGGGGGAATGTATGGGAGGGGAGGATGACGAGGCCTCGGTATCTATGGATGCAGGTTCTGAGGAGCTGGATACAGGTGTGTGAGAGGCAATGGGGGACTTCCTGCAGGAGGGACCTTTGGACTTGGACAGCCTCTTTGGTGTTGACTCTGTTCGGGATCGTTTCCTTAGAAACACCCGCTCTTGGTCCTCGGCCCTCTGGTTCATCCTCTTTCGGTTACGTTTAATCCTCTGCTGCAGCATGCAGCGCAGGGATTTCACCTCAGCAGCATATATGTCCCTCTGAGCCTTCATTCTGTTTGCATCCATCCTCCATTCCTTACAGTCCGGGTTGTCACATTTAATCACTGGGGACAAGGGTGGAGGTTGTGACAGGACATCATCACCCACAGTGTCCACATCCCAAGAGGTAATCATTGCTACTGTGGGGTTTGTCAAACTGAGTTCATGAAGCTTCTTCGTGGCCACTTTCATTTTTAGTTTAGTTAAAACCACATGTAATTCCTGCCGGGACAGCTCAACATGGTTTCTGTACAAGTGGCGGTCCAGCCTTGTCCCGTTGTACTCGCATCCTGCAATAATGCAGGGCTGGAGCCTAATGTTTATCCGTCCTTTCGCCAACAACAGCAGAATTCTTCTTTCAACTAAATTACGCACACTATGGTTCCTCAGCAGGTGCTTGCTCAGGGCACGGTAGGGACTATTACAGATAGGACAACCGATCGCCATCATTTTTGTATGCCTGAGCATTTCGGTACCGGGAAGTGTCACCAGTATAATGTATAGAACCGGGGGGGACAAAGAAGGATAGGTGAAAATAAGAAAGTTGCACTCAGCGAACTAGAAAGACCCCATGTCAAATTTCTCCGGTTTATTTTCAATAAATAACCCATTTGCATCATTGTGCGAAAGGTGTCCCATTTAGGCACTCGTTAGGCGGAGAGATCCCTGTCATCTATCGGTCCTATCATCCAGGCAAGGCGGGAGCCAAAACTGGGTGAAATAGTGCCTCCTAAGGCGGGTCGAGTCCCCTGGCAACTCCCCTTACTTTCTTCCGGAGACCAGTTCAAAACGTTAAGTTTGGTAAGAACCATGATTGGGGGTCATCCATGCAACAATTGTATCCGATCCAAAGTCCTCATGCAGCGGATGCATTCTTCCATGATCCAGAGACGGATGCAACCAGAGAACCAGAGAAAGAGGTTAAAATGGATCAAATGTATCCGGGAATAGTGCCTCCTAAGGCGGGTCGAGTCCCCTGACAACTCACCCTACATTCCTCCAGAGTCAGAAAAAGTTAAAGTTAACTTTTGGAAGAACCGCAGAAAAGGGGTGAAAATGTTGAAAATGTGTCCGGAAATAGTGCCTCATAATGCAGGTAGAGTCCCCTGGCAACTCCCCTTGCATTCCTCCAGAGTCAGAAAAAGTTAAAGTTAACTTTTGGAAGAACCAGAGAAAGGGGTGAAATTGGTGAAAATGTGTCCGGAAATAGTGCCTCATAATGCAGGTAGAGTCCCCTGGCAACTCCCCTTGCATTCCTCCAGAGTCAGAACAAGTTAAAGTTAACTTTTGGAAGAACCAGAGAAAGGGGTGAAATTGGTGAAAATGTGTCCGGAAATAGTGCCTCATAATGCAGGTAGAGTCCCCTGGCAACTCCCCTTGCATTCCTCCACAGTCAGAAAAAGTTAAAGTTAACTTTTGGAAGAACCAGAGAAAGGGGTGAAATTGGTGAAAATGTGTCCGGAAATAGTGCCTCATAATGCAGGTAGAGTCCCCTGGCAACTCCCCTTGCATTCCTCCAGAGTCAGAAAAAGTTAAAGTTAACTTTTGGAAGAACCGCAGAAAAGGGGTGAAAATGGTGAAAATGTATCCGGGAATAGTGCCTCATAATGCAGGTAGAGTCCCCTGGCAACTCCCCTTGCATTCCTCCAGAGGCAAAATAAGTTAAAGTTAACTTTTGGAAGAACCAGAGAAAGGGGTTAAAATGGTGAAAATGTGTCCGAAAATAGTGTCTCGTTATTCCGTCGAAACTCCCCTTGCATTCCTCCAGAGGCCAGTTCAAAAACTTAAAGTTTTGTAAGAACCGTGATTGGGGGTCCTCCGGGCAACAATTGTGTCCGATCCAAAGTGCTCACTCATCGGACGCATTCCTCCATGATTTCCCCATCATGAGAAATAGGCCGTTTTTTTCTAAGTGCTCTCAAAAACCGGGTTTCCGATTTCGTGCAGAATGTAGCTTGGAAAAGATGAATGAAAATTGTTAACGGAGGAGGGGAGGTCTCAATTCCCCTCTACGTTGAAAAGTGCAACGAGTCAGTGGAAATGTCTCCGGGGCTTCCGCCCGAAGCGCCGAAGGGTTGACCCCCTCACCCGTTGGCACTTAGCCGTTTTTTCGAGAATTTTTAAAAACGTAGTTTTTGATGAATTTAGGATATAATTGACCGTTTTATTTACTTTTTTTTGCTTTCCACGGGTGGGGGTGCACGGCCGGCCGCATATGAGCTCCCAAATTCGGCCCGGAACCTCCGGTAATTGGGTCAATTTCATCCACATGTCACTCCCCCATCAAATGTACATGAAATGGACACGAGGAAATGTACATGAAATGGACACGAGGAAATGTACATGAAATGGACACGAGAAAATGTACATGAAATGGACACGAGGAAATGTACATGAAATGGACACCAGGAGAGAAGAACCAGGGGTCAACATGGATACAGTTTACCCCGAAATAGTGTCTCTTAAGGCGGGTACCAGTCATAGCAACATGTCCAGACCCTGACTGGACTTAAGCCGATTTTCATTGGAACTCCACATTGCATTCTTCCAGGGACACCAACATGCATCCAGTGTACAAGGATGAAGAATCAGGGGTCAACATGGATACAGTTTACCCCGAAATAGTGTCTCTTAAGGCGGGTACCAGTCATGGCAACATGTCCAAACCCTGACTGGACTTAAGCATATTTTCATTGGAACTCCACATTGCATTCTTCCAGGGACACCAACATGCATCCAGTGTACAAGGATGAAGAACCAGGGGTCAACATGGATACAGTTTACCCCGAAATAGTGTCTCTTAAGGCGGGTACCAGTCATGGCAACATGTCCAGACCCTGACTGGACTTAAGCCGATTTTCATTGGAACTCCACATTGCATTCTTCCAGGGACGCCAACATGCATCCAGTGTACAAGGATGAAGAACCAGGGGTCAACATGGATACAGTTTACCCCGAAATAGTGTCTCTTAAGGCGGGTACCAGTCATGGCAACATGTCCAGACCCTAACTGGACTTAAGCATATTTTCATTGGAACTCCACATTGCATTCTTCCAGGGACACCAACATGCATCCAGTGTACAAGGATGAAGAACCAGGGGTCAACATGGATACAGTTTACCCCGAAATAGTGTCTCTTAAGGCGGGTACCAGTCATGGCAACATGTCCAGACCCTGACTGGACTTAAGCATATTTTCATTGGAACTCCACATTGCATTGTTCCAGGGACACCAACATGCATCCAGTGTACAAGGATGAAGAACCAGGGGTCAACATGGATACAGTTTACCCCGAAATAGTGTCTCTTAAGGCGGGTACAAGTCATGGCAACATGTCCAGACCCTGACTGGACTTAAGCATATTTTCATTGGAACTCCACATTGCATTCTTCCAGGGACACCAACATGCATCCAGTGTACAAGGATGAAGAACCAGGGGTCAACATGGATACAGTTTACCCCGAAATAGTGTCTCTTAAGGCGGGTACCAGTCATGGCAACATGTCCAGACCCTGACTGGATTTAAGCATATTTTCATTGGAACTCCACATTGCATTCTTCCAGGGACACCAACATGCATCCAGTCTACAAGGATGAAGAACCAGGGGTCAACATGGATACAGTTTACCCCGAAATAGTGTCTCTTAAGGCGGGTACCAGTCATGGCAACATGTCCAGACCCTGACTGGACTTAAGCCGATTTTCATTGGAACTCCACATTGCATTCTTCCAGGGACACCAACATGCATACAGTGTACAAGGATGAAGAACCAGGGGTCAACATGGATACAGTTTACCCCGAAATAGTGTCTCTTAAGGCGGGTACCAGTCATGGCAACATGTCCAGACCCTGACTGGACTTAAGCATATTTTCATTGGAACTCCACATTGCATTCTTCCAGGGACACCAACATGCATCCAGTGTACAAGGATGAAGAACCAGGGGTCAACATGGATACAGTTTACCCCGAAATAGTGTCTCTTAAGGCGGGTACCAGTCATGGCAACATGTCCAGACCCTGACTGGACTTAAGCATATTTTCATTGGAACTCCACATTGCATTCTTCCAGGGACACCAACATGCATCCAGTGTACAAGGATGAAGAACCAGGGGTCAACATGGATACAGTTTACCCCGAAATAGTGTCTCTTAAGGCGGGGTACCAGTCATGGCAACATGTCCAGACCCTGACTGGACTTAAGTATATTTTCATTGGAACTCCACATTGCATTCTTCCAGGGACACCAACATGCATCCAGTGTACAAGGATGAAGAACCAGGGGTCAACATGGATACAGTTTACCCCGAAATAGTGTCTCTTAAGGCGGGTACCAGTCATGGCAACATGTCCAGACCCTGACTGGACTTAAGCATATTTTCATTGGAACTCCACATTGCATTCTTCCAGGGACACCAACATGCATCCAGTGTACAATGATGAAGAACCAGGGGTCAACATGGATACAGTTTACCCCGAAATAGTGTCTCTTAAGGCGGGTACCAGTCATGGCAACATGTCCAGACCCTGACTGGACTTAAGCATATTTTCATTGGAACTCCACATTGCATTCTTCCAGGGACACCAACATGCATCCAGTGTACAAGGATGAAGAACCAGGGGTCAACATGGATACAGTTTACCCCGAAATAGTGTCTCTTAAGGCGGGTACCAGTCATGGCAACATGTCCAGACCCTGACTGGACTTAAGCATATTTTCATTGGAACTCCACATTGCATTCTTCCAGGGACACCAACATGCATCCAGTGTACAAGGATGAAGAACCAGGGGTCAACATGGATACAGTTTACCCCGAAATAGTGTCTCTTAAGGCGGGTACCAGTCATGGCAACATGTCCAGACCCTGACTGGACTTAAGCATATTTTCATTGGAACTCCACATTGCATTCTTCCAGGGACACCAACATGCATCCAGTTTACAAGGATGAAGAACCAGGGGTCAACATGGATACAGTTTACCCCGAAATAGTGTCTCTTAAGGCGGGTACCAGTCATGGCAACATGTCCAGACCCTGACTGGACTTAAGCATATTTTCATTGGAACTCCACATTGCATTCTTCAAGGGACACCAACATGCATCCAGTGTACAAGGATGAAGAACCAGGGGTCAACATGGATACAGTTTACCCCGAAATAGTGTCTCTTTAGCAGGGTAACAGTCATGGGAAGATGTCCAGACCCTGACTGGACTTAAGCCGATTTTCATTGGAACTCCACATTGCATTCTTCCAGGGACACCAACATGCATCCAGGGTACAAGGAACAAGAACCAGGGGTCAACATGGATACATTTTACCCCGAAATAGTGTCTCTTTAGCAGGGTAACAGTCATGGCAACATGTCCAGACCCTGACTGGACTTAAGCCGATTTGCATTGGAACTCCTCATTGCATTCTTCCAGGGACACCAGCATACATCCAGGGTATAAGGATGAAGAACCAGGGGTCAACATGGATACAGTTTACCCCGAAATAGTGTCTCTTTAGCAGGGTAACAGTCATGGGAAGATGTCCAGACCCTGACTGGACTTAAGCCGATTTTCATTGGAACTCCACATTGCATTGTTCCAGGGACACCAACATGCATCCAGGGTAGAAGGAACAAGAACCAGGGGTCAACATGGATACATTTTACCCCGAAATAGTGTCTCTTTAGCAGGGTAACAGTCATTGCAACATGTCCAGACCCTGACTGGACTTAAGCCGATTTGCATTGAAACTCCTCATTGCATTCTTCCAGGGACACCAGCATACATCCAGGGTATAAGGATGAAGAACCAGGGGTCAACATGGATACAGTTTACCCCGAAATAGTGTCTCTTAAGGCGGGTACCAGTCATGGCAACATGTCCAGACCCTGACTGGACTTAAGCATATTTTCATTGGAACTCCACATTGCATTCTTCCAGGGACACCAACATGCATCCAGTGTACAAGGATGAAGAACCAGGGGTCAACATGGATACAGTTTACCCCGAAATAGTGTCTCTTAGGCGGGTACCAGTCATGGCAACATGTCCAGACCCTGACTGGACTTAAGCATATTTTCATTGGAACTCCACATTGCATTCTTCCAGGGACACCAACATGCATCCAGTTTACAAGGATGAAGAACCAGGGGTCAACATGGATACAGTTTACCCCGAAATAGTGTCTCTTAAGGCGGGTACCAGTCATGGCAACATGTCCAGACCCTGACTGGACTTAAGCATATTTTCATTGGAACTCCACATTGCATTCTTCCAGGGACACCAACATGCATCCAGTGTACAAGGATGAAGAACCAGGGGTCAACATGGATACAGTTTACCCCGAAATAGTGTCTCTTTAGCAGGGTAACAGTCATGGAAGATGTCCAGACCCTGACTGGACTTAAGCCGATTTTCATTGGAACTCCACATTGCATTCTTCCAGGGACACCAACATGCATCCAGGGTACAAGGAACAAGAACCAGGGGTCAACATGGATACATTTTACCCCGAAATAGTGTCTCTTTAGCAGGGTAACAGTCATGGCAACATGTCCAGACCCTGACTGGACTTAAGCCGATTTGCATTGGAACTCCTCATTGCATTCTTCCAGGGACACCAGCATACATCCAGGGTATAAGGATGAAGAACCAGGGGTCAACATGGATACAGTTTACCCCGAAATAGTGTCTCTTTAGCAGGGTAACAGTCATGGGAAGATGTCCAGACCCTGACTGGACTTAAGCCGATTTTCATTGGAACTCCACATTGCATTGTTCCAGGGACACCAACATGCATCCAGGGTAGAAGGAACAAGAACCAGGGGTCAACATGGATACATTTTACCCCGAAATAGTGTCTCTTTAGCAGGATAACAGTCATTGCAACATGTCCAGACCCTGACTGGACTTAAGCCGATTTGCATTGAAACTCCTCATTGCATTCTTCCAGGGACACCAGCATACATCCAGGGTATAAGGATGAAGAACCAGGGGTCAACATGGATACAGTTTACCCCGAAATAGTGTCTCTTTAGCAGGGTAACAGTCATGGCAACATGTCCAGACCCTGACTGGACTTAAGCCGATTTGCATTGGAACTCCTCATTGCATTCTTCCAGGGACACCAGCATACATCCAGGGTATAAGGATGAAGAACCAGGGGTCAACATGGATACAGTTTAACCCGAAATAGTGTCTCTTTAGCAGGGTAACAGTCATGGGAAGATGTCCAGACCCTGACTGGACTTAAGCCGATTTGCATTGGAACTCCACATTGCATTCTTCCAGGGACACCAACATACATTCAGGGTATAAGGATGAAGAACCAGGGGGAAACATGGATACAGTTTACCCCGAAATAGTGTCTATTTAGCAGGGTAACAGTCATGGCAACATGTCCAGACCCTGACTGGACTTAAGCCGATTTGCATTGGAACTCCACATTGCATTCTTCCAGGCCCATCTACATGCATCCAGGGTTAGGGTTAGGGTTAGGGTTAGGGTTAGGGTACCCTAGCTCTTTAGCCGGGTACCAGTCATGGGAACATGGGGTGATGTATATGGGCACTTGAGCACCAGCAAGACCCCCACCTCCATAACCTTGTGCACCAGGTGAACCTGTGTACCCACACTTAAGCACTCCCCCACGGACTAAACCAAGAGGGAACACCGGTCAGAAGTTCGTGCCCCTGGTAACACTGAATAACAACAAAATAGAACCCCCAAGGGTTGCATGTGTGTAGGCATAGTTGGTAACATTTGTCGTGCCATCGGCGGGGAATTTACATTGGTAGTTGACATCACATTTCCATTGTGTGGACTTCCGTACATTTGAAGGACAAGTCACATGTTAACTCATGTCTATAAGACAGACATGTTCCTTACAAAATGTAATATTCATTACCGGCAGAGCTGTGTGCACACTGCACGGCGCTGCAGCATGTCTGTGAGCGAGAGAGAGATGCAGCGCGTCTGTGAGGCCCCGCCCCCGCACGCAGATGAGAGAGAGATCTCTTTTAAAATATATTGAAAGTTAGAAACGGAGATGGTTAGATAAAATGTGCAAGATAACGTTTATGTAGCATTTCTTTATTGTCGAAATGATGACATTTCATAACGGGATCAAATCAAAGTGAATGGCCTGCTGCTGCTGAATGCATGGGGCAAGTGACTGGAAAAAGTTTTAAAAGTTATAACATCGTTTCAGATAATAAATAATAATGATAATTCATTCTATTTAGGGGCGCCTTTCAAAGCACCCAAGGACACCTTACAATTCATAACATATTCTAAGGAAAGGTTTTAAGACAGTACAAAGAATGCAGTCCGGGTGATGTGTTTTATGTGGGGTGCAGATGAGAGGGAGCTGTCCAGAATGACACCAAGATGTTGTGTTTGAGTTCTTGATAAGCCATTAAAACAGTAAAATATGTGTCTCCTGTTCACCAAAACATACCCATCTGTTATGGAAAAAGAAAGTATTCCAAAAGTATTCTAAAAGTAATCTGAATACGTTAAAGCAGACCCGATTCCAACGTTTAAGACACGTAACTGTATTCTGATTACTTTCAGAGCCATGTATTCAGTATTTAGTAACTGCTCACAGAACACTCAATACCCCCCCCCCCCCCCCCGGTCTACAACTTCAAAATTCTGGACTATATAAAAATCGCTGGCCCGCGATAGTGTCTATTGGATACATTTTGGCCCTTGGACAAATGTAGTTGGTGATCCCTGCATGGGCTTTAAGCGACAGGGTGTCGCAGTGTGATAAGATTCACCCCTTCATGCAGGAGGTCTGGGTTCGTGACACCTCGCCGGTGTGAACTTATTATTTTGAGTTCAGATAGGGACAAATATATTGGGACTATAGAGATATATATATTAGGGCTGTCAGTCGATTAAAATATTTAATCGCGATTAATCGCATGATTATCCATAGTTAATCGCGATTAATCGCAAATTAATCGCACGTTTTTGATCTGTTCTAAATGTACCTTAGAGGAATATTTTTCAAGTTTTTAATACTCTTATCAACATATAAGTGGACAAATATGCTTTATGCTAATGTTTATCATCATTTGAACAATGACAAATATTCTCATGAATATTAAACACAACAACCTCTGAACATTACAAATATTCGCCTCAATTCAACCTGGAACCTCTCATACAATAATACAATACAAATGGTGTGTGTGTGTGTGTGTGTGTGTGTGTGTGTGTGTGTGTGTGTGTGTGTGTGTGTGTGTGTGTGCGTGTGTGTGTGTGTGCGTGCGTGTGTGTGTGTGATGGATCGTTGGAGCTATGTGCAACTCAAGGCATATGCTCGAACGGGAGCTGCCTGGACGCTGCAATCATGCTGCGCACTATCCGTGCTGACTTTTCGTACAATGTCCCACTGTCTGGCTTCCTGCATAAAGTCAAGTGCTCGGCACAGTTGTGGCGAAATGTCGCTCCTCTGTTTTCATTTAAACAGCTCCTTATATCCGTTAGCGCAGCTAGCTAGCACCAGATGCTAACAACAACAATACACGTAAGGTCTCTCTCTCGCTCGCTCGGGCCACACATCGGTGCCTGCCGGTGAGCGTGGAAGTGTGGTCTGCTGCAAGCAAGCAGCAGGAGCGGGGCTGTCAGCATCAGCTTGTAGATGGTATTTTAAACTCAATATGTGGTAGGTGGGCTGCCATATTGATTGGTGGACACTGTCTGCCCACCAATCAATATGAGAGCCCACTTAACACATAGGTTATTATTATAAGTACAACAATAGCAATATGTGGTAGGTGGGCTGCCATATTGATTGGTGGAAACTGTCTGCCCACCAATCAATATGAGAGCCCACTTACCACATATTTCCACTTGGGTTATTAGTATAAGTACAACAATAGCAATATGTGGTAGGTGGGCTGCCATATTGATTGGTGGACACTGTCTGCCCACCAATCAATATGAGAGCCCACTTACCACATACCCCCCCCCCCCCCCCATAAGTACATCAATACATATACGCGGAAAGTGGGACCCCATATTGGGTTGAAGGATATTCTGGCGTGGTTTCGTTCCATTTCAAACAGCTGTTTGACGCTCGGCGTAATCTTGGTGCACTGCCACTCCAACATCCAATCCCAGAGTTTGAAGATTAATCACGGGGACTGTAGTCCTAAACGATAGCTGGGGATTATGGGTAGTGTAGTGTCTTCGGCCATCCTAAACTCAGAAATGTTGACAATCGCAATGATGCTCGAAATGTCCCTTACAGGCCTACGTCTGTTTCCGGTTATTTTTATTTTGAAATGCAGTTCCTGACAGATGCCAAAAAAGCCAGAGATTATGGAATTAAACCAATAAATAAAAGCAAGGATAATTGTGTGTTATTGGTGAGTAAATAACAGTGTGATATTTTGAAAAGAATAACAAATTAGAAGGAACAAAATATTTAAAAATACAGATTTCAGTATCCTGAGGCTCTGAGCCCCATTTATTTTCCTCACAGACGGCAACAAAAGTCCGAAATTATACGATTTAAAATAAAAGCAATAATTGTGGCTTGATATTGTTTTTATGAACCACACAGCTTCCGGTTTTCCACGACCCGACCGGAGAAAAAGACGTGCTGCAGGCACGAAACACATTACCAGTAGAAATATATTACTTTTAAAATCGTGCTGTGCAACACGAAAAAAAAGGGAAAATCGTGTTGGTGAACACGAATCAATAGATTAAAAATCGTGTTGGTGAACACGAAATGACATGAGACTGGGTTGAGTATCCACACTAATTCGGCTGACTTTTATATTTGATCCAATTGGTAGATAGGCTGTATTATTACACCATAACGGTGCAGAGCTGATAGAAAGGGACACCTGGTGGTTAATGCACGTTATTGAATTGTATTATTAGATATTAATAGGAGGATGTGCAAAACAGACAAACTAATAAGGCTTAATTTAAACATTAAAGAATACTTTAGGTCATGATCTACTTTTGAATAAGAAAAAAGCTTTGAGGGTATAGAAGAAGAATATGGAGGGATGAAACCCTCTTTAATGGTCACACATGCAGAGCACACAGCACACACAGTGACATTTGTATCTACAGATAAATATTAAGCCTGACAAAGTACTTAACGTCTAATATTGTTACGGTGTGTGTAGGAAGCAGGACCTAAATGCAGATTAAAGTGACAAAAATAACTCCTTTATTTCAAGGCTAAACTATTAACACAGACTGAACAGAACACTCACCGCAGACCAGTCACAAAACTAAGGCCAACAGGGTAGGTGGAGGGGGTCTGGAGGACGGGCTTGGGCTGACAGCGGAGGACCCGGAAGGGGTCTCGGGTGGACGGCCCGGGGGCAAGGCAGAGATCAAGGATGGGGTCTCGGGCGGACGGCCCGGGAGCAAGGCAGAGTTCAAAAAGGGGGACTCGGGCGGACGGCCCGGGGGCAAGGCAGAGTTCAAAAAGGGGGACTCGGGCGGACAGCCCGGGGGCAAGGCAGAGTTCAGAGTGGGGCGAAGGACAAACAGCTCCGGAGGCCGGGCAGGACCCGGTGTCGGCCGAACAGGAACCGGAGCCGGTGGGACAGGCTTCGGCAGGATCCCCCACGGAAGAGGACCAGGAGTTGGCAGCACCCCCGGTGAGACAGATGATGGTGGGGCCTCCAACGGAATTGTACAAGGGGTTGGCAGTACCCCCGGCAGGACAGGTGATGGCGGGGCCTCCAACTGGACTGGACATAGAGCTGGCAGGATCCCCGGCAGGAGAGTAGTCGGTGGGACCCCCAACGGGACAGGACTGACGGGCCCTCCACACTACAAGCGTTTCAGGCGTAAAATTACGCCTCTAGCGCGTCTGCCCATTCACTTTGAATGGGGTGACGTCACGTCCGCTCACGTTTTCGCCGAACTGCATCACGGGAAGGCAAGCGTAACTTTGAGAGCGTCTCGCGCGTAAAAAGTTGAACAATGTTGAACTTTTTACGCACGAAACGCTCTCTCGGTTCCTGACAAGTGAGCGTAAGCCAATCAAATCCCGTTTCAGAAAATCTGACAGCTCAAGCCGTAGCCAATCAAAAACCGCGCATACGCTGGGAGAGATATCCTGAGATATCCCGCCGTTCATGTCTATATTTGAAATAAAATGGACGAGGTTATAATCGTAGCGGTAGCGAATCACCCTGTATTATTTGATGTGACCCTGTTCACCTACCGGGATAGAAACCAGAGGAACCAGGCATGGAAGGAGGTGGCAGAGACAGTGGGGGAAACTGGTAGGTTTTCGCCTGTTTGGGGATTTTATATCCAGTTTACTTCATGTTAACATAGCTAATGAAACATAGCCGGTATATTTAGCATAAAATAGCGCCATAGACATTAATCACATACATGTTAATCATCCGCTGCCACATCATAGACTATATTGCATTACATTAATGCACACAATGTCATACTCCTTTCACAGTTCTTAGTTATATATATATATATGCAAAAATTCATTCCTAGCATTCTATTTCCATGTAAATTACTGCTTTATTTAATTTTTATCTTTTTGCAATTTAACTGTACAATACATGTTGTGTTTTATATTAGATTTCTTGTTTTGTATATATGCACCATGACATCAAGTCAAATTCCTAGTATGTGCAAAGCTACCTGGCAATAAACCTGTTTTTGATTCTGATAAAGTGTGACATGTAAAACCTTGTATGCAATTGAAAGGGATTTGGTTTTCATTAATGGAGCAATCATTTTCTGAAATTCAAGAAATTAACTGTATTCTTTCATTTTCATTTTCATTTTATTAGACGAAGTGTGCAAAAAGCGTTGGAAGTCCCTCAGGGACCGATACCGCAGGGAGAGGATCCTGGAGAAGGAAGGGAAAAGTAGCGGGGCAGGGGCTTCCGGGGGATCTAAGCCCTGGCGTCTCGCGGCAGTAATGAGCTTTTTAAAGCCCTTCATGCTGGACCGTGAGACGTCCAGCAATTTCCCCCGGCAACCCCTGCCTCCACCCACCGGAGCAGAAGAAGAGGAAGACTCTATGGGTGACAGCCTGGATGACAGTCTGGAAAGCCAGCCAGAGCCAGGTAGCAGTCAGCCGGCCAGTCAGCCGGCCAGTGTGCCAGACGGTGTGCCAGACGGTGTGCCGGCCAGTGTGCCAGCATTCCGGGGGAAGAAGAGCAGGGGAAGGGAGATGTCCCCTTTTGAGGAGAACCTGCTGTCGGCCATAGGCCCGATGCTGGCCATGCCACCACCACCACCACCCCCACCACCAGTGGTGGAGGTGGAAGACGAGGACCTCCTTTTTTTAAGGAGTCTCTGGCCTGCAATGCAAAAGCTGAGCAGGACGAGCAGCATGAGACTGAAAATGAAGCTACAAGAGGCGGTCCTGGAGGCCACAGAAATGGACATTAATAATTAATTAATTAATTAGATACTGATACTGATACTGATCCACATTACATCTTTTTACACTCATCACTCATCATCACATAAATAAAAGTTATTTAAAAGTATGTTATGGCTATACTGTGTCTTGACTTGTTCATGTGGTTTGTCAGTTACAACATACCAGGAGCTTCTTGTATGTCGATATATAATATGCTGTCTTCTGTAATTATTCAGTTGAAACCCTGATGAAAATTATGAGTGGTTTATCACTAAAAACAGGGCTGAAGGAAAAAGGTTGTTAGTTATATCATGATATCAATTCAAGAAACATGTTTATTAGGAATGGTTGATTTTAAAATGGCTCATTTGGAATATTTGCTTTTTAAAGAAAATGGGTAGCTCTTAAAAGAGCTTTTTGGTTTGGAGACAAATATGGGCCTACACCACATTTGCCTGCCATCGCACTGCCCCCTCCTCGTTGAAGTAGGAGCAGAAGGTCTCCCGCTGTTGGATGGATCGCCGTGTGGCATTGTTGGAGCCCATCCTCGGTGCATCACACAGGGTTGGAGTAACTTCATCCGTGGACCTTGCGATAGGTGTGCGTGATGGCATATCAATGGTCTTCCTGCGGAGGAAGTTATGCAACACACAGGCAGCCTTCACACACAACTCCGTCACCTCGGGGCTGGTGGTGATGACACGCCTGAGCATTCTCCACTGGGTTGAGAGGATGCCAAACGCACATTCAATCACCAGCCTGGCACGGCTGAGGCGGTAGTTAAATAACCTCCTTTCACGGGTGAGGTGACGTCCAGGGAATGGACGCAGAAGGTTGTCCAGCAGCGGAAATGCCTCATCTCCAACGAAGACATGGGGGAGAGGGCCCCGCCGCTCTGATCCTGCGATGACGGTGTCAGGTGGTAGCTGCAGACTGCCGTCTCGGAGGCTCTCTCCAAATGCAGAATTCCGCAGGCTCCCACTGTCGCTGCTCCTCCCAAAGCCTCCAACATCCACTACCCTGAACAGGTACTCAGCATCCACCACAGCCAGCAGTACCAAGGAGTGGGTGGACTTATAATTAAAGTAGAGGGAACCTGCATTTGCTGGAGCCTGGATAACGACGTGCTTCCCATCTATGGCACCAACACAGTTGGGAAACTCCCAGCGCTCCTGGAACCCAGCAGCGATGGCTCTCCAATCCTCCACCTGTGGTACCGGCATGCACTCCTCGACCAGGGCGGTCCAGATGGCCCCCGCAACCTCCTTGACAATGACTGCCACTGTAGAACGCCCGACCCGATAGCTGAAGGCTATCGTCGCGTACGAGTCACCAGTTGCCAGGTGCCTGAGAAAAAAAGATATATACATGATTACAAAATATATTTATTCAGACCCCACACACACACAGATCCCCCCCTCCACACATTGAACACAGACACACACATTGAACACAGACACAGATTGAACACACATTGAACACAGACACACACACATTGAACAGACACACACATTGAACACAGACACACACACATTGAACAGACACACACATTGAACACAGACACACACACATTGAACACAGACACACACATTGAACACAGACACACACACATTGAACAGACACACACATTGAACACAGACACACACATTGAACACAGACAGACACACAGATCCCCACACACACATTGATCACAGACACAGACACACACGCCATGTACACAGGGGAGCAATACTGTGTTTACCTAGATATCTTAATTAATGTTACCCATCTGAACTAAATCACAGACTTCAGTCATCATTCGTGCATTCTCTCTCCTTCTATACAGAGTCAGATTAAAGAAGTAGAAATACACAAAACGTACCGTAGGCAGATGGCGAGTCGCTCGGCGGGGCCGATTGACATACGCAGATGGGTGTCCACCTTTGTAATCAGTGGGCCCACCTTTCCGAGCAACTCGTCGAATACCTCCTTGCTCATCCTGAAGTACCTCTGAAAAAGGCGGTCATCGAGACGGAGCTCCTGGACGAGAAGGTGGTATTCCCCCCTTTGTAGACGCTTTCGGAGTATCGGGTGTACCCAGAAGCGACGCACACTACACGGCCTCATGCGAGACAATGTATACACTAAATGCAACCTTGCACACACACAAGTTACCCTGCTTACCCTTGCTACAACACCGGCATCCATTTTAGCAATAGTGGAGAAGAACCGGGGTTTTTCACTTTGTATGTCCGGGGCGGGAGATTCACATGGAGATTCTGATTGGTTGTTGGTCGCGGGGCTCGAAGAAACGCCCCAAGCGTAAATCTTGGGGCGTTGGAAGCGAATTTTACGCTTGTAGTGTGGCCGGCCCGATAGGGTTGGCATGACCCCCGGCAGGAGAGTAGTCGGCGGGACCCCCAACGGGACAGGACATAGGGTTGGCAGGACCCCCGGCTCGAGACTCGAGAGGGGACTTGAGAGGGAACTCGAGAGGTGACTCGAGAGGGAACTCGAGAGGAGACTCGAGAGGGGACTTGAGAAGGAACTGGAGAGGAGACTTGAGAGGGAACTCGAGAGGGAACTCGAGAGGAGACTAGAGAGGGAACTCGAGAGGAGACTCGAGAGGAGACTCGAGAGGGAACTTGAGAGGGGCCTCGAGAGGGGACTTGAAAGGTGACTAGATAGGGAACTCGATAGGGGACTCGAGAGAGGGCTTGAGAGGGAACTGGAGAGGAGACTCGAGAGGGGACTTGAGAAGGAACTGGAGAGGAGACTTGAGAGGGGACTTGAGAGGGAACTCGAGAGGAGACTCGAGAGGAAAATTGAGAGGGAACACGAGAGGGGACTTGAGAGGAAACTTGAGAGGGAACTCGGGTAGGAACTTGAGAGGGGACTCGGGTAGGAACTTGAGAGGGGACTCGGGTAGGAACTTGAGAGGGGACTCGGGTAGTAACTTGAGAGGGGACTTGAGAGGGAACTTGTGTCGGTCGGTACACCGACAGGACACGGGGAGCTGGCGTCGGCTGGAGAGCCAACAAGAGACGAGGTGCTGGAGTCGGCCGGTACGCCGACAAGACTCGGGGTGCTGGTGTTGGCTGGGGAGCCAACAGGAGATGAGGTGCTGGGGTCGGCCGGTACGCCGACAGAACACCGGGAGCTGGCGTCGGCTGGTGAGCCAACGGGAGGCGAGGTGCTGGAGTCGGCCGGTATGCCGACAGGACTCGGGGATCTGGCGTCGGCCGATGAGTCAACAGGTAACGAGGAGCCGGAGTTGGGACCATGACTGCTGGAGCCGGTACTTGAGCCCGAACCATGGCTGGAACTGGGGCCGGAACCATGGCTGCTGGGCCCTGTACTTGAGCCGGAATCATGGCTGCATGGGCCGGTTCTGGAGCCGGAAACATGGCTGTAAGATCCAGTTCTGGTGCCGGAAACATGGCTGTAAGGTCCGGAGCTGAAGCCTGGATCACGGCTGTGTGGGCCAGTTTTGGAGCCGGAATTGAAGCCGGAACCACAGCTTGGCCTTGCACTTTTCTTAGCTCCATCCTCACCTCCCGCCGCTCCTCCCCCACTCAGGCCTTCATCCTCATCGCTGACCTCCTCAAAGGGTATTTTCTTCGCTCCTTCCGCCCCTTCCTCGTCCTCCTCCTCGTCCTCCTCCTCGTCTTCCTCCTCCTCATCTTGCTCCTCATCTTCCTCCTTGTCCTCCTTCTCTTCCTCCTCTTTCTCCTCTCTCTCCGCCCTGAACCTGCACTCCCTGGCATAATTACCTGTCTGGCCACACTTGTGGCACTTAAACTCCGGGCACTCCCTAAAGAAGTGACCGGGCTGGATGCACAGCCGGCAGACAGGAACCTGGCGATTGTGCAATACTCTGAAGTACTCCGCCCCCCTCACTGTGTCTAACTTTGTGGAATAGGGGAGGGAGCTGACCTTGTCATTGAACCTTACTCTCAGGAATCTGGTGCGGTCTGTGATTTCCTTGCCCGGCCACACTCTTTTTTTGATTGCCGAGATGGGCTCGACCCCCCACTCTTCCAGTCTCTTAAGTATCATCCTATCAGGTACATATACCGGCAGATTTAGGAACGAGACAGTCAGATCTTTGTTCAAGAGGTCCTGTGCGTGCACCATGACCCCTTCACCCTCAGCCCCTCCATTATTTTCATTTTCCCTAGACAGGTCCGCATGGTGACTTCATATAGCCGCTCCCCTCTCACTCTGCACCCGTCCACAACCCCACACTTTTTTTGTATTCCTTTTAGTAAGTCCATCATTGTTACTGCGGCTCCTCCATCCACAGTTACCTCCACAGTTAGTTCTACACTGTACCTCTCACTCCCCTTCTCCTTTCTTGTTTCCTCCTCTCCCGTTTTCTTGTTTTGTCCTTGTTCTTCGTCGGTATCCTCCTTTCCGTCCGTTTTGCCCCCCTCTTTCTCGTTGTCCATGATCCGCGTTGCCGTGGTCTTGTCCATTCCTGGCTCAGTTGCCATTGAATCTGCCATAAAAAAAAAAAACAGCTCAGGGGAAGAACCCCCACGTTTTATTTACTTTTTTTTGCTTTCCACGGGTGGGGGTGCATGGCAGGCCGCATATGAGCTCCCAAATTCGGCCCGGAACCTCCGGGAATTTTGTCAATTTCATCCACATGTGACTCCCCATCAAATGTACATGAAATGGACACGAGGAAATGTACATGAAATGGACACGAGGAAATGTACATGAAATGGACACGAGGAAATGTACATGAAATGGACACGACCAAATGTACATGAAATGGACAGGAACTTCATTTTTGATTATTTTAACATGTAATTGACCGTTTTCTTTACTTTTTTTTTATTTCCACGGGTGGGGGCGCATGACAGGCCGCCGATGAGCTCCCAAATTCGGCCTGGAACCTTCGGGAATTGTGGGCTAAGCTCCATAAACTGACAAAGTCACCCAGAAATGTCACTTTAATAGCCAAAAAATATATAATACAAATACATTTAAATAGTAAAAGGTACAATTGTGCTCCTAATTACCCGCAATTTGATTTATATAGCCCCATGATAGTGAATAGTGTTAAAATGCCTGATTAATATGTTTGTCATGCTGGCAGCAGGTTCACTGCTGTAAGCAGGGTCCCACACTCACAGGCAGAGATCCAGGGTGATGCACATGGCTTTCTTACCCATGAATGAGTGTGTGAATGCTGGGTAAAAGGGACGAGGAGGACCAGCAGGCTGTGACCCAGACAGAGAGCTCTCTCCAGCACCTCAGATGCTGTGAAGCAGCACTAGCAAGGAGAGAAGCTTGATCCAGGGTGATGCACATGGCTTTCTCACCCCGTAATTAGTGTCTGGACAACACATCCTCACTCCCAGGTCGGCCTATGTTGACGTTATGTCAAGTCCCCTGTCGGCTTTTTCCAACGCAAGGGGGGGGGCCTTAGCGTCCATTTTCAACGCAAGGGGGGGGCCCTTAGCGTCCATTTTCAGCTTTCCGGGATGTCCATATGCTTCTATAGACGCTCATGGAAGCACGGCATTCGTTTGTGTCGGCTGCCCTTAAAGGCAATGTGAGCGTCCATTCTCATTGGATAACGGAGAATTGTACACCCGGAAGTAAGTATTCCCCTTACTGTCGATTGATTTTACAGTGATATCTGCACTACTCATCGACTAAAAAACACCAGATTATCCTTGTTAATTACACAACATTGATTGGTTTAAATTGTGTGCAATGCTTTTGTATTTTTCCCCTTCGATTCGGAGAAACAAATATGTTTTCGGAGTAAAGGATGGCAGAAGACACTACACTACCCAGAATCCCCAGCTATCGTTTGGACTACACCATGTACTCTGACGTCACGTGATCTTCAAATTTCTCCCTGAAGAAAAAAAAAACATGGCCGAACTTCGTTTTATTCTCGATGGAAAATGCCTATTTTAAAGTTAGTTTGGCCATTAAAATGCGTTTTGATGTCATTTGATGCGAGAAATACGAGTTGTTATTTCAGATTATGTGTGCAGTGGATGTACATGATCTTTAGTTTGCTAGTTATTACGAAGATTACTTCAGGAAATTGCGTCCATAACGTTTTCATTGTTACCAAGGTGGTTGCTAGGGACGCTGCTATCGATATTATTTCTGTTATGTTGTGTAACTGTTTAATGGTGTTATCTTTATTGCTACCCCCTTCCCCGTCAATGTATAGTGTTGGTCCACAGCGAAAACATATTAGTTTAACAAAATCCGCATCTAAAGATAGCCTACGTTATTTCCCCTGTGCAATTCCAGTCTCACATCTCACAGCACATCGTCATTAACAAATAACGGAAACAGACCGAAAACATTGAAAAAAAATACAATAATACTTTATTCCGAGTGTGCTTGCTTTTCTCTTTGGAAGTCATCACATAACGGCATTGTAATACACGGTTCGGCTGCATTAAATATTACATATCTACCGTAGTTCTGTATTTATATAGCCCTGATGAGAAGACTTCTAGACAAACATGAGGAACTGAAAACGTGACGTGGATCATAAATATATCAGCCATTAAACAACATCTTACATTTCTTTTCACACAATACGTCTCCTTGCAGTATCAACACTAATTCGGCTGACTTTTATATTTGATCCAATTGGTAGATAGGCTGTATTTACACCATAAAGGTGCACACCTGATATAAAGGGACACCTAGTGGTTAAAGCATGTTATTGAATTTCATTATTTTTATTATTAGATATTAATAGGATCCCTATAAAGTATATTAATTACTCGTTATTCTCTACTAATAGTTAATTAAAGACTGTATATAATGACTATTTTGCACATCCCTTTCAAGATTTCAAGATTTTCTAAGGTTTATTGACATATCATATAGGCCTACACAACTATGGTGTAGTTCTACATTGAATGAAAAACTTGGGTCGCAGGTTCCTCAATAGTGCATTACAAGACATCTATCAATATTTGTGCATACCTCCAGCAATGTTAACTATGTTGAAGCACTTATTTTAACTGATATTATACATAATGTATTATACTCTTATAAGATGTATGTAGATATTTCATCTCCGACCTTGTCAGGTATTGAACAATCAATAAATAAAGAACACAGAATTGTTGAATATAAAACACAGAATTTGTGTGATTATACTAAATGATTTACAAATAAACACCACTGCATATTTAACTGTTACACATGCTGATGTAACGCAAATGTTCCAACTTGAGATCAATAAAGTATATCTTATCTTAAGCTGATCGATGGCTATACTGCCATATTTGCAAAATGTGCCTCTGAACCTTAACAAGTGCATGTTTCAGGCTTATCAATTAATGTAATGTAATGTAATGTTATCAATTAACAACAGGGGTCACAAACATAAGACCAGCTGTTAAATAAAGCTCTTCTGACCTTAGCTGGCATGTGTGTATATATATATATATATATATATATATATATATATATATATATATATATATATATATATATTAATGCTCCCCATTATGGGCACAAGCAATTTTCACCCATTTATTAATTATATGTTTTAAATGTGAGTGTTTCCTATCCCCTAAACCTCCAGGGATGTACACAGTTTAATACTGGCAACTTCTTATTATGGGAAATACGAAAACGTCTTTTAAAACTACAACTCCCAGTAGAGACGTGCCATAGATACAGAACATGTTGCGAAACAGAATAGCCAGCATTTGTAGTTCTGGGGACAGGGTGGGGGAGGGGGGACGCGGTGGACCCGTTGAAATCCAGTTTTGGACAGTCTGCCGTGCATGGTTCCATCCCATTTCAAGTGCTGTTCGAGGCTCCGCGTAACCCTCGGAGCACACTCTCCAATCACAGAGCTTGAGGACTATCACGGGGTTTGTCAAACAGAGCACATGGTGTAGTCCAAACGATAGCTGGGGATTCTGGGTAGTGTAGTGTCTTCTGCCATCCTTTACTCCGAAAAAACATTTGTTTCTCCGAATCGAAGGGGAAAAATACAAAAGCATTGCACACAATTTAAACCAATCAATGTTGTGTAATTAACAAGGATAATCTGGTGTTTTTTAGTCGATGAGTAGTGCAGATATCACTGTAAAATCAATCGACAGTAAGGGGAATACTTACTTCCGGGTGTACAATTCTCCGTTATCCAATGAGAATGGACGCTCACATTGCCTTTAAGGGCAGTCGACACAAACGAACGCCGTGCTTCCATGAGCGTCCATAGAAGCATATGGACATCCCGGAAAGCTGAAAATGGACGCTAAGGGCCCCCCCCTTGCGTTGAAAATGGACGCTAAGGCCCCCCCCTTGCGTTGGAAAAAGCCGACAGGGGACTTGACATAACGTCAACATAGGCCGACCTGGGAGTGAGGATGTGTTGGTCTGGAAGCTGGGTAAAAGTGATGTGAAAGGACGAGGAGGACCCGCAGGCTGTGACCCAGACAGAGAGCTCTCTCCAGCACCTCAGATGCTGTGAAGCAGCACTAGCAAGGAGAGAAGCTTGATCCAGGGTGATGCACATGGCTTTCTCACCCCGTAATTAGTGTCTGGAAGCTGGGTAAAAGTGATGTGAATACAGGGACACAGGCTATGTCTATGGCTATGTCAGACTTCCATGAAATACACCGGGAAAAGCACCTCTCTGTGGCGGCTCACAGAGCCCCAAATGACGGACTAAGCAGCTAAAAAATGATTTAAAACCGTTTGAAATGACTGTCGGGTGCTGATGGAAAGCAGGCGGAAATACATTGATTGTTTTAGCCAGGAATAAGTGTTTACAAGGCGGATAAAGTGTTCCTGCAGCTCCTCCATAACGGGGATAATGATTAGAAATCATTTCCAGGGCAGAAAGCTGTTTTTAAAAGTGAAACAACGATTTAAAACCGTTTGAAATGACTGCCGGGTGCTGATGGAAAGCAGGGGGAAATAAATTGATTGTTTTACCCAGGGAAAAGTGTTTACAAGGCGGGTAAAGTGTTCCTGCAGCCCCTCCATAACGGTAATAATGATTAGAAATCATTTCCAGGGCAGAAAGCTGTTTTTAAAACAGTCAAAAACACCCTTCAAAAAGGCAAATCAATGGATTTAAAGTGCAGGGAAGCTCCGCAACACACACACAGGTACATTCCTAGATCCCCACAATAGTGACAACGGTGATTTAAACTAGTTTCTGCGGGGAAAAGAGTGCTACAAATCGGATTAAACTCTGCTAACAGTGTGCCTGATTGTTTCAGAGACTCATAGCCATGACACAGTGAACCATTTACATCCAAAAGTATCCATTTAAAAGTCATTTTTGTAGGGGGGAAAAAGGGTGCAGAGAGAAGCCTGAAAATGCCTCTCCAGGACCCCGGAAAGCTTGCAGGTGCTGGAGAGGGGGAGACAGGCTCACAGGCAGGCCTGGGGACCCCTGCAGAACCCACAGCTGCTGGGTATCGACATGGAGGTTTGGCAGTCCGCCTTTAAGCACCCAAACTCCAGCCTCTCTCTGCTATAATAAGCCATTATCCCTCCAAACTCTTTGCTTACGGCCATACCACCCTGAGACACTAGGGGCGCTGGTCGGCTTGAACAAGGAAGTGAAAACGAATTGTTTGTTTGGTGAAAGAAATAGAGAAAAGTGGAGAATTAAGGAGCTTTTCTTGGAGGATTTTTCGACAAAACCCCCCCTAAACAGCATTGCTGTCTAGGGGGACAACTTTAAGCTGTGAAATATGGACAAGTTGGAGGGCAAAACGAACAACAAAAACGTGATTCCCAAAAAGTCTGGAGAATGGAGAATGGGTTACACAGTTACCTCCACAGTTAGTTCTACACTGTACCTCTCACTCCCCTTCTCCTTTCTTGTTTCCTCCTCTCCCGTTTTCTTGTTTTGTCCTTACTCTTCGTCGGTATCCTCCTTTCCGTCCGTTTTGCCCCCCTCTTTCTCGTTGTCCATGATCCGCGTTGCCGTGGTCTTGTCCATTCCTGGCTCAGTTGCCATTGAATCAGGGGAAGAACCCCCAGGGGGGGCGTTCAAAGAAACCCCACACCCGTTCACCAAAGCAACGAATATGTAGGCTCCGTGAAGAAAACCTCACAAACGCTTTAAATCGTACTCTGTACACCACTTCTCCGTTCTCTACCACTCGTCAGCCGTTGGATCTGAAGGACCAAGCCAAATCACAAGACGAACCGACAAAGACAGACAGAAAAACCAGAACTTAAATACACACAAGACTAATTATACAAACAAGACACAGGTGAGGAGGAGAAAACACAGGGACACCAGGTGCACACAATCGGGTAATAAGACACACCAGGGAAACTAACGACAGGGAACCACAGACAGATCTAAAGACAAAACACAACGCAGACAGAAAACCAAAGACAGATCTAGACAAGACAAAACACAACACAGACAGAAACAGGCAAGACAGGAGGTGAAGACCTTTCAAAATAAAACATGAAACAAAAGACAGAAAAAGACAAGACAAAATACAATAAAGACAGATATTTACAAATACATTGCTTTCCTGCAATGTTAACTATGTTTAAGCACTTATTTTAACTGATATTATACATATGTATTATACTCTTATAAGATGTATGTAGATAGTATAAGAAATGTGCAGAATGACAGTTTAATGGTGGAGGTATACACACATATTGATAGATGTCTTGTAATGCACTGTTGAGGAACCTGCGACCCAAGTTTTTCATTCATTGCATAACTACACCGTAGTTGTGTATAATACACTGAACAAAAATATAAATGCCACACTTTTGTTTTTGCTCCCATTTTTCATGAGATGAACTCAAAGATCTAAAACATTTTCTATATACACAAAATAACCATTTCTCTCAAATATTGTTCACAAATCTGAAAAAATCTGTGATAGTGAGCACTTCTCCTTTGCCGAGATAATCCATCCCACCTCACAGGTGTGGCATATCAAGATGCTGATTAGACAGCATGATTATTGCACAGGTGTGCCTTAGGCTGGCCACAATAAAAGGCCACTCTGAAACGTGCAGTTTTGCTTTATTGGGGGGGTCCGAAAACCAGTCAGTATCTGGTGTGACCACCATTTGCCTCACGCAGTGCAACACACCTCCTTCGCATAGAGTTGATCAGGTTGTTGATTGTGGCCTGTGGAATGTTGGTCCACTCCTCTTCAATGGCAATGCGAAGTTGCTGGATATTGGCAGGAACTGGAACACGCTGTCGTATACGCCGATCCAGAGCATCCCAAACATGCTCAATGGGTGACATGTCCGGTGAGTATGCTGGCCATGCAAGAACTGGGATGTTTTCAGCCTCCAGGAATTGTGTACAGATCCTTACAACATGGGGCCGTGCATTATCATGCTGCAACATGAGGTGATGGTCGTGGATGAATGCCACAACAATGGGCCTCAGGATGTCGTCACGGTATCTCTGTGCATTCACAATGCCATCAATACAATGCACCTGTGTTCGTCGTCCATAACATACGCCTGCCCATACCATAACCCTACCACCACCATGGGCCACTCGATTCACAACATTGACATCAGAAAACCGCTCACCAACACGACGCCACACACGCTGTCTGCCATCTGCCCTGAACAGTGAAAACCGGGATTCATCCGTGAAGAGAACACCTCTCCAACGTGCCAGACGCCATCGAATGTGAGCATTTGCCCACTCAAGTCGGTTACGACGACGAACCGGAGTCAGGTCGAGACCCCGATGAGGACGACGAGCATGCAGATTTGCTTCCATGAGACGGTTTCTGACGATTGTTGCAGCAGCTGTCCGAGTGGCTGGTCTCAGACGATCTTGGAGGTGAACATGCTGGATGTGGAGATCCTGGGCTGGTGTGGTTACACGTGGTCTGCGGTTGTGAGGCCGGTTGGATGTCCTGCCAAATTCTCTGAAACGCCTTTGGAGACGGCTTATGGTAGAGAAATGAACATTCAATTCACGGGCAACAGCTCTGGTGGACATTCCTTCTGTCAGCATGCCAATTGCATGCTCCCTCAAAACTTGCGACATCTGTGGCATCGTGCTGTGTGATAAAACTGAACATTTTAGAGTGGCCTTTTATTGTGGCCAGCCTAAGGCAGACCTGTGCAATAATCATGCTGTCTAATCAGTATCTTGATATGCCACACCTGTGAGGTGGGATGGATTATCTCGGCAAAGGAGAAGTGCTCACTATCACAGAGATAAATGGTTATTTTGTGTATATAGAAAATGTTTTAGATCTTTGAGTTCATCTCATGAAAAATGGGAGCAAAATGAAAAGTGTTGCATTTATATTTTTGTTCAGTGTATGATATGTCAATAAACCTTAGCTTAGAAAATCTTGAAATCTTGAAAGGGATGTGCAAAATAGTCATTCTATACAGTCTTTAATTAACTATTAGTAGAGAATAACGAGTAATGAATATACTTTATAGGGATCCTATTAATATCTAATAATAAAATTCAATAACGTGCTTCAACCACCAGGTGTCCCTTTCTATCAGCTCTGCACCGTTATGGTGTAAATACTAGGCCTGGCCGATTATCGGGGCCGATATTCCGCATTTGACGGTATCGGCCTTTTTTTTAATCAAATTGCGCTAGCTTGCACTAGTGTTTTGCAGTTGCTAGCAGCTTATTGGGATGTTATGCTAGATAGACAGGCATTGTTTTGATATAATAAATTAAGCATTATTGTTAGTTAAGCATGTCAGCCTGCAGCCCCACTTCTTGTCTCTCTCTCTAACTCATTGCAGATGACTGCACTAAAGAAAAGGGCACAGAGAGGAAACCAGTTGTAAGATGTTTAAAAGTTCATTAAACATAATATATGCTTAAATGCATTTCAAAGAAGTTGTGTTGAGTTGTGTTGGAGTTTGTGTTATTCTACATTTTGACACCAATATTTTCTGATTTTACTGCAAATGTATATCGGTTCCAAATATCGGTTATCGGTCTCCTTGATTACTAATAATCGGTATCGGTATCGGCCTGGAAAAAGCCATATCGGTCGATCCCTAGTAAATACGGCCTATCTACCAATTGGATCAAATCTAAAAGTCAGCAGAATTAGTGTTGATACTGCAAGGAGACGTATGGTGTGAAAAGAAATGTAAGATGTTGTTTAATTGCTTATATATTTATGATCCACGTCACGTTTTCAGTTTTGGCGGCAGTTCTCCTGTTTGTCTAGAAGTCTTCTCAGCAGGGCTCTATAAATAGAGAATTACGGCAGATATATAATATTTAATGCAGCCGAACCATGTATTACAATGCCGTTATGTGATGACTTTCAAAGAGAAAAGCAAGCACACTCGGAATTAGGGCTGCAACAAACGACTAATTTGATAATCGATTAATCTATCGATTAATGAAACGATTAATCGACTATTCGGACTATTATACCTTGCACAATTTCTCTAACGCTCTTATTTAGCCATCAACTTTTAGATTTAGCTTGAGGTTGTTTTAGGCATGTGGAAACTAACAATGAAGACAATAAAGATGAATACTTGATTCAAAAATACATATATTATTAAATTAACTAAACACATTTTGAATAAAATTAACATTGCTTTTTATTTAAATAAAATAAATAATATTTCACATAAAAAGAAACAACAGTGTTTTAACAAATCATATTAAATAATGTGATGACAGAACTGTACACAGAATAACTGAAATGTTAACAAAATAAATAACTCAATTACCTCTAATCATTAACCCATGTTTGTATAATGTAGTTAACTCCGTGTGTTGCTGCTAGCATACATAATACCTGACGTGGAAAAGTTACTCGTGGATGGGCAGAGCTACTAGAAAGACAGTCGAACCCGGTGCATTCCTCCGTCTGAATGTGGTGCACTTTTGCAAGATGTTTAGACTAATTGCTTGTGTTACCGCCCTTACATGCTAAACTCTTATTGCACTTTTGGCAACGAGCATTGTCCACATTGAGACGGGTAAAGTTTAACCACACCTCGGAGCGCGTTCTCTCTGCCATCTCCGCAGTGTGTTGCATGCATGTAGCAGCTGCATGTGTGTAGAGAGAAAGATCTCTCTTCTGGATTGGAAAGATCGAAAATACATCATAGACGCATTCTATGAGCCCACTCATCACGTCGGTGTCACCATTTTGTTGGAGCACCACCCAATGGCGGTGGTGGAAGGTTCACCTCTGCTCCGCGCGTCCCTTGATGACTGATGAGCTGATCAAATTATAAAAGAAGGAACTCAAAGCACCAGAATAAAGGTTAAACAAGAATCTGTTTTAATGGTAAAAGCAACAATACACAATACAGAGCACTCTGCAATAGTACAAAATACAGAGTACTCCGGGCTCAATTCCTACCACCGTGTGATATACGTACCACGACAGCCAGTCAGAAAAAGAGCGCCGAGCATGAGAATATCATAATATTTATACACACAAGTGGGGAGGAGTTGTGTGGTTACTCCTCCCTAGCTATCTGTTATTGGCGATTTCACTTCTGGGCGAGCCCTAGACCGTGAGCTGGTAGTTCTCCATTGGCCGGTTTCACTTCTGGGCGGGACCCTAGGCAATGAGTCAGCAGTCGTTGATTCCATCTGTTTCGCCCCATCTCCTTACAGTGTGTGTGTGTGTGTGTGTGTGTTGTGGAGATTGATGTAAAGTATTATGGCAAAAAGTTTGATACAGCGTAATTCTGGTATATTCATTTTTATGTCACCAAGTGTTAGTTTGTGAGAGAAATGTATGTGTGTTCATTTCAAGACTCCTAAAAGAGCAGGAGAATTGAGTCACACACAATTAGAGAGACAATGGTTCTTCTGATTCTGGGTGAGCTGACTTCGGGTGGATGGAAGTTCAGAGATGGCCTGGGGGTATGAAGACAGTTAGGCGTTGTTGGTGAGCTGGTCCTGAGGAGGTCATGAGATGATGACTGTTACATTTCCAACAAGTATGGCTTTCATAAAGAAACACATATGACTTATGTGATAAGATACATGATAAGATGTGTTTTGTTGCAAAGTGAGCCTGTTTTGTTTTCTGCTGGCCCGCGCTGATTCACTGTGACACAGCATATTTTGCATCTCCCAATGAGATGACCTGAAAAGATGACAAGCTGACCTGACCCCTGCTGTTTTTTCTTGTATATCTCCTGTGGAGTCCTGGCGTTCGCTCTCTCTTCTCGGCTGCCAGGACCGAAGGATCTACGCAGCACGCGAACCAGGGCAGGAGTGGGCCTACTCCTTACATTACAGTATAATTGTATTGTATTATATTGTATTGTAATGTATTATATTGCATTGCATTATTACCTTTTATAATTAAAACAGATTATTGTTTAACTGGTATCCTGGTGTTCTCTGATTTCCTTCCTGTTATGATTTTAAGCAGGACTCGCCAAAACGACACGCGGAGCCGAGTTGGGTTGTAAAAACCTCAAAACTCTAACAGTGTCTATGTCCCTAGGACTCTTTGACATAACGCACACACATTCCCCACAAACATCTTTAACGCACACACATCTTAGAAATGTAGCCTTCCAGATGCTTGACATGCTGTGTCTAAATAAGGATGTTTCCTGCCATACAAACTGCTCCTACTTCATACAGAGTAATTAAGCACACACATATGTTTAAACCAACCACTCCAAAATGTTGTGGCAATTTAGCACGCACGACATGAAAGAATAAAACAGAGAAGAATAAAAAAAAACACAGGTACAGTTGATCAGTAATCACCAGAGGTGTGGACTCGAGTCACATGACTTGGACTCGAGTCAGACTCGAGTCACACATTTTATGACTTGAGACTCGACTTGACAACATCACAAAAGACTTGCGACTCGACTTGGACACCAATGACTCGGGACTTGACTTGGACTTGAGCCTTCTGACTTGAGGTGACTTGCTACTTTAATTCAGAGGTCTCCAACACGCCGATCGCGAGCTGCCGCTAGAAGAGCAGACTCCCGTCGGGGAAAGCAAAATCTTCAGCCGTTCCTACTCTTGCTGAGAATCCTTGCAGGCAGGGGCGGGTCTTTATTTAGCTGGGCCACCATGCGGCCAATCATATGCGAGGACACACTAGGATCATACCATTATGTGAAAGAAGGGTGGGGGGCACAGCATGTGTAGTGGTACAGGCCAGCTGCACAGAGCGACGGGGAGACGGGGAGCCGGATTTAAATGCAAGCGCGTCGGAAAAAGTCAAGAAATGAGCGAAAACCGAAAAAAGAAGCAGCATCTGGCTGCTTTTCAATGATATTGGAGAAAGCAAAGCTGAGTGCAGGATTTGTAAAATGAAAATAACCTTCAGAGCAGGGTTTTTTTTTGATAACCACTCAGGATTTATTGTCAGAGGTGGGAGAAGTTCAGACAATTAAAAAAAGTTACAATCAGGGTTCCCGCGGGGTCTTAACAAGTCTTAAAAAGTCTTACATTTGATAATCAGAATTTAAGGCCTTAAAAAAGGTCTTAAATATGATTCAGAAGGTCTTACAAATTATCGGATTTGAAAGGTAACTTCTATGTTGCGATAAGCGTCTAAATGTGTTTTGGGGGAAATGGTCCGGGCTGCAAAGTAACCAGTACGGTAATAGCCTTTCAGTTCCCCCAACAATTTGTATTGAATTAAATCAACATGGAACCAGTAATCACTAACTTTGTTTCCCCCGGCCCCCTTATTGGAGAACACCCAGCTAGTAACCTAGCAACCAAGCTTCAGCTCATGTAGCCTATCTTCGAATCTACTTACAAATACATATGGGGAAGTGTAAGTTCAACCGTATTTGGTTGGAAAACATCTAATGTAGTGCTTGGTTGAAACCAGTGGAGGGAACGTGTTTGAAGCCCGCTGCACCTTTTGCAAAATAAATTAGTGTTTGTTTTGCTCGTGGAGCGTTAGCTAGTGGAGTGTTAGCTAGTGCAGCAGCTCCCGCAACAACACCGGGGGACCTCCGGGCGACGTTTGGGTCTACGTCGTCAACCCTAAAAGCGGAGGTGCTGTAGATGCTAAATACCGTAGCTAAACACCAATCATACAACAGCAACGATGAAATAGTGTAGCCAAGGCAGCAGAGCTCTGAATATAGCTCTTGTCACTCTCTCTCAGACACACACACACACACACACACACCCCCCCACACACACACACACACACACAACACACACACCACACACACACACTAGGGCTGCTCGATTATGGCAATAATCAAGATTATGTTGGTCAATAATTAATATCACGATTATTAAATATGATTATTCATTGACTTTGAAAAACATCCATTTATTGAACTTTTAAAACAAATAATAATTTGAACAGTATCTTTTTTAACTGTTGATTACCCTGAACGTATAATTCAACTGAAAAAACCAATACAAAAATTAATTAAATAAATGATACATTACTAAAAAATTAATTAGATCAAATATGTTGTGGTTGCACTGTCACAACAAAAGCAAAGCAAAATAATCGTTTTTTTCTGATTATGTTGTTTTCGTGATTGTGGCAGGCCAAAATCGTAATTGCGATTAATAATATGATTAATTGCACAGCCCTAACACACACACACACACACACACACACACACACACACACACCACACCACACACACACACACACACACACACACACACACACACACACACTTTTTTGTTCTAACACGCTAACACAGTTCTGTACTGTTATGCTGTTGTGTTCAGTCATTGTTCTTATGTTGAACATTAATACATTTTACTTTTGTAAGTGATTATGGGACGTATTTCTTCTTTATATACATTTTCCTTCATACTTTATTGCCGTGAAATAGGTTCTTAAAATTCTATTCAAAGTGGTCTTAAAAAGGTGTTAAAAGTCTTAAATTTGAGTTGGCGAAACCGGCAGGAACCCTGTACAATAAAAAGTCCTGCATTCCAAAATGTTACAAAGTAAAAGTACAAAAGTAATAGCATCAAAATATACTTAAAGTACCACCTGCAGAGGGATCTAGATTCAGGTGTTCTTTTCCCCATAGAGACCCGCCTCGCTGCACATTATCCCTTGCATAAAGATTGTGGGTCTCTTATAACATGTTGTACACAGTGGAAATAAACATTCTGGTTACCTCAACATCAGGGATCTTATACATTAAACTCCTTCTGAATCAAACCGTCACGGTAGCCTAACCTTACTGATCCCTCTTAAATTAAAAAAAACACACGTTACTTTACCAGCAGAGAGAAAATGGATTATTAAATTATTAATGTGACTAATAAAGAGCAATTTGATTATTAAGTATTATTCTGTTGATCGATGTCATTACATTTGGTGAAAAACACAAAATGACTTGTTTATGACTCGTTTTGTCAAAGTTTAGGACTTGACTTGAACTTGCCCATCCTGACTTGAGACTTGACTTGGACTTGCAAAACAATGACTTGAGACTTGACTCGGACTTGGGCGCAAAGACTTGAGACTTGACTCGGACTTGCAAAACAATGACTTGGTCCCACCTCTGGTAATCACACAGCATGTATAGCAGAGGTGCCCAGTACGTCGACCGCAGGGGCAATGCTGGTAGATCGCGAGTGATTCATAAAAAAAAAATCCAGTTCCGTTAGGCAAAACAGGTTTTGATCCCTCCTCCCTTGGCCTCCCTGCCACTTAATTCAGGAGTTTACTTGATTGACTGTTAACCCAGAATGCAAAGCGATACAAAATCAGTCAAGTGCCAGGAAAACTCAAATTAAGTTAAAGAGACAAACAAGAGACAAACAACAAAATGAGTGCGGGACCGAGCAAGAAGCTAAAGACAAACCACTTCCACCCAGAATGGGAGGAAGAATATTTGTTTGTGATGTCACATTCAAAGGTTATTTGCCTTATTTGTAAAGCAAGCGTTGCTCTGCCAATGAAAGGTAACGTGGAGAGGCATTATCGGAGTGTTCACAAGGCATATGACAGCGACTTCCCTCCGAGTAGCGAGTTGAGAAAGAGAAAGGTCATGCATTATTGCTACACAAACATTATCTCAGTGTCGCCAACTCGTTTCTAACATGCAAAAAGACAAAAAAAATGTGTCTATGGTCGGTGTATTTTCGATCTTTCCGATCCTGACGAGATCTCTCTCCCCCGTGTGCGAGGGGGGCGGGGCAGTTTACACACACGCAGCTCTGCTACATGCAGCAACACACGGCGGGGATGGCGGAGAGAAGCGCTCCAAGGTGTGGTTAAATGTTACCCGTCTTGAGGTGGACAATGCTCCTTGCCAATAGTGTTTAGCATGTAAGGGCGGTAACACGAGCAATTTGTCTAAACATTTAGCAAAAGTGCACCACATTCAGAAGGAGAAATGCACCGGGTTCGACTGTCTTTCTAGTAGCTCTGTAGCGTGTAACTTTTGCACGTCAGGTGTTCTGTATGCTAGCAGCAACATACGGAGTTAACACAATTATACAAACATGGGTTAATGATTAGAGGTAACTGAGTTACTCTTTATTTTGTTAAAGTTTCAGCTATTCTGTTTACAGTTCTGTCATCAGATTATTTAATATGATTTGTTAAAACATTGTTGTTTCTTTTGATGTGAAATATTAATTTTAATTTAATTTAAATAAAAAGCAATGTTAATTTTGTAAACAATTTGTTAATTTAATAATATATGTATTTTTGAATCAAGTATTCATCTTTATTGTCTTCATTGTTAGTTTCCACATGCCTAAAACAACCTCAAGCTAAATCTAAAAGTTGATGGCTAAATAACAGCGTTTGAGAAATTGTGCAAGACATGTAATAGTCCGAATAGTCGATTAATCGTTTCATTAATCGATAGATTAATAGATTATCAAATTAGTTGTTTGTTGCAGCCCTATTGTAGTTATCCCATGTATACATCAAACGTGTTATTCAGCAACCCTTGCAATTTGGGATTTTATTTTTGGTTGGTAGACCTCGGTGAGCTGGTCATTTCAAAAGTAGCTCACCAGCCAAAAAAGTGTGCGCACCCCTGATGTATAGCCACTGTAATGAACACCCACATTTTCCCTATGCAGCCTACCACACAAATGTCACATGTTTTTCCCTCTGAAAGCTATGCTTGTATAGCTTTTAAACGTCCTTGTCTTATGACATCTTTAGGATTAGTTAACTAACAAAGGTTAACTGTTCTTATAGCCTCAGGCCTTCTCTGAACTTCCTTCCACCCCGAAGTCAGCTCACTTAGAATGAATACATCTATTGATAACTCAGAAGGAACATTGTCTCTCTAACTGTGTGACACACATCATCTCATGGCCTCTTCAAATATCTGGAAACTGTAATCAAAGTATAGTTATATTTGAGAAGGTCCAAGAATTGACATCATATTTCCTCCTTTTATTAATTTAAGTTTCCAGATCATACAAAAAACTCTTACAGATAACCTACTGAGTTCCGCCCTTAAAATCCCAAAATGACTTTCTGAAAAATACTTATCAACGGGTAATCATTTTACGCAAGGCAGAAATCACAGGTTTTACTGTACCTTACCTACTCACAAATAGCCAAAAAACCACTTTTGGATTATAACACAAAAGTGGAAGAAAATACCATTTGCGCTAATCTACTTCTACTTAAAATGGGACATCATTATAGGGATATATAATATAAAAAACCTCTCTATATTTAAGAGGAAAAAATGTACTTGTCCATTCAAGTTTTAACACACATGAATATATAAAAACACACATATATTAGAGATAACATATTTCAACACACTTCTTATATATCAGGTGACATTAAAAATGAATATACCATAAATACGCTGTATTAAACTTTCTGCTATAACACGTTATTTTAATACTTCACTCCGTGTGTTGCTGCTAGCATACATAACACACCTGATGTGGAAAAGTTACTCGTGGATGGGGGGGCTACTAGAAAGACAGTCGAACCCGGGACATTTCTCCGTCTGAATGTGGTGCACTTTTACTAAATATTTAGACAAATTGCTCGTGTTACCGCCCTTACATGCTAAACTCTTATAGCACTTTTGGCAACGAGCATTGTCTACATCGAGACGGGTAAAGTTTAACCACACCTTGGAGCGCATTCTCTCCACTATCTCCTCCGTGTGTGTGTGGTGTGTGTGTGTGTTGTGTGTGTGTGTGTGTGTGTGTGTGTGTGCTGTGTGTGTGTGTGTGTGTGTGTGTGTGTGTGTGTGTGTGTGTGTGTGTGTGTGTGTGTGTGTGTGTTGCTCCCATGGATGTATAATAAGAACTGGATACAGCGTGGGAGGCGGGGCCTCATTCCTATGAGAGTTGCTCATTGGCGCATGATGATAAAATGGCCCAACTTTTGAGAGAGCGAAACGTCACAGATTACCCGGCATGCCTGAGAAGTACCCGTATGTGCGCTCAGAGAGCATGCGCAACTTTAACCACGGCCCCCAAAATGCTCGTTCACATTGAGCACGTCAATTTGTACTAGTAACAGCACCGCACGTTCATGACTAGGGTTTGGTACCGAGAACCGGTTCCGGTTCGGAACCGGTTCCAACATTTCGATTCCAACGGCATCATTTAGAAATGTGAATTTCGGTTCCGCTTTTCGATGCCTGAGGAAATGTTTCTCGCCGCTCTCCGTAGCCTACTGTATGACTGCAGCGGGGCGGGAAATGTAGCGTTGTACCTACACTTCCTTCCTTCCTTCCTTCCTTCCTTCCTTCCTTCCGAACCATGTTCGCCTAGGGCGCCAGATCTGTGGAGGCGCTGCGCTGACAGCTCTGGGAGGAAATTATTATTTTTTGACCGTTGGGGCTCATCCTAATTTTCGGCCTTGATGTAACAACATTCATAATTAAGTAAATGTAACACCCTTTTCATCCCGGTTACACGTTTCATTTGCCCTGTACGATGGGCGCTGTAAGTGATGAAAATGGGGGATGTTGGCTTATCTGGCACCCGCAGCTCACAGCCAAAGTGCGAGTGAGCGTGGTGTTTAGAGTCGGCGAGGTCCTGATAATTTATTCCGGTAATTACTCTGACCTACTAATTGACCTGACCAAAGTTATTGAGTCTATGTAAGTTTACTGCTTGGCTCAGATCCACCAACATCAGCAAGATCTCACCTCTATTAACTCCCCGAAGAACCAGGTTCAATTAACTGCTGTTTCTATTCAGACAACTCTTTTTTAATCTGTTTAAGGGATCCCGAAGGATTTTGATATCAATAAATGGAGTGTGTTCCTACCTAAGTGTGAGTGTGGCAGGGTGCAGTCTTACATTTGAAGCAGGAGAGGAGAGCACAGATTTTCTTTTAGTTGTCCCAATCCAACAGGTGAGATCAGTTTATTTGAAGAAAAATAGGTCCAAACTAATACAGGGTTTTTACCTTTTAACACATTATAATCATATGCTACATATCATGCTGGGGTTATATTTTTATCTAAAACCTTAATTCATATTTCTCATCTATCCAAGATCTAAATAAAGCCATTAGTTATAAAATTCCTGTATGTCCTAATAACGCCTTCCAGGTAGATCTAAATAAAGCTATTAGGTCTAAGATTCCCGTACGTCCTAATAACGCCTTCCAGGATAGATCTAAATAAAGCTATTAGGTCTAAGATTCCCGTACGTCCTAATAACGCCTTCCAGGATAATCTTACCGAGAACCATTTTACCCAGCTCTGAAGGACAGAGCCTACCGGAAGAGAGTATACCAGGGGTTTCCCCCTCTTTCTCTCGCTCTCTCAAAAAACCAGTCTCTTTATGCTCAAAAAACCGGATCCAAACCCCAAAAAACACCTCCTCTATTTACCAACCAACATCTTCTATTGGCTATGGCATATGACACACCTTCCCATGTTTGTGTAGAAAAAAGCTAAAATATGACTGACATTTTCTATGGCTATGATATAACCACCTTTTTGAGGCCCTCAATGTGTTTCTCCTTAAGCCAGGAGCCCCCCCTCCCTGTGCACCCTTGTGACAGGAGAGGGAGAAAACTGCCTACTCTCTTATCAGAGAGTAAGACATAAATCATAGGTCTTACACTCAACTTAACAAACCACTGGTGTTTTGTTTATGCTGTAAATATAGAAAAACCTAAAATATGAAGTATTTTCATTGTGGGTTATACAAGAATATAATTGATCATATACTGTATGATTTATAATTAACTTTCGTTTTAAGTATTCACTTCATATATGATTTATAATTAACTTTCGTTTTAAGTATTCACTTCATATGAAGCTCTCAACAGTGGGAGCGAGCGAGGGAGAAAGGGAGGGTGCACCGGTACACGCTGTTGTTATTAGCATCTGGTGCTAGCTGCTCTAACGGAAGAAGAAGATGTTTATACAATGATGTGGAGGGAGAGTCCTCTCCAGTCAGACTGAGAGGCTCAGTGAGGTAAAGGACTCTGAGTGTTAGATTGTTAACTTTAGTCTAAGTTATCTCAGTGGGTCTCAAACGTTTTGAACCACAATTTATGTAAACACATATTTCCAAGGCACTCCTTTATAATTATTGGGATTAAAACATGTTGACATCATTCCAATGTATACTATAGGACAGTAAACCATACATATCGTTTTAAACTGGAGAGATAAAAACATATGCATAAATAAAATAGTAAAATAAGATATGAATGAACAACAAAAATAAAATACGTTATATGTATTTGTTATTGGCTGTGGTAGGTTATTGGTTATGTTCACATACTTATTTAATTATTAAAATGTAAACGATCTTTTTCATATGGGTGTTTAGAGTTGTACCCCCTAGATCAGGGGCCTATTTATAAAGGGATATAAGCTCAAAAATGGCGTACGCCAGTTTCTACGCAATGTTTGCGATTTATAAAATACTAACTTCCAGGTATGCCTGAGAAGGCAGATATGCTTGTTTTTCTCAACAAGAACTGTTCCTTTAAAAGTTGGACTGTTGCACTGTTGTAGCTTCAGTGGTTTCTCAGGTTACAGTTACATAGCAGTGAATATAAACAGACTGATCATGTGAATATTACTGTTAAACATAACCTGTGTAAAAGTTTCTCGAATAAATGTAATTTTTTTGGTGGAAGAAGCATGTATCATTTTTTTACCCTGCCCCTCAAATAATCGGAATTGAGAACCGTTAAGAACCGGAATTGAAAAGTGGAATCAGAATCAGAATCGTGGAAATTCAAACGATACCCAACCCTATTCATGACAGCATGGTAATGGATTGTTATATGATGGATTTTGATACGAGGCGGCCGCGGCAGTTAGCAGCTAGCTAGTAATTATGCTAATGTAGTACTTCTATATAACGCTGATGTAACAGGATCTAGTGATATCCAAGCAACACAGCTTAATTTAGCATGATACTTGTGTGGGTTGTACATGAAACCACTTGGTAATATATCAAAATATATATATATGTATATAGTATTGCACTATATATATATGTACATATATACATACATGTATATATATATATATACACATACATGTATATATACATATGTATATATACATATACATATATATATACACATACATGTATGTATATATATACATATGTATATATATATATATATGTGTGTATATATACAGTGCAATAAGCTTCTTAGGCAAGGCAAGGCAAGGCAAGTTTATTTATATAGCACTTTTCAACACAAGGCAATTCAAAGTGCTTTACAAAAAATGAAATACATTAAGAAAATGGCATTTAAAATCAGTCATTAAAAAGAAAAGCTAATAAATTAAACATTAAAAGAAAAAGTACATGGATAAAGTTACAGTGCAGTCTAAGATATGAATAGTTCATTAAAAGCAGCGACAAAAGAAAAGTCTTCAGCCTGGATTTAAAAGTAGTCAGAGTTGCAGCGGACCTGCAGGTTTCTGGGAGTTTGTTCCAGATATTTGGAGCATAATAACTGAACGCTGCTTTACCATGTTTAGTTCTGACTCTGGGGACAGAAAGCTGAACCAGTCCCTGAAGACCTGAGAGATCTGGATGGTTCATAATTTAGCAGGAAGTCAGAAATGTATTTTGGGCCTAAACCATTCAGTGCTTTATAAACCAGCAGCAGTATGTTGAAATCTATTCTTTGACACACAGGAAGCCAGTGTAAAGACTTCAGAACAGGAGTGATGTGATCCACTTTCTTAGTGTTAGTGAGGACTCGAGCAGCGGCGTTCTGAATCAGCTGCAGCTTTCTAATAGATTTTTTAGTGAGACCTGTGAAGACACCATTGCAGTAGTCGAGTCTACTGAAGATAAAAGCATGGACAAGTTTTCCAAATCCTGCTGTGACATTAGTCTTTTAATCCTAGATATATTCTTTAGGTGATAGTAGGCTGATTTAGTAACTGTTTTAATGTGACTGTTGAAATTCAGGTCAGAGTCCATGACTACACCTAGATTTCTGGCTTTATCTGTTGTTTTGAACATTGCAGACTGAAGCTCAGCACTAACTTTTATACGTTCGTTCTTTGTTTAATTGGAGAAAGTTCTGACACATCCAGTCATTGATTTGTTCAATGCACTTACTCAGTGTTTGAATTGGAGCATAGTCTCGTGGTGAAATTGTTACGTAAACTTGTGTGTCATCCACATAGCTATGGTAACTTATTTTGTTGTTTTTCATTATCTGAGCCAGTGGTAGCATGTAGATGTTAAAGAGAAGAGGCCCCAAGATGGAGCCTTGAGGAACCCCACATGTCATATTTGTCAACTCAGATGTGTATTTACCTATAGAAACAAAGTTGTTTATGTCCTTTAAGTAGGATTCAAACCAATTTAGAACTGTTTCCGAAAGTCCCACCCAGTTTTCTAGTCGGCCTAGTAATATGTTGTGGTCAACAGTGTCAAACGCAGCACTGAGATCTAACAATACTAACACTGAAGTTCTGCCACTGTCTGTGTTTAAGTGGATGTCATTGAAGACCTTTACAAGAGCAGTCTCAGTGCTGTGGTTTGGACGAAATCCTGACTGGAACACATCCAAACTATTTAAATGCAAGAAATTACTCAACCCTTTGAAAGACTACTTTTTCAATGATTTTACCTAGAAATGGGAGGTTTGATATGGGCCTGTAATTGTTCATTACTGAAGCGTCTAGATTATGCTTTTTTAAGAGCGGTTTAATGACTGCAGTTTTCAGGGCCTGTGGAAAAACACCTGAGTGAAGAGACTTGTTTACTATATGAAGTAGATCTGAGGCCATGCAGAAAAAACATTTTTGAAAAAACCCTGTTGGAATAATATCAAGGCAGCAGGAGGAGGATTTCAGAAGTTGTATAATGTCCTTTAGGTTTTTATCATTAATCTGATGGAATTGTGTCATGGTGTTTGAATTGATATTAGGTGGACACAGAGACAAAACATTTTCTGTTCCTGATGCAGAGGCACTGACTGCTTGTCTGATTTTCTGAATTTTGTCAGTGAAGAAGGAGGCAAAATCATTGCACTGACACTGGGGGGTTAGTTAGTCTGTCGACGGTATCGAACAAGGCATGTGCGTTGTTTTTGGCAATGATATCAGAGAAGAAAGACTGTCGGGCAAATTTCAATTCCATATTATAAAGGCCAAGTCTCTCTTTATAGATTTCAAAGTGCACCTGGAGATTTGTTTTTCGCCACCTGCGTTCAGCTTTTCGACACTCTTTTTTCTCTGTTCTCACGGCCATGGCCTTTCTCCATGGAGATATTTTCTTCCCAGTCACTTCCTTTACCCTAGTTGGAGCAATGGCATCTATAATATTTACAATTTTTGAATTAAAATGATCTACTAGCTCATTTACTGAGATGTTAGCAGGGGCAAGTGTGGAAGAAACATTCTGAGTAAACATTTCCCTAGTATTTTCAGTTAAATATCGCTTTGTGGTTACCTCTTTTTGAACATTTTTGTGAACAGAAATAGAACTCTCAAAGAAAACACAGGAATGATCCGAGAGTGCAACATCAGTCACCACAACCTCAGAGATATTCAGACCTTTTGAGATAATTAAGTCCAGAGTGTGCCCCTTATTGTCACATGCTGAGTCAGTCCATAGTTATCAAGAACACAAAACAGTTCTTTAGCCCCTCTGTCCTGGGGGTTGTCAACATGGATGTTAAAATCACCAACAATGACTAGACGGTCAAAGTCAATACACACTATAGACAGCAGTTCAGTAAAGTCATCAAAAAAGCTTGCACAGTATTTGGGTGGTCTATAGATATTTAGGAACAGAGTTCGAGAGGAGCATTTCAGGTGAAGGGCCACATATTCAAAAGAAGCAAAGTTCCCATAAGATGTCTTCCTGCATTGAAGGGAATCATTGTACAAAATAGCAACTCCACCACCTTTCTTTTGCATTATTTCCTGACTCATAAAACTAAAGTTGGGAGGGGTTGATTCGATAAGAACAGCTGCACTGTTATTTTGTTCAATCCATGTTTCCGTTAAAAACATAAAATCGAGATTGTGCTCAGTGATAAAATCATTGATTAAAAATGTTTTACCTGCCAAAGACCTGACATTTAATAAAGCTAGTTTAAGTTTGTTGAACACACTATCATTCAGGTTTTTTGTAACAAGCTGTGGCTGACATGGAATCACTTCTAAATTTGATAAACTCACACAAACTTTTGAGCGCTTCCTGTTTCTATGATTCACCGCTCTTAATCTATTACCTATCAACACAGATATCGGCAAAGCTACAGGCAGGCAGGGCCCCGGCATGTCCTGGAAAGAGTTGAGAGTGCCATAAGCCCTTGAGCCTGAACCCACCATATATCAGTCAGTGTTTGCGTTTTTTACACACACATCCTTATCAGGCTTTGGAGCTAGGCTAAAGGTAGGCTAAATATAGTTTCCCACTACCAAACATAAAAACATAAATGTTTGGAAAGAAAAGTCTTACATGTTTTGTTTCTTTCTTTCTTGATAGTCATGTGTTTATTTGGTTTTGTATTTTATTTAAGCATTTGTCATTTTTTGTTCTCAATGTTCTTTATCCACGATTGCAGTTATTGACTGGAAGAAAGATTAATTTCCTTTTATTCCTTATATGTCTCAAGCAACACGTCATTCTTGTCATGCTTATAACCCACCCACCTGCCTGAATTTCTGCGCTGGCTTAGCTCAGTGGTTACTTCGAACAACAATTCATCTCCAGAATTCGATCGTTCTCTATCCCTTCGTGGGATCAAACCACGGGCGCTGTCCAGTGTTTTCTGTCCCTCTGGTCACACATGCTGTCGTCATGTAAAGGATTCTCATAAATACCAACATTTTACTTTCAAAAACTGTCTCAGTTTGGACATTCAAATAGTAAATACTTGAATCAGTGAAGCAAAGTTGCATTGAAAGAATATCTAATGTCGATGTTGATTTTGTTTCAGTAATTAAACTAATCAATTCCATAACGTGCCTTGTAATTTTAAGGTAGGCTAAATATAGTTTCCCACGACCAAACATAAAAACATAAATGTTTGGAAAGAAAAGTCTTACATGTTTTGTTTCTTTCTTTCTTGATAGTCATGTGTTTATTTGGTTTTGTATTTTATTTAAGCATTTGTCATTTTTTGTTCTCAATGTTCTTTATCCACGATTGCAGTTATTGACTGGAAGAAAGATTAATTTCCTTTTATTCCTTATATGTCTCAAGCAACACGTCATTCTTGTCATGCTTATAACCCACCCACCTGCCTGAATTTCTGCGCTGGCTTAGCTCAGTGGTTATTTAGTAAATACTTGAATACTTGAATCAGTGAAGCAAAGTTGCTTTGAAAGAATATCTAATGTCGATGTTGATTTTGTTTCAGTAATTAAACTAATTAATTCCTTAACGTGTGTTGTGAGTCTTGAGGTTTTGACAACCCAACTCGGCTCCGCGTGTCGTTTTAGCGAGTCCTGCTTAAAATCATAACAGGAAGGAAATCAGAAAACACCAGGATACCAGTTAAACAATAATCTGTTTTAATTATAAAAGGCAATAATGCAATGCAATATAATACATTACAATACAATATAATACAATATAATATACTGTAATGTAAGGAGTACTCCTGCCCTTGTTCGCGTGCTGCTTAGATCCTTCGGTCCTGGCAGCCCGAGAAGAGAGAGAGAACCCAAGGCCGACCAGGCTTTCATACCAAAACAAACAGGAGGGGTTAGGTCAGCTAGTCATCTTTTCAGGTCATCTCATTGGGAGATGCAAAAGATGCTGTGTCACAGCGAATCAGCGCGTGCCAGCAGAGAACCAAACAGGCTCAGTTTGCAGCAAAACACATCTTATCATGTAGCTTATCACACAAGAGTCATAGGTTTTTCTTTATGAAAGCCATACTTGTTGGGAATGTAACAGTCATCATCTCATGACCTCCTCAGGACCAGCTAACCAACAACGCCTAACTGTCTTCATACCTCCAGGCCCTCTCTGAACTTCCATCCACCCGAAGTCAGCTTACCCAGAATCAGAAGGACCATTGTCTCTCTTAACTGTGTGACTCAATTATCAAAGCCTGCAGGATGCACATCATTAACTTAAGAAGAATGTAACTATTATATCTGGGGAAAATGTCCCTTGCAGTTCTCTTGTTAATTTGCAAAGCCTATTAATGGTTAACCAAGAAAAACACTCAAAGGGGTAATCTTTTCACTCAAAACAGAACTCACAAGTCATTCTGCATTTGACCTCCTCAAAAATAGCCTAAAAACACCCTTTTGATAAAAGGGTAAAAGTGGAAGAAAAAGACTATTGCGCTAATCTACTTTTAAGAAAAAGGGAACATTGTTTCAGGAATCTATAAAAAAACCTCTCTATATTTAAGAGGAAAAATGTACTTTGTTCCTTCAACTATTAACACACAGGAATGTATAAACCCACACATATATTAGGGATAACATGATGCAATACACCTCTTATATATGGGTGACATTAAAATGAATATACCAAAAATATGCTGCATCACATTTTCTGCATAATACTTTACATCAATTTCCACAATTCCCCCTTTTTATCTCTTTCTCCAGAGATAAACTTAAACAAGGCATTTTGAAACATACCTACTGTCATTCTTTTCCACTGTGTCCGTCCCCCAAACATTGTATAACTCCATCCGAAGCTGGGATTTAGAGTACTTGAAACCTTCATGGAGACAGAACACCACTTTCCATGGCAGTGAAGGAACCATGAGAGGTGTAACCTGAGGGGGGGAGATGCGGCTTTCCCCTCACGGGTTGAACTGATCAGAGAGAAGTAGACTCCTCTGCTGCCTCGACAAGTCACCTGTGCCGTCCTGGCTTGCCGTGTCTTTGTCCCCCCGATCCGCTGACGGCGGCTTCTGGGCTGCCTGCTAGAGAGATGTCTTCCTCCTCCTCCTCCTCCGGCCCGCTGATTGCGGCTTCCAGGTCGATGCTGGAGAGATGTCTTCCCGATCCTCCTTCTCCGACCCGCTGATGATGCCTCCCGGGTCGACTGCTGGAGAGATGTCCTCCCGCCGATCCTCCTTCTCCGGCCCGCTGATGGCAGCTTCCAAGTCGACCTCCTTGACGAGAGCCAGATCAATCAATCAATGTCAATCAATGTTTATTTATATAGCCCAATATCACAAATGTTACATTTGTCTCAGTGGACTTTACAGTTTGTACAAAATATCAGTATGACAATACGACACCCTCTGTCCTTAGACCCTCACATCGTACAAGGAAAAACTTCAGAAGAAAACCCACAGTTTAAAGGGAAAAATGGGAGAAACCTCAGGGAGAGCAACAGAGGAGGGATCCCTCTCCCAGGACGGACAGACGTGCAATAGATGCCGTGTGTAAATTGAAAAGATAATACATTTGCAACATAGGTAGTCCAAATGTTTGGAAATGCATGTGTGTATAATAGGAAGATGAATCCACGAGGATATCCATCCAGGACCTATGATCCAGGACCACAGCCACGACTCAAGATCCAGGGCTCGCGATCCAGGACAGAGGAGCGCAGGATCATCCATGACTCCGGATCCCGGCGTATATAGACACCAAAAAGAAAGACATTTGGGGAAGCTGGGTTAATCGGAACATGAGAGTACACAGGTATAGACAGAGAGAAGGAAGAAGTAAGATGTCCCCCGACAAACTAAGCCTATATCAGCAAAACTAGGGGCTGAATCTAATCAGCCCTAACTATAAGCTTTATCAAAAAGGAAGGTCTTAAGCGCACTCTTAAAAACGGATAGGGTGTCTGCCGCCCGAACACAAACTGGAAGCTGATTCCACAAATGTGGAGCTTGATAAGAAAAGGCTCTGGCTCTCATTGTACTTTTAGAGACTCTAGGAACAACCAACAACCCTGCATTCTTGGAACGCAATGCCCTAGTAGGACAGTAGGGTATAATGAGTTCTTTAAGGTAAGATGGCGCCTGCCCATTAAGGGCTTTGTAGGCGAGAAGAAGAATTTTAAATTCTATCCTGTGTTCTATAGGGAGCCAGTGTAAGGCAGCCAGAACAGGAGTAATGTGGTCCCTTTTCCTAACTCTGGTTAGTACACGAGCCGCAGCATTTTGAATCAGCTGAAGCGACTTGACTGACTTCTTGGTACACCCTGATAATAAAGAGTTACAATAATCCAGCCTTGAAGTAACAAATGCATGGACTAGTTTCTCTGCATCGTTTTGAGGCAAGATATGCCTGATTTTTGCATTGTTACGTAGATGGAAGTAGGCGGTCCTTGAAATTGATTTTATGTGGGCGTTAAAGGATAAATCCTGATCAAATATAACACCAAGATTCCTTACAGTCTCACTGGAGGCCAAATTAATGCCATCCATAGTTAGTATATCCTTAGATAATTTGTTTCGTAGATTCTTCGGGCCAAGTACAATAACTTCAGTTTTGGTCGTGTTTAACATCAAAAAGTTTAAGGTCATCCACGTTTTTAAGTCCTTAAGGCAGTTTTGAATTTTATTTAGATGATTAATTTCATCAGGCTTGATTGATAAATATAGTTGAGTATCATCCGCATAACAATGAAAGTTTACAGAATGATTCCTTATAATATTGCCTAACGGAAGCATATATAATGTGAACAAATAGGTCCGAGCACTGAGCCCTGTGGCACTCCATGGCTAACTTTGGTTTGCGTGGAAGATTCATCATTGACACGTACAAACTGAGAGCGTTCAGATAGATAGGACCTAAACCAGTCTAAAGCAGTTCCCTGTATGCCAACTAAGTGCTCTAGTCTTTGCAATAAGATATCATGGTCGATAGTATCAAATGCAGCACTGAGATCGAGCAAAACAAGAATAGAGACACGTCCCTTGTCAGAGATTATTAGAATGTCATTTGTGACTTTAACCAGAGCTGTCTCTGTGCTATGATGTGTTCTAAAGCCAGACTGAAAAGCTTCAAATAAATCATTGTTTTTTAAGTAATCACACAACTGTTTTGCGACCGCTTTCTCAAGAATTTTTGAGAGGAACGGAAGATTGGAAATAGGTCTATAATTGGCTAAAACCTCTGGATCGAGGTTGTGCTTTTTAAGAAGCGGTTTTATCACTGCTACTTTGAATGATTGTGGAACATAGCCTGATAATAAAGACATATTCATAATATTTAATAAATAAGTGCTAATTAATGGAAAAACTTCCTTCAACAGCTTAGTTGGAATTGGGTCTAACATGTACGTTGATGGTTTAGAAGAGAGAATCATTGAATTGAATTGTTCAAGGTTTATGGCTAAAAAGCATTCTAGTTTACTATCTAGTGTAATATTAGAACTTACATTTCCGGGAGCTGTTGATAACACTATACTGGTCAAAGGCAAGAGGTCATTCATTTTGTTTCTAAGAGTAACAATTTTATCGTTAAAAAAGCACATAAAATCATTACTACTGAGTGCTATGGGAATAGAAGGCTCAATCGAGCTGTGGCTTTCTGTCAGCCTGGCTACAGTGCTGAAAAGAAATCTTGCATTATTCTTATTCTCATCTATTAATGAAGAGTAGTAGGCTGCTCTCGCTTTACGCAGTGCTTTCTTATATTCATTGAAAGTAATATGCCAAATTAAACGAGATTCTTCAAGTTTAGTGGAACGCCATATCCTTTCAAGTTGTCTCGACTTTTGCTTTATTTTGCGGGTTTCGGCATTATGCCATGGAGCTAATCTATGTTGTTTTATTTTCTTCTTTTTCAAAGGAGCAACAGAGTCTAGATCCGTCCTGATGTCATCCCCTGGTCCTAGTAGGTGGTTTCCCCGCCACACACTGGCTCCCGTGGTACGAGCTGTCCCCCTTTTCTCCTAGGCAGACGGCATGAGAGGTCTGCTGGGTCACTCGGTCGGGGCCGGAGAGCCTGGGGTTGAGCCACTTTGTCCTGATGACCTTCAGCCAGACGAACTCCGCTGTGTCAGCCTCCTGCATCACCAACCTGTGTGGAGAAATCTGATACAAATCCCTCAAGCCTACGCTCAGGGCTCCTGGGCCCTCAGCTGTTTGACACACCACTGCGTAGGTCGCTTGGAGCCTGTTGGTGGGGTGTCTTAAAACAACAGATGTCTGTGAACAGGTTTTCTAAATTAATTGTAGACCTCCTATCTGCCAGTGCAGCTTCAGAATCTTAATACTTGGACTGTGCCAACTAAATAAGAACTCCAACATCTTTAGGTAAACTAAATAACATATTTCAATAGCTCTGAATTTCTGACAAGCATCTGTGTTTATTTTGAAATGAAATCCTTGAGATCCCCTTTAAAATCTAAATATAATATGAACTGTTAATGTTTCTGGTAAAGAAACACACTAATGTTATGGATTCAAAAACAACCAAAATCCCGATACTAACAAAGTGAATGATTTCCTGGTGATACTGCTTCTACCTGTCAGTGCTTAGATATTATCCCGCTGAAAAAATTAATACAGAATTCCAACAAACTGTCATCAAATGTCTTTCTATTATGAATTTAGATGAAATGTATATCCCCATAATGACCTAAACAATAAAGTCTATGGCTTTTACTTCTTTACCAGGCTAGTTACATGATGTTGTCTAAATTAAATTCTGTCTCATTACATTACTATGTTTTAGCTTTATCTGTAATATGTTCTTTCTACATTTCAAACCTCAGTTACTTTAATACCTGTTGAAACATTACTCACAGGTCAACTTCTTCAGTATTCCATTCTGGAATTACATCTCTCACAGTAGCCCCTTGGCCCTGATTCTGCATCTGTGTTACCTGTTATAACTAAATCAATATTAGAGACATGTCAACATTCACCAAACAGTATCTTATCCCCAGATATGGAGCAGGTCAATTCTAAAACTGTCAATCAATGGTCAGATTGAACAATCGAGTTGGGGCAGCAGGTTCCTTTCAGTCCCTAAATGAAAAATGTACATTGTGAAGTTTACACTCCCCCTTTTTACACATGAACTCATGTGTAACCAAAATCCTGTATGGGAAGAAAACCTTCAGGTAATAATGGATTATAAGAAAATACCAAACATTTTTCCCAAATGTACATCCATCATTTCCACAGTAAACACTTCAGTGAAATGAAGTGTTTCTCTCCATCCTTCAGTCCTAAAAGAAACAGAATGTTCATGTTTTAGTTTGAGTTTCACATTCTGCAAACTGCCACCTCCTGTGGGAGTGCACAAGTGCGGTTTTCCAATTCTGCGGAATTTTATTGAGCCCCAGAAAAATGTGTTAGTCCAAAAACATGCTTGATTAGTCATTGTTTTAAATCATGCAGTTGCACTGATCACATGCAGACATACACTCACATTCACACTCACACTGTCAGGTTGTAAAGTCAAGTTTGGTCAGGTTCACCCCATAGTCAGTCATTCACAGTGCCTTCTCAAGTTACACTGTCGGTCAGGGTCAAAGGTCAGTTGGTCCCAGTCTTCTTTGGCCATGTGTCGTGCTCTGCAGAGACTTTGATGTTTCAGCATAGGCCAGTATCCTTTGTCTACAAAAATATGTATATATGAAGCGCCATCATTTATTAATTCACAATTACAACTATAATGTTCAAGATATCTCTAACTTTTCATCGGAACAGCTGTTTCCCACATTCCCTGAAAAGTGTTAGCCAAAAAATGTCACTTCCTTATTGTACTACTACTGCAGTTTATTAACACCTAATCCATATTAAAATGTCCAATAGATCTATTTCAGAAACTTGTGCACATAATTATTATCTTGAGTCAAACCATTACTAGGACCTGTGTAGCTTTTCATCGGTCATTATACTCATTTATCTTCAATTCTGGTCTACCTAAAAAACAATGTTAAACTCTTTAGCAGTGTGTGGAACCCTGGGTGTCCGAACATGCGACAATTACTCCTTCCTTTATCAAGGATTTCATATGGTAATAACTATGGCACAATGGTGAAACCAATACTTTATAGATTGGAATACTATATGTGGCTTGGCACCAGCTCTCCCTTTAGCCTTATCCATACAAATAAAGATTTGTCTTATAGAGTGGTTCCTAAAATTACCCTTTTAATGGTGATCAATATTGTAACAAATGAGATCAGTATTTTATTCACAGGTGAATAAAAAATCTCTTGAAGAATGATTTGTTAACATGATGAAAAGATTTAAGCATATGGTACTACTCTGTCATGTGTCCCCCTTTATCTCTCAGTGTGTTTTAGGATGATTCTCATTTTACTTTAATAGTTTCCTCTTTACTGCTATTTTTGATTTACCAATTGATTAATTCATGGGTATGGCTTTTTATCTTCACTTATTTATCAGGTAAATTCAAGTTCTTTAAATGTGCGCTTATAATAAGTGTGTTTATGTGTAAACTCACTCATTCCCGTTTATTCCCTACTCCTCTCCTCTGGTTTATCTCAAGCCGCGACCCCGGCCACCGTGACATTCTGCTCCACCATCTCCTCTGATTCTGACTCCTCCCCCTTTATCCATCAGCTGTTGAATCCATTCACTGTAAGTCTTTGAGGCAGCCATCTGCCCAGCTACATCTGCAGCCCCCATCATGCCGCGGTTTTTGTCTTTGCATTTCATCTCCTCCTTTACAGTCTCTCTGCTGCTTTATGGAGGGCGGATTCTGCTCTCATGTCCCACACTTTGCTCTTGTGCCAAATCTCGTGGCTCAGCTTGGAACTTCATGCCCTGCTGGGGGACTGATGAGAGTAGATCTCTGCCTGTCAGCAAGCTGTTTGGTTCTGGATGCCACAGGTGGAGATAGTTCCGGATGCAGTTCTTATTGTTGTTGTTGATACAGCTCTGGTTCTCTGTCTGGTCTATTGAGAAGGAGCAGTCTCCTGGTTGGGATAGGCTTTTGCTTGCTCAGGCGGATCGGGTCTTAGCCGTCTGACATGCAGTGAGAGAGAGAGTCCAGGTCTCGGGACGCATTACCTATAGAAATTCTAGCACACTGAGGTTAAATAAATCCAACCCTTTCCACTCTGTCTCTTTCTAATCATACTATTGGTGTTAGTAGTTAACTGCCATCTAAACAACACAATTAATGTCTACTAATGATATTACAAAAACTCCCTCTAATAATCGTTTCATCCATTGTGACATATTTACCCAAACTAAGTTTTTCAACACCTACATGTTTCCAGCATCGCATATTTCACACACTATGAAAGAACCTCCCTGTACTTAAAAATCCCACTGCTTGGTTAGAACAATAGTAAACCTGCAGAGCACACTAATCAGATCACAGTATTGTAATTTGACCCAAGTGTAGGACTATGTCGTTCCTAAAAATGTTAGCAAACTCCAACTACAACATTTATAGATACATTGATTTAGCAAAATGAAATGTTATGTAATTCAAAATGTGACAAAAGAACAATGATTTGTCTTACACAAGATTGTGGTCTAACAGAATGACTCTTGACCTCATGGGGTCAAATAACTTGGACATGTGGCCTGAAGAACAAAAGGACCTCTTACTCATTAACCCAATGGACTCTCAGAGATGAGATCTAGCCATGAGGTGGCTGACTTTAAAATGAACTGTGAAGAATAAACCACATGCGTGTGGGTACATTATATTTTACACAATATAACACAAAACAACACTACATTAAAACAATAACCACTCAAATGAGCCTTGGTGAAAAGCATGAAAAACAAAACAACTTAATCTACTCTCATTGTTCGTGTACATCTTTACTCCCACTATTCCACCATCAGTATGCCAACTTGCCGGCCAACTAGCTTAGCAGTATAGCACTGGCCTCATGTGAGTGGGGGAAGGGGAGGGGAACACTCAATACATGTGCAGATATAAACTACACTGCTTGGAGACTGAGTTCAATAAAAATTAAACCATACGACTTGTAGTCTGGCTTCAATAAAAATTTAACCAGCCAAGACCAGTTCATAACACTTAGAGCTGTGTCTAAAGTTCCCAACATCTCATGACCTATCATTTGATCATAGTTCCTTGTCTCTCTCTCTCTCTCTGGGCCCTGCAGCTGTCTGCTCCTGCACAAGCTTCTCTCATCAATCACCTCTCCGTGGTTAGCCAACAGTGTGAGATGGCCGGAGCAAACCTAGTTTGTGCAGCACCTCTGTCATGTTTAACCATGAACAGATTCCTTCTGACTGACAAACTTATAAAAACCTCCTGTTTACTTTCTACTCTTTCTTCATAAACTTAAAAACACAATTGTGGTAAATTGTTTACGTTTTCAGTTTCCTCTCTACTTTTAGGTTGTTTAACTGGATTAAATAAATCCGGGTAAATGAGGGGGGAACTGAAGGGGAGAACTGGATCCTCTATAGGTCCTGTCTGAGACCTTTCTTCAATGTTTTCTGTCCCTCTGGTCACACATACTGTCGTCATGTAAAGGATTCTCATAAATACCAACATTTTATTTTCAAAAACTGTCTCAGTTTGGACATTAAAATAGTAAATACTTGAATCAGTGAAGCAAAGTTGCTTTGAAAGAATATCTAATGTCGATGTTGATTTTGTTTCAGTAATTAAACAAATTAATTCCTTAACGTGCCATGTCATTTTAAGGTAGGCTAAATATAGTTTCCCACGACCAAACATAAAAACATAAATGTTTGGAAAGAAAGGTCTTACATGTTTTGTTTCTTTCTTTCTTGATAGTCATGTGTTTATTTGGTTTTGTATTTTATCCAAGCATTTGTCATTTTTTGTTCTCAATGTTCTTTATCAGCGATTGCAGTTATTGACTGGAAGAAAGATTCATTTCCTTTTATTCCTTATATGTCTCAAGCAACACGTCATTCTTGTCATGTTTATAACCCACCCACTTGCCTGAATTCCTGCGCTGGCTTAGCTCAGTGGTTACTTCGAACAACAATTCATCTCCAGAATTTGATCGTTCTCTATCCCTTCGCGGGATCGAACCACGGGCGCTGTCCAGTGTTTTCTGTCCCTCTGGTCACACATGCAAGACGCTCCGCTTCTGAAACGCACCCGGTGGGTTATTTATGACGCTGGAGGAGGTCGGACCAAAACCGCGGCGCAGACGGACCCGGTGGATGTGACAAATGAGTTGACACAATATGGTTTTGTTATTAAACGTAGTGTTTATTTGGTTTTGCATTTATTCTACATGCATTTGTCATTTATAATCCTCCATATTGTTTATTCACTATGCATTTATGGATTGGAAGAACGATACATTTCCTTTCATTCCTTATATGGATGTCACAAGCAATACGTCATTCTTGTCCTGGTTATAATGCCACTTACTAGTGTTAACTGTGTTCTTATTCTCGCGTCCAGGAAAGAGAAGCTTAAAAAGGAGACTAAATGGAGTCTCTGAGATTGTTTCAAAATTGGTACTTTAATTAATAAACAGCGTGGTAAAGTCACAAACAGGATATTGTTCGACAGAAAAGCAGCTGTCCCTGGCTCTCGCTAGCAGAAAAAGAGGCCGAACCCCTCAGGTCCGGTTGTTTATATATTCTCTACTGGCTCCTCCCTGCGGGCCGGCTCTCCAACGTGTTAATGTCTGTTGTTACGCATATCAGAGGATACAGACATGGGACATTCAACATATATTTAAACACGCCTTTTCTCCTCCTTAACTCTTTCATTACTTTTCATTTAACACATTCTAAACGCTGTAATCAATACTCCAAAAATACAGGAAATACTTCACAGCAGTTTGATTTCCGGTCGTTCCGATGGTTGTCGCATACTACCCACATCTGTAAACAATAACGTACTCAAATAAACTGTACCTTCATTTAATATCCAACAATAATAATATCTCGACATCTATAGTTGTAGTGTTGAAATCAGTAGGTTTTGGTGTGCAACATCATATCATATCGCTGCTAAATTCACCTCTCTAGGAAATGGTGAATTTGCCTCATGCTAAATGCTAACCGGAGATGAAGGACTTTCAGAATAAAAGCTTAACAACTGGTTGTGCACAAGAACTTCTGTTTTTTCAGTATAAAACAGCATTTAAACTGAAGGTATGTTTAAGGTACATTATGCTTATCAAAACATTGATTTTAATTTCTAACACTAGCAAGAAACTTTGCACTAGCTCAGTGGTTACTTTGAACGACGTTTGTTCTCCATCCCTTTGCGGGATCGAACCACGGGCGCTGTCCAGTGTTTTCTGTCTATCTGGTCTGACATGCTGTAGTCATGTAAAGGGTTCTCATTCTCAGTTTATTTGGTTTTGCATTTATTCTGCATGCATTTGTCATATTTAGTAGGCCTACTCCATATTCTTTATCCACGATGCATTTATGGACTGGAATAAAGATTAATTTCCTTTTATTCCTTATATGTTCAACACTTCTCTAACTTCTGGTCACTTTCCAAACAGTCTCAAGGAGGCAAGAGTAAACCCTCTCCTAAAGAAACCCACTCTCAACCCGTCTGATGTTATAAACTACAGGCCTGTCTCTCTCCTCCCGTTCCTGTCTAAATCACTTGACCGCGCTGTCTTTAAACAACTCTCCTGTTATCTCAATCAGAACAACCTTCTGGATCCGCACCAGTCTGATTTCAAGGCAGGTCACTCCACAGAAACTGCTCTCATTGATGTCACGGAGGAACTGCACACTGCCAAAACTGCATCCCTCTCCTCTGTCATCATCCTGTTGGACCTGTCTGCTGCATTCGACACGGTGAATCATCAGATCCTCCTTCGCACTCTCCAAAAACTTGGAGTTTCAGGCTCTGCACTTTCCCTCCTCACCTCATACCTGAAAGACCGTACCTACAGGGTGACTTGGAGAGGGTCTGAGTCCGACCCTTGTCAATTAACTACAGGGGTCCCTCAGGGCTCTGTTCTTGGTCCCCTCCTCTTCTCCCTGTACACAAACTCGCTCGGATCAGTCATTAGCCCGCATGGTTTTTCTTACCACTGCTACGCTGATGACACCCAATTAATCCTGTCCTTTCCCCGCTCAGAGACCCAGGTCGTCGCACGCATCTCTGCTTGTCTAGCTGACATCTCTCAGTGGATGTCTGCTCATCACCTCAAACTCAACCTTGACAAGACTGAGCTGCTCTTCCTTCCGGGAAAAGATTGTCCCACTCTTGACCTAACAATCAACATCGGCACCTCAGTTGTTTCCCCGACTCAGACTGCAAGGAATCTGGGTGTGACCCTAGATAACAACCTGTCCTTCACTGCAAACATCGCTGCTACAACCCGTTGCTGCAGATACACGTTTTACAACATCAGGAAGATACGTCCCCAGCTGACAGAGAAAGCGACTCAGGTTCTGGTCCAGGCTCTCGTCATCTCACGCCTAGACTAATGCAACTCCCTCCTGGCTGGTCTACCTGCATGTGCCATCCGACCTCTGCAGCTCATCCAGAATGCAGCGGCTCGTCTGGTCTTCAACCTTCCTAAATGTTCCCACACTACTCCGCTCCTACGCTCGCTTCACTGGCTTCCGGTAACTGCTAGAATCCACTTCAAGACACTGGTACTTGCTTACCATGCTGCGAATGGATCTGGCCCTTCCTACATCCAGGACATGGTTAAACCGTACACCCCAGCGCGTGCACTATGCTCTGCATCAGCCAAACGACTCGCTGCGCACTCGCTGCGAGGGGGACCCAAGTTCCCAACGGCGAAAACACGTGGGTTTGCTGTCCTGGCTCCAAGATGGTGGAATGAGCTCCCCATTGACATTAGGACGGCAGATACCTTGCACATCTTCCGGCGCAAACTGAAAACTCATCTCTTTCGACTCCACTACGAGCGATAGAACTATTAACGAAGCACTTTTATACTAATAAAGGACTGGCTTTTCTAAAGCCAGTTGAGTAGCACTTGAAATGTTTTTTGCTCTATGAAACCTGATGTACTTATATGATTCTGTTTTCTTCAAGTTGTATTTTGTTGGTCGAACGCACTTATTGTAAGTCGCTTTGGATAAAAGCGTCAGCTAAATGCAATGTAATGTAATATGTCTCAAGCAACACGTCATTCTTCTCATGTTTATAACCCACCCACATGCCTGAATTTCTGCGCTGGCTTAGCTCAGTGGTTACTTCGAACAACAATTCATCTCCAGAATTCGTACGTTCTCTGTCCCTTCGCGGGATCAAACCACGGGCGCAGTCCAGTGTTTTCTGTCCCTCTGGTCACACATGCTGTCGTCATGTAAAGGATTCTCATAAATACCAACATTTTACTTTCAAAAACTGTCTCAGTTTGGACATTAAAATAGTAAATACTTGAATCAGTGAAGCAAAGTTGCTTTGAAAGAATATCTAATGTCGATGTTGATTTTGTTTCAGTAATTAAACTAATTAATTCCTTAACGTGCCATGTAATTTTAAGGTAGGCTAAATATAGCTTCCCACGACCAAACATAAAAACATAAATGTTTGGAAAGAAAAGTCTTACATATTTTGTTTCTTTCTTTCTTTCTTGATGGTCATGTGTTTATTTGGTTTTGTATTTTATCCAAGCATTTGTCATTTTTTGTTCTCAATGTTCTTTATCAACGATTGCAGTTATTGACTGGAAGAAAGATTAATTTCCTTTTATTCCTTATATGTCTCAAGCAACACGTCATTCTTGTCATGTTTATAACCCACCCACTTGCCTGAATTTCTGCGCTGGCTTAGCTCAGTGGTTACTTCGAACAACTATTCATCTCCAGAATTCGTACGTTATCTATCCCTTCGAGGGATTGAACCACGGGCGCTGTCCAGTGTTTTCTGTCCCTCTGGTCACACATGCAAGACGCTCCGCTTCTGAAACGCGCCCGGTGGGTTATTTATGACGCTGGAGGAGGTCAGACGGACCCGGTGGATGTGACAAATGAGTTGACACAATATGGTTTTGTTATTAAATGTAGTGTTTATTTGGTTTTGCATTTATTCTACATGCATTTGTCATTTATATTCCTCCATATTGTTTATTCACTATGCATTTATGGATTGGAAGAACGATACATTTCCTTTCATTCCTTATATGGATGTCACAAGCAATACGTCATTCTTGTCCTGGTTATAATGCCACTTACTAGCAACAACCTTTGCACTAGCTCAGTGGTTACTTTGAACGACGTTTGTTCTCCGTCCCTTTGCGGGATCGAACCACGGGCGCTGTCCAGTGTTTTCTGTCTCTCTGGTCTGACATGCTGTAGTCATGTAAAGGATTATCATTCTCAGTTTATTTGGTTTTGCATTTATTCTGCATGCATTTGTCATATTTAGTAGGCCTACTCCATATTCTTTATCCACGATGCATGTATGGACTGGAATAAAGATTAATTTCCTTTTATTCCTTATATGTCTCAAGCAACACGTCATTCTTGTCATGCTTATAACCCACCCACTTGCCTGAATTTCTGCGCTGGCTTAGCTCAGTGGTTACTTCGAACAACAATTCATCTCCAGAATTCGATCGTTCTCTATCCCTTCGCGGGATCAAACCACGGGCGATGTCCAGTGTTTTCTGTCCCTCTGGTCACACATGCTGTCGTCATGTAAAGGATTCTCATAAATACCAACATCTTACTTTTAAAACTGTCTCAGTTTGGACATTCAAATAGTAAATACTTGAATCAGTGAAGCAAAGTTGCTTTGAAAGAATATCTAATGTCGATGTTGATTTTGTTTCAGTAATTAAACTAATTAATTCCATAACGTTTCTTGTAATTTTAAGGTAGGCTAAATATAGTTTCCCACAACCACACATAAAAACATAAATGTTTGGAAAGAAAAGTCTTACATGTTTTGTTTCTTTCTTTCTTTCTTGATAGTCATGTGTTTATTTGGTTTTGTATTTATTTTATCCAAGCATTTGTCATTTTTGTTCTCAATGTTCTTTATCCACGATTGCAGTTATTGACTGGAAGAAAGATTAATTTCCTTTTATTCCTTATATGTCTCAAGCAACACGTCATTCTTGTCATGTTTATAACCCACCCACTTGCCTGAATTTCTGCGCTGGCTTAGCTCAGTGGTTACTGTTTCAGTCTGCAGCTTTATTCCGTAACTCACAACTCCATCACATGTATATTCCCGCGCTTGCGGATATAGTACATCACAGTGTAAGCCTGTGTCAGCATGCAGTTTACTAAAGCGCCAACAGGCGTCACTATATAGCAGGCATTAACAGATGCCCATATCTGTAACATCGCCTTTCCTTTAGCTGTAAACAACATCAGCACGTCACTTTAAAGTGCAGGTAAGAGCTACATTGTGTAAAGCTAACACTTTAACATTGTCAACCTCCAATACATGAAAACAATTACAATACTGATTAACCATGCAAGTACCGATACAAAACTATAATAATATCCAACAATTCTTTTTTTTTTTTCTTTTTTTTTTTTCTTAACAGTCCAACAGACTTAGTGACAATGTTCCCAGTTGTATCACAGGTTCAGTCTCTGCGGCGGCCGTAACAGGCGACCACACCGCGAGTATACAGCTTGGCTCTCTGTACTCACTGGCTTCCCTGGTGTCAAACCCCACCCTTGCGCCAGGACCCCTGGAGAGTGAGGAGGCTCCCCCAAACCTGTATCATCCTGGACCGGGTCGGTTCGAGCTCCACCTGCAGCCCTCTCTACGTTGACATGGCCCCGGTCCGTGTGGCTGCTCAGCTCCGGCCCTACCAGCTGTCGCATCCGGGCTGAGCGCTCCGCAACCCGCAGATCCACCCGGTTTCTCTTGTAGAGCGTGCCGTCCACCTCCACTACGAATGAGCGAGGAGCGACTTTCTGGAGGCATTGACCCAGTTGCCAACGGCCTGTGCGATCTCCTGGAAGAGGCCTCATCCTTATGTGTTCCCCAACATTCAGTTCTGGTAAGTCCCTTGCCGATATGTCGTAGGCGGATTTTGCAAGCCGCCGTTTCAACCGCAGCTTCTCCGTCACTCCCGTCACTAACCACGGTTGCAGCAAGCTGTCCGCAACCGGCAGCGAAGTCTTCAGCCTTCGTGACATTAAGCGTTGGGCTGGACTACTGTCCAACCCCTCTGTGGGCGTGTTGCGCCAATGGAGAATGGCCTGCCATTTATCCGTGCCATCCAACTTTGCCCGCTTGCAGAGTGATTTCACTATCTTGACAGCTGACTCAGCTTTGCCGTTTGATTTTGGATATCTGGGTGAGGATGTGACATGGTTAAATCCCCACTTTGCAGCATTACATTGCATTTAGCTGACGCTTTTATCCAAAGCGACTTACAATAAGTACATTCGACCAGGAAGACACAACCTTGAAGAAAACAGAATCATATAAGTACATCAGGTTTCATAGAGCCAAACATTTCAAGTGCTACTCAACTGGCTTTAGGTAAGCCAGTCCTTTATTAGTATAAAAGTGCTTCGTTAATAGTTCTAACGCTCGAAGTGGAGTCGAAAGAGATGAGTTTTCAGTTTGCGCCGGAAGATGTGCAAGCTATTTGGCCGTCCTGATGTCAATGGGGAGCTCATTCCACCATCTTGGAGCCAGGACAGCAAAACCCACGTGTTTTCGCCGATGGGAAACTTGGGTCCCCCTCGCAGCGAGGGCGCAACGAGTCGTTTGGCTGATGCAGAGCGTAGTGCACGCGCTTGGGTGTACGGTTTAACCATGTCCTGGATGTAGGAAGGGCCAGATCCATTCGCAGCATGGTAAGCAAGTACCAGTGTCTTGAAGTGGATTCTAGCAGTTACCGGAAGCCAGTGAAGGGAGCGGAGGAGCGGAGTGGTGTGGGAGAATTTAGGAAGGTTGAAGACCAGACGAGCCGCTGCATTCTGGATGAGCTGCAGAGGTCGGATGGCACATGCAGGTAGACCAGCCAGGGAGGGAGTTGCAGTAGTCTAGGCGTGAGATGACGAGAGCCTGGACCAGAACCTGAGTGGCTTTCTGAGTCAGCTGGGGACGTATCTTCCTGATGTTGTAAAAGCGTGTATCTGCAGCAACGGGTTGTAGCAGCGATGTTTGCAGTGAAGGACAGGTTGTTATCTAGGGTCACACCCAGATTCCTTGCAGTCTGAGTCGGGGAAACAACTGAGGTGCCGATGTTGATTGTTAGGTCAAGAGTGGGACAATCTTTTCCCGGGAGGAAGAGCAGCTCAGTCTTGTCAAGGTTGAGCTTGAGGTGGTGAGCAGACATCCACTGAGAGATGTCAGCTAGACAAGCAGAGATGCGTGCGACGACCTGGGTCTCTGAGCGGGGAAAGGACAGAATTAATTGGGTGTCGTCAGCGTAGCAGATAGTAAGAAAAACCATGCGGGCTAATGACTGATCCGAGCGAGTTTGTGTACAGGGAGAAGAGGAGGGGACCAAGAACAGATCCCTGAGGGACCCCCGTAGTTAATTGACAGGGGTCGGACTCAGACCCTCTCCAAGTCACCCTGTAGGTACAGTCTTTCAGGTATGAGGTGAGGAGGGAAAGTGCAGAGCCTGAAACTCCAAGTTTTTGGAGAGTGCGAAGGAGGATCTGATGATTCACCGTGTCGAATGCAGCAGACAGGTCCAACAGGATGATGACAGAGGAGAGGGATGCAGTTTTGGCAGTGTGCAGTTCCTTCGTGACAGCAATGAGAGCAGTTTCTGTGGAGTGACCTGCCTTGAAACCAGACTGGTGCGGATCCAGAAGGTTGTTCTGATTGAGATAACAGGAGAGTTGTTTAAAGACAGCGCGTTCAAGTGATTTAGACAGGAACGGGAGGAGAGAGACAGGCCTATAGTTTATAACATCAGACGGGTTGAGAGTGGGTTTCTTTAGGAGAGGGTTTACTCTTGCCTCCTTGAGACTGTTTGGAAAGTGACCAGAAGTTAGAGAAGTGTTGATGAAATGGGTGAGAAACGGTAGAATATCAGGAGCGATAGTCTGAAGGAGGTTTGAAGGGATAGGCTCCAGAGGACAGGTGGTAGGGCGGGCAGAGGTAATGAGGGTAAGAAGCTCACTTGGAGAGAGAGGGGAAAAGGAGGTAAGTGTGTTGGTGGAAGGAGGGTCTGGTGACCCAGCGGTGAGTAAAGGTGAGTCAGAAAAAGAAGAGCGAATATCATCAACCTTTTTTTCAAAGTGGGTAACAAAGTCGCTTGACAGAAGTGAGGAGGGGGGGAGGAGCTTTTGGAGGGTCCAAGAGGGTGGAGAAGATGGAAAATAGTTTTTTAGGATTGGAATAGGAAGATTGGATCTTATCTTGAAAGAAAGTGCTTTTTGCCTGAGAGATCGAAGCAGAGAAAGAGGAGAGGAGAGCTTGATAGGTTAGGAGGTCGTCACGGTGTTTGGATTTCCACCATTTCCGCTCTGCTGCCCTAAGGACGGTTCTATTAGCACGCAGTGCATCATTTAGCCAGGGAGCCGGAGGGGACTGACGAGCCTGCCGAGATGTGAGAGGACAGAGCGAGTCCAGAGTGGATGAGAGAGTAGAGAGGAGAGTTTCTGCAGCAGAGTTTGTAGGCAGGAGTTGGAACGAATCAGAGGAAGGGAGGGCTGAGAGCACCGACGAGAAAAGGTAGAGGGGGAGAGGGAGCGAAGGTTACGGCGGACAAGTGCAGGATGGGAAGAGATTAGTTTGTTATGTTTGGAAAGGGATAGAGAGAATGAAATGAAGAAGTGATCGGATGTGTGGAGCGGGTTTACAGAGAGGTTAGAAGTAGCGCAGTTCCTTGAGAATATGAGATCAAGGACATTGCCAGCTTTATGAGTCGGTGGGGACGGAGACAGTGAGAAAGCAAAGGCGGTTAACAGAGATGTTAGTTCGTCTATCTTCCCCATCTGGAGGTTGAAGTCTCCGAGAAGTACAGCGGGAGGGCCAGTTTCAGGGATGTGTGAGAGGAGATTATGAAATTCCTCCAAGAAGTCCCCCAAGGCGCCTGGTGGATGGTAGAGAACAACAATGGTTAACTGTATAGGATGGGTTACTGTGACGGCATGGAACTCAAAGGTGGACGGAGTGAAGTTAGGTAGCTTGAGTGTGTGCTTATCTTTCTTACAGTGCAGACAATTTTCTGCTTGCTCCTGCCTCTGTTTACTTTTTATGCTGATTTTCCTATTCTTATTCTCTGAAAACTTCGAGCAGCGGCTCCTGGACATTAACTTATCACTGGGACAGTTCATCTTCGTAAATAGACGGAGGGTCTCAGCCATATTTCAACATTTTTACGACGACGTCAGTCTTACAATAGCGTGGCCTAGCAACAGCTAAAGCCTGGTAGGCTACTGCATGCTATTTAGCTTAAGCTAGTTGGTAGCAAAATGCCTCCGTTCTCTACAGATGACTTCCAGAAACTTATACAGAAGATGGCTGTGTTGGAAATGAAAATGCAACGGTTGGAAGTTAACGTGGAAGTGAATGGACTATGTTGTGGGAATGACACGACTTTACCAGTGTTGCAAAATAATGGAGAAGGGTATGCTAACTCACAGCTAGTTAGCAGCTACAAGGATTCCAAGGAACAGGAGGGCTGTGTACCGGGTAATAAATCTACAAGTGGTAGTCCTCCCCTGGAACTCTCTGGGTGCAAAGCCTAAGAGTAAATCATTTCCATGGGATTTGGGAGGACGGATAACAGGCAGAGCCCAGAGCTCCGAAATCTGTGATGCGACCGGCTGGCCTGCATTGTTATCACCCAGGAAGAGCGCCTCTTCAACCCCTATTCATACTAGGAAACAGCAGTGGACAGCTGCTAAAAGGGAGAATTACAAACAATCCTCCTAAACCACCAAGTGTGCCAATCCAGAACAGATACGCTCCGCTGACCGAGAACCGGAGATCTGATGACCTGGATAACCTGTCCTCTTCACGCAGCAGGGTAAGGACCAATAGCTACTCTAAAAGTAAAAGGCTAGAGGGAAAGCCTAACGACTGGGCCTGAAACTCTGATTGTGGGTGACTCTGCTGTAAGAGATGTAAAAGGTCTGTGTAATAAGAACAACACCAAAGTACTCTGTTTTCCCAAGGAGGTGGTCTCTGACTCGGCTGAGAAGATCCTGCATATTGGGGCTGAACATCCGACTGTGAAGAATGTGGTACTGCACATTGGAACAAATGATGTTGTGGAAACAACAGTCAGAAGTGCTGAAAGAAGACTTTAAATGTTTGTTGGAAACTGCCAGCTCTCTAAATGCAGAGGTGTTCATCAGTGGCCCTCTACCGC